>NC_043717.1:17409156-17550776 GCF_006229205.1 Suricata suricatta
CTTTCAAGGGAAGGTTTCTAGGGGAAAGAAGGCAAGAAAAATGGTAGCTGTTGGCCATTGACTTGTTCAATAGTTACACATATTTTTGGTCAGAAACCTTTATTTAAATCAAAGCTTACTAGAAAACAGACTATGAAAATTTGGAGCCGCTTTAACTGAGGAGGTGGAGGGAGAAAACTCTGCCTGAAAGGCTGGCACGGTAAGCAGAGTATTCTCTGAAGCTTTGCCCATCAAGGGGACAGCACCTTCCTACCCTGAGAATCCAGACGGTTTTCCAAAACCAAAGGCAGCGAGAGCTTGCTCTCACAGATCTTCACAAGGGCAAATGTGAAGTTTTGTAAGTTCATTTGAGCTAAATGAGCATTTGAAACAGGCCCTGGCTTACACCACCATTTTCTGATATGACTTGAGAATCTACACTCGCTTCTCCATGTGGGTTTAAAAACCCTGAAAATTATGCCCTGCCATCTTGATTTCGTAGGAGTTTATATAAATCTATCCTTTTTCCCTTTTCCAATTCTTTATTACACAGAACCTGAGTTATTCCTGGGGGAAAAGTATTAGTCCTGAAATATGCACTTTCCTGTCAGAAGTCATAAAATAAACCACAGATCTTTCCCTTTTTCTATAAAATTCTGAGGGAAAAACTTTTAGAAAACATAGACTATAACTGAATCATTCTACTGAGCATAAATATATAAAATTAAACAATGCTTAGGCAGAAATACGTTGTTGAGATCATGATCAGGTTACAATCTTTTCTGTTATTTCAGAGTAGAAAACATGAGTTGCTATGGTTTCCCGTTCGGCCACATTAATATTTGTACACTGATTTTCCCATTGCTCAGGAAACACCACAAGCACTCAGTGATAATTGCACAAGCTTTTTTTAAAGAGCATCCATCTCCCCTGACAGGTTTTATGAATTCACATGTGTTCTCAAAACTTTTATGATGCATTAATAAAGATGCTTGACAAAGCACATGTTTTCAGTATAATTGTTTACTTAAATGCTCCTTTTCTACACCCCCCTCATTTGCTTACCTAGATGATTCATTAAAGATAAGTTAGTCATGTACATGTTAAAATCAAAAACAAATGGAGGCCAGCCTTGAAAATTCTCTGAGCAGACAAAACCAATTTAGTCATACAAGGCTTAATCTATTTATTTTCTAAAACTAACTTGACCTGGGTCATTTCTTATGTATGAACTGTTTCCAAAGGTTGATATGAGATCACCAATGACCAATTACCTATCATTTAGGAAAATTCTAATACTATAACCAATCAGTGTGAAGACTTAACAATCTGCTTTCTCATAATATAAACTGCTTTGTAATAATATATATACTCCTGAGCCTCATTCCATGTTCTGGTTTAAGAGCCCCAGGTTTGCAAACTGTCTCACTGGTGTGTGAACAATCAACTTTTACTAATTACTTCAATGGTTCATTGGATTTACTTCTGCTATTTCTGAACTTTTGAGTTCTCATGGCATCAGAAGTGGGATCCAAAGAAGATGTCCAAAGACTCTGAGGTTGGAGATGAAACAGATGCTGGTACCGACGGAACCCACTGAGCCCCCTGCTTTCTCACCAACCCTGGCGTCTGAGGGTAAGTCTCTTTTGGATCTGAGATCCACTAGCTTCATATTTTGAGCTAACATGCTTGTGCATGCTTGTTTTCTGTTTTTGTTTGTTGAAGCTTCTTGGTAAGTCACTCTATTCTGTTCAAACAGGAGGAAAACATGGGTTTTCCTGTGTTTTGGAGCACCTGTTGAGAAGTAGGGCCCCTCATAGCTAAGATGTCTTAGGGAGCCGAAAGGCAAAGATGGGTTCCACCTCATTTATAGACCAGAATATGAGGCCGATTTGGGAAGTGGGCGAACTTTTGGAATTGTAGTGGCCACTTTGGGGAACCTCGAACTTAGATAAGTCCACCTTGAGGGTCATCCTTAAAAGAGAGAATTCTAAACCTCTTAGAGACAATGGAATGCATTCTTTGATTAGTTTCGAAGAAGCTTCTAAAAGACAAAATGTCTTCAAAAACAGCTCTAAAAGGAACCTACAGCATGCAAATAAAAAATCTTCAGTACAAAAGCATGGCCATCTGAACAGGTAAACTTAACTTAGTTCACCTGCAATAAACACAATTTGGATCTAATTATTCTTCTGAGTTTTGAGACGTGGCTAAAGTTTTTAAAATAAAAGTTCTAAGATCTCTGTATTTGTCTGTATGTTATAGATATGTGGCATTTTTCTACCTCTGGACGATATTGCCAAATTTTATTTGTAAAGAGCTCTATTTAATTGGTTTACAGAAAATTAACCATTTATAAAAGTCAAGTGTACTCTTAGAAATATAGAAACTAACCCAAATAATCTTGAATAATCTCTGATAAATAAAAGCCAGTTGTAAGTTTGTTGATTTAATTAGAGTAGGTCTTAAAATTTGTCAACAAGAAAAATAACTTCAGATAATGGCTAGGTGTTTGATGTCTAATCCAAGCATAACTGTTAAAAGCAAGTCCTTTAATTAAGGGCAAGTAAAAGTTTATACTAAATTAAACTAAATAATGGATATTCATTGAATATCTAAATCATTTCCAAATAAGATAAACATTAAACAGTAAGCATAAGTTTAGGTTTATATACTTTTGGCTTTTTTTTTTTTTTTTTTTTTTTTTTTTTTTTTTACAGAGAGAGAAAAGGTATCTGGGCCTTTTAATAAATAGGTCTTGAGCCACATAAAAAATTTACTACGAGGAAGAATATACTTCTAGAAAATTTGAAATGTACTTATAAAATGCTAATGTACTACAGGATGTTAATACAAGATAGACAGTTTACAGTTGCCTCCTTCCTGTTTATCACTGCAAAGTGAAGATTACTAGTAAACACTTATAATCAATATGTAAAAATAAAACTAGTGAAATAATAAGAGTGAAAAAAGAAGACTATGAAAAGTAGGTAAGGAAAATAAAGTGTGTTATTTGGACAAGAAAAAGTATTAATGACATGGGGATGTTTTTTGGTAAAAGAAAAAAAGTAATTTTGTCCTACAGAAAAATGATTTTTCCAGAAGAAGGAAGGAAGAAGATAGGGCAAAAATTGAACAGATACACAAAGTTGTAGAAGGTTTGTGGAAAAGGAATCTTGAGAAAGGAATTTTATATGGTCAAGGTAAGATTGGAAAGGTTTTATTTAAGTTAAAAAAATGGAAGAATTTTAATATTAAAGGTGTAATGAGGCAGAATTAGAATTTGATTTTCTCTGTTAAAAGGACAGTATTTTTAGATTACTAATCTGCCCGAAACAAGAAATTACACATAAAGTTTTTTTAAACTCTAATGTAATCTCCCTACGAAACAAGGATTCTGTGGATTATAAAAATATTTCTGTGGCTTAGAAAAATATTTCCAGGGCTTCACATTGTCTTTACCAAATCTTTGATTACTTAGCAAAATAGCGGAGACTTCTCTACTAAAAGAGTTAAGGGGTCTTTTTTTTTTTAATAACTACTTGACTATGTGTATTTGCCTTTGAGATCTGTTACTTTGGCTGAATGCTTAACTAAGTCAACTGCATTGTTTTCTTATGTGTACGTGTATTCCCACCAGATCTTACACCTGGCTATTTTTAGGTCTTATGCCCCTCACAGTTATTGCTTTCTTCTCACTTCTTTGAAAACAGTTACAGTGAAATACAGACAAAAGTGCTTCACCTTTAAAGAGATTCATGGAAAAGACCCTGACAAGTACTCTAAAATGCAGGATTCTACTAACTTTAAGATCATGACAGTAAACTGAGTAAAGATTTATAGAACTTAATGGAAAACTGATTCAAAAAGCGGCTAATCCAAGACAAAGCAAAAATTAATTACTTAAGACTGAATGAACTGGTAATGATGAGGATAATTTTTGAGTTCATTTAAACCATGCTACTTCTTTAATGTTTTGCTTTCCAGATTTGAAGTACCCCCTTTTCTCCTCTCTTTCAAGCTATCTATAATGTACAGCCATTTGGTAAAGTTTATCTTTGCAACAAAGGGTGAAATATTTTTCTTCTTCTCCTTATATGATTCTTCCAGAATTTATAAACTCTCTTATCAAATATTCTTATTTTTCATGACCACTTACATGTTTGCCTAAGTTCAGTAAGATTCTGTTCTCCTTTTAACAGGACACAACTGGAGAAATCCTTGGGTTGGCTTCCTAGCCTCGAGAGGTTCTTGAAAGTCCAATATAAGATTCCTTATGAAAAGTACCAGCAAAGCATATTTAAAAGAGCCTATATGGTTGATCACTATTCTTGCTACAGTTATATAAATAAACAGGCCAAGTTTACTAAAGTTAGACTTAACTTGAAACAAATTACTCTTCCGGTGGTTATCTCTGATAGAAATGAGGGTGATTATAAAGAAAAATATATTTCAGTAATACACCGTTGTAGTTATCAGATCCTAGTGCTGTTACATTGTGTTTTCTTCAATGTTTTTGTTTAAATTCCAGCTAGTTAACATACAATGCTATGGTAGTTTCAGATGTACAATACAGTGATTCAGCACTTCCATAGTACACCTGGTGCTCGTCACAAGTATAATCCTTAATGCCCATCACCTATTTCGTCCATCTTCCCACCCACCTCCCCTCTGGTAACCATCGGCTTGTTCTCTATAGTTAACAGTCTGTTCCTTGCTTTGCCTCTTTCTCCCCCCCATAATCATTTGCTTTGTTTATTAAATTTCACATATGAATGCAATCATATGGTATTTATCTTTTTCTGACTGATATCACTTAGCATTATATACTCTCTAGTTCTATCCATGTCATTGCAACTGGCAAAATTTCATTCTTTTATGGTAATTGTTTTTGAGTTTTTGTTTTCTGCCTGTAGAAACTGGACCAGTTTCCTTCAATATGTGGCTACAACTCTCCAAGCTAACATTTCCAATTTTCTCCCACTCTTATGACTTAGTTTCATAATTCCAAAGCTGCCCTTTCCCCAAAGCCTTGGAAGCTAAAACTCCATCTGAAGAAGCTTAGAGCCCAACATCTAGAAATCTTTTCAACTGGCTGTTCTCCAAACTCTGAAACAATTTATATTCTAATTTGCTAAAACTATTAACCTTTGTATTTCTTTGTTTTTCATCGAAATGCATCTCATTAAATTACATGATCGCTCACATCACATAGAGGCCTGAGATGGAAGCTCACCTACACCACCGCCTCCTGACATAAAACACCTTCACATTCATTTCATCCTAAGTAAACATGAAGAGGTGTGATTGCTAATACAGCCTGCTGTGCCTATGTAAATAACTTTTTAAAAAAGAAACCCATTTCAGCTATTTAATTGGTTACATCTTGGCTCCTGGGAGTCTCTACTCTGGGAAAATTTTCAATCTTGCCTATTCTCCTTAGGGTCATATTAACCTCTCTAATGCACTGTATATTGAACTCAATGCCTGTCAGCAGCCACCCACATACCAAATGGTATCCGTTAGGATAGGACTACTGAGCAAAATAAAGAACCCCATCAATGATAAAGATGGTGACTACATGGCCCCTCAACTGGATGAAAACACTGTGTGATTTTTCAGCCTGACTACATCAACAGTGGTAACTGAAAATAACGCTATACTGGTTGGCCATACTCTCAGCCTGCTGAGAGAATGACCAAAAGGGAGGGTTTGGTAAAATCCAAAACAGAGACCAAGCTTGAGAATTCTGTGAGCAGACAAAACCAATTTAGTCATACGAAGAAAAATTAATGTAGCCTATTTTCCAAGATTAACTTGACCTAGGTCATTTCTTGCTTATGCCTCTGGCAATCATAAGCAAAACTTGAACTGTTTGCCCAAATCGATAGGAGATAACCACTGACCAATTCCCCATCATTGAAGAAAATTCTAGTACTATAACCAATCACTATGAAGAATCAACAGTCATTTATGATATAAGCTGCTTTAAATCAATATACTCATGAGCCTCATTCTATGTTTTGGTTTAAGTGCTCCAGGTGTGCAAACTATCTTTTGGGTGTGTGCACAGTCAACTTTTTCTAATTACTACTTCAGTGGTTCATGGGTTTGACCTCTCTTATTTTTGAACTTTTAACACACGAATGCAGTGTGCTTCCAGGGAGGTAAGGTGTATATTAGAGCATCTTCATTGCCCAAGGATTACCCTTATGCCTCCATGTTCAACTCATGGGAGGGATGGGGACCTTGTACAGAGATTTAGACCCTCTCTGTATTCATGGCTTGTGTACAACCCACCATAATGTATTTAGTCAGGGAACCTACATAATAGAACCCCAAAGGAAAACATAGATTGGTTCCTTATTTAAAAACAAACAAAAAACCGTAATGTTTTATCTAAATGAATAATAAATTTAGTCCTTCCCTAAAATTTTAAAGGATTTTGTTGATTTGCAGAACAAAATTATTTCCTACTTCAATTAAGGCAAACATTGTTATTGACTAATTACATGAATTTACCTGAATAAGAAAATCAACTATCACCAATACCAAATTCATTTTAATTTCTAGAGAGCATCATGCATAAAAACATAGAGGATGGGAATCACAATGAAAACATGCTTTACTCTTTTTTCCCCCTCCTCACAGCATATTGTCCTCTAACAGTATTTTTGAAGGAATAAAATAGCATATGGAATTTCTCTCTAGTATCAAGTAAGCTTTAAAAATAGATACAAGGGTGCCTGGATGGCTCAGTAGGTTAAGTGTCTGACCAGCTCAGGTCATGATCTCATGGTCTGTGAGTTCAAGCCCCACGTCTGGCTCTGTGCTGACAGCTCGGAGCCTGGAGCCTGCTTCGGATTCTGGGTCTCCCTCTCTCTCTGCCCCTCCCCTGCTCATGCTCTGTCTCTCAAAAATGAATAAATGTTAAAAAATTTTTTTAAATAGATACAAAATAGGGGCACCTGGGTGGCTCAGTCAGTTAAGCATCCAACTCTTGATTTTGTTTAAATAAAACATGAAAAAATATACACAAAATATGTATGATAAGCAGATACTGATTTTTTTTACATTTTATTAAGTTTTAATTATAAAGCATTGTACAAATACACTCATGCAAAGATTATTTAAACATTAGGGGCAATGTTAAGGTTGCCTGGACTGTAACCCCTAGAGGAATTTACTGTTAGTAATTTGATACAGATCTTTTCAGAAGTTTAGCCAGGCATTTTAATATTTATTTATACCTTCAAATATGTATAGTATCATTTTATTTATTACTAATATACGAATAAGATCATACTAACCATTTTGTTTTGCATTTTGTCTTTTAGTTAGCTACAGATGCTGATTTTTTAATCTTATTTTTCTTATTTGGGGGGCGTGCAGAGAGAGAGGGAGAAAGAAAATCCCAAAGAGGCCCCACGCTGTCAGCACAGAACCCAACACGGGACTCAATTGCACGAACCATGAGATCATGACCAGAGTAGAAATCAAGAGTTGGACGCTTAACCAACTTAGGCACCCAGGTGCCCCAATAGATGCTGATTTTTATTGGGTGTGTTTTTTAAAAACAAGTTTTTAAATGTATTTACATTTTTGCAATATATTCTCCTAAATAAGTACAATAATGCACATTTTAACAAAATATTTTGTCAAAATTTCAGTGTATAGATTTCAATATAAGCCACTCAAAATTCATGAGAATTAGATTTCATGTTCAACTTATCAGAGAGAAAAATATTCAAAATAGAAATAGGCCCTTTGGCTTCCACCCAATGGCTAGATCTATATAGTTGTGAATTAAAACAAAGGGTAGAATGTAAATTGGTTCTTAATCATTATCTCTAGTTTTAAGAGACTGCAACATTCAGATGATTTTAACAGGTTTTCCACCTTTGGGATCCAGGCATTCAGAGTATCTCAATGCCTCACAATGGGGGTGCACAGAGGAGGAAAGAGAATAGAAGAAAGCATTACCATAAGACAATATATCAATTCATAACTATACCCTGCACCACTAGCCTAGCACCGCAGCCAAATGATCTCCTTTAGCTTTCTCCTGGCCAGTGTCACCCTCAGTGCTAATTTTAACAGATTTACCTCTTTGGGATGGACTGGTGAGCAAGGAACACACTGAACCACTCTGATGAATTTTGAGTTTTCTTAGGGTCCCAGAGTCTCCACTGTAGTATAACAAATCTTATTGAGTGTCTCTAACTTTGCAATACACGCTGAAGTAATTTAACATGCTGCAAATTGCTCAACCTTATGCAGCTTCCCTTTGGTTATTTAGGTTGCCTTTACCTCATTACAAAGATTTGGAGAAGATTTGAAGACCATATTTAAAATCTTAGCTATTCAACATATATAAATGTGTATTAGCATGACTACAGTTACCTATGAGGCAGAAATGAAGAAGAAGGAGAAGAGCACTTTTATTTTTCTATTCATATCCTTTGGAATTCATGGATTTTTTTTATAAAAATATTTTCTGTAAGAAAAAAATAATAAAATCTTACATATTCATAAATGTCTTCCATTTTAGGCTACTTGAAAGGGAAGCAAGGGCAATTCTGAACACCTCTTCAATTATAGGTTTGGCCAAACCAACAATAAATATAAAACGAATGGCTTCATCTGAGTTATTGATACTTCAATGCTTGATCAACTGTGGCATCCTTTGGATTACATCATTGACTGTCAGATCTAAAATTATGGCAGGGGAAATCCTACTACATTTTTGCCATTGGGTTTGCATTTACCTACACATGTAAGACCATGGTGTATAGTTCACCCTCTTTATAGCTTTATAACTTTACCTTTTGTCTCTCTGTTGGATGAGGACCAGGTACATTGATATAGCTCCATAAAACCTAATATTGGAAATAATTTAAAACCTCAAAGTCAGTATCACCTTATCCATTTCACCTGCCTAATAACTTCCTCTCTTTTTGTACACCCCCCCCACCGAAAGTATGTATTCACATTACTGGGAAGAAGAAACTTTACCTTTATTTGCACAATGGGTTATTTTTTTGCCTTTCTAATTAACCAGCATGAGCCAAGTGTTTAAAAGGTTTCTTCTAAAATTGTGCCTTCAATTAACATTCACATTTCTATATTAATCATTGCCGACCTTAACATGCAGGATGTCTTAAAGACATGATTCAAATGGAAAAAAACTTATGTCTCGTAAGTCTTTGGTCACTGCTTTTCTCCTATCACTGCATAAAGAGTCCTGGAATTTGGAACACTGTTTCATCATATCTTTGAATAAAAGTCCTACAAACAACCTTGAACATGATTCCCACAGCTCTCCAATATAAAAATTAAGAGTGACTCATTAGCATTATACAGTGTGCCAAATACATACCACTCCATATATCATATCATCTGAAATTTCCTGCAAGAAACAGGGGCACACTGCATTCCAGAATATTCTTATTATACTTTTTAAAAACTGGAATTAAATGTGGGTGGTTTATATTGAAAATTAAAGTGAGATGCTCTGAATGGAAAGCATTTTCCAAGGATTTAGTGGAACTAATGTCTTCTTTAAGCAGTCATAACTCTGGGGAAATCCAAAGATTGAATATAGCCAAATCTTACAATGAGGAAGAAAAACATTTCTAACAGAAAAGAACATTGTCTATGATATGTACAGCTAGGGACTTAAAGCATCATCTGTGAACTACCAATTTGTGAGGTGAGTAACTTTATTATCTACAAAGCCCTATTATTCAACATCTTCTTGCCCATGTGCTAAAGGTCATTCTTTTCTAGGAGCAACCCAGCACTCCAGCATCAGATCACTGATGCAAAGGCTGGCTGTCACCTTGGAATTTTGATCCTGTATGTCTGACTCTACCTCTTGAATACTCTTAATCTATGAATTGTGCCTCTGTCCTCAATGGAATCCTGATTATGTTTATTTTTTTTTATCTTGCTATGTCAAAGTGAATTCTGTGTTCCTTCCATTTATTTTATGCTACCCTGATCCTAGAATTTAAAATTTTACTAGTTGAGCCTCAGACAACCAGCACTGAAATTATAAAGTCCATCTAGTCCAATGTCTTCCCTCCCTTTTAATCTGACACAAAAGCAAAACCAACAAAAGCAAAAATTAACAAGTGGGACCATATCAAGCTAAAAAACTTCTGCAGAGCAAAAGAAACCATTAACAAAATGAAAAGGCAACATACCAAATGGAAGAAGATGTTCACAAATCATATATCTGATCAGGGGCCAATATCCAATATATATCAAAACCTCACACAACTCAATAGCAAAAAAAGAAAAAAAAAGCAATTTAAAGATCTGGAGACAGTTTTCCCAGGAAGACATAGAGATGGCCAAAAGGTATATGAAAAGATGTTCTTGGTTATTAATAATCAGGAAAATGTAAATCAAAACCACAATGAGTTATTACCTCACACCTGTCAGAATGACTATCATCAAATAAAGACTAGAAATAACAAGTGTTGGTGAAGATACAAAGAAAAAGGAACCCTTATGTGCTGCAACTGGTGGGAATATAAATGGATACATACACCATGGAAAACAGTGTGGAGGTTCCTCAAAAAATTAAAAATGTAACTACCATGTGATCCAGCAGTTCCAGTTCTGTGTATTTATGCAAAGAAAATGAAGACAGTAATTCAAACAGATGGCTGCACCCTCATGTTCAATGCGACATTATTTACAACAGCCAAGATACAGAATCAGCCCAAGTTCCCATCAATGGATGAATGGACTAAGAAATTGTGGTATATATAAAAGGATTACTATTCAGTCATTAAAAAAAGGAATGACATATTGTTATTTATGACAACATGAATGGATTGTGAGGGTGTTGCCCTAAGTAAAATAAGTCAAACAGAGAAAGACAAATACTATATGACGGATCCCATATGTGGAACCTAAAACAAACAAATGAACAAAAACAAAAAACTATGCTGAAAGATAGAGAGAAGAGACTCATGGTTGTTTGAGGTGGGAGGTAGGAGAAATGGATGAACTGTTTTTATACTTTATGTTGTTTAAATAAAATGAATAAAAAGAATAAAAGGGAAAAATGTACATGCTCAATTAAAAATAATGCACCAGGAGTAAAATTCTCAAGTACATCTACTCCAGTCTTTTTCTTTAAACAAGGAAAAACTATACTCTGGTGAACATGCCTTTCCAAAGTCATATAGTTAGAGATAGAGTTGGAATTTCTTACACCTTCTTACACACATTTTCACTCTGAAATGCACACTGGAGACTTATAAATCACACAACCCTGAAAGGGGTAAGTGGAGACAAACTAAATATGTGACAATACAGAGAAATATTCCACTGCATAACCATCCATGGATATGTTATTCAGACTCTATCAGGTGAACAAATTTCTGGGAGGGCCAGCTTAGAGGGCCAAAGTGGTGGAGAACGGAAGACATATTTTCTCCTAGGGGGGACTACAACTTGGAGCCTGGTTCCAACACCAAGCAAGGTCTACTAAAGGAGGTGTTCTTGAACAACTTAACATATCAAGAGGTATGCAAAATACCATATGGTATATAAAATACCATAAAAATACCACTGAAAAAATGTGTCACAAACCACTATTCTTTTAATGAAAGAATACATTTCCTTTTCTAACATGTCCTGATTTAGAAAACTTCCTGCATTTTCTACCTTTTCACTGAAGAGGAGAAAATTGTAACTTCTCTTCTTGCTGACTGAACAAACTGTGAAAAATTTTATAGACAGTGTGTAGAAAGGCCATGAGTCATAGATTATAGCTTAACTGCCAAGAATGCGTCTGCAGTTCCTAGAGTTCCTAAGACTCCTGATCTAACCCACCAACCATACAGACTTCCCTAAGATTCCATATTACTTCAGCGCTGAAAAATCTGTCTAGTTGTAGATTAGGGCATTCTTTTCAGTAATCACTCCCTCCCTCCCCCTTCCTACATTTCTTAAGGATCGTGTATCTCCACGCCCCACTGACACTGGACTTGGCCATGTGATCTGCTTTAGCCAATGTTGTGTAGACACACCTGACTGTGTGCTACTTCAAGGCTGCGCCTTAGGAGGAATTGCTGGTTTTGCTCTCTGGGAGATTTGGGAGCCCAACTCCAGCTGAAACGCAGAGAAATTGATTTGTAATATAAAGCACTGAAATTCTGTGGTTGTTAGTAGCACTGGCTGACTGATACAATAGTTATTACCTCTCTTATTCAATTTGTTGCTTGGTAAATCTTTGCTGGTTTTCCATTTGTATATATTTTGCCTTACCAGCCACACTGGAAGACATTTGTACATTTTAATATATGTTTCTAACTTCTTTGGCGCCTCCAAAATGCATACTACTGTAGCTACTCAACATATTCTAGTTTCAGAAGCCAGAGTTTTCCTCGTACTGCACATCGGAGTAAGTCTGTACCATACCACCGACAGCTCTCAGTGACAAATGTGTTTCAGTAGCAGTCTCAGAATAGGTTTCAAAAGCACAGAGGCTAAAGCAACTCCACAGGATAATCAGCAGAAATGAGCAAGTGGAGAATCCTTGTTATGGGGGCATTGCTGGCATTTTAAGACACTTTCCCATTCAGGGTAGAACAACTTTCACACATAACTGAAAAGGCCCCTTTTTTTCCCCAAGGCAAAATAGCTAATTTTAGTAACACAAGGCCTAAAAAACCCTTTCGAGGGAGAGCAATGTTTTCCTGTTGGATTTCTCCATGAATCTGGTATTTAGAACTAGCCCAAGGCTAAGAACAGAGATATTTACTATTACTATTCACAAAAGGGTACAGATCAAGCAGGGTAGGCTGCAAGGTGACCTTTACTTGTGCTCAAACCAGCCTTTCCCACACACTTACAGTAAGACACACAGTCCTGAAATTTGTTCTGTCCTCCCTGAGGTACAGAGGTCAAGAATCTAGGAGAAAGCTGCAGGAAACCAAGGGTGTGATGGGAGAAAAGGCAATCAGGGAGCAGGGGAGGAGACGGCATTCACATACAGGGGAGCGCTGTAGGAGGCAGAGCCCAGAGCCAATCTGATACTGCGTGAGGTCCCGCCTACAACACGGGGTTCTCCCACCTTCTCTAGTGTCTGAACAGATGTTGTTATTTACCCTTAATTTTCAATGCATGGGCAAAAAAAAAAAATCAGGAGGAAACAATCTAGGATCATTTACTTTGATGGATAATCTATTCATCGCCATTTCCATGGTATATCAACCCAAAATGTAAAGCAGGAATATATATCAGGGTACACACAGCACATAGGTCACACACGATGAGCTTTAGAAAAACCATCCAGGTAGTTTACTGAGGTGAGTTTTCTTTATCGAACTAAGAAATGGTTTAATTAACATTACCAAGTAACACCGATTCTACTATGGACTGATAAACATTTAAGGCATTCAAGATGATTTAAAAAATGTATTAAGGTAGAGGGTAAAGAAATCTTAGCAACTCCCAAATTGGATCTATCAGTAGCAGCAGAGGAGTGCTTAGCCAGTCTATTGAAAAGATTTAATTACATCTCTTTCTTACCTTGAATGTCTGAATCAATTTGACAGACCGCTTAAAGCAATGGTTGTCTCAAGAACAAACTCTGCGGATGGTGAAGTGAGTCCCCCTCACAGTCAGACTTATTAATAGCAAATTAATGATTGTCAAATCTAGGGCTCAATAATGACAAAGCTCTGTTCGAATTTACCACATTCTCTATGTGGGACATTTTTAGCTTTAAATGTCCGCCTGTTCTGTTCCTTGCTATCTTGACACGTAAAATCTTGATAGGTCATCATGGGAGCACCCCCAGTTAATATCTCTGCAACCTGCTTAAAGAGGGAAGAAACGCTGAGAAAATAAATAATGTGTTTTGGTTTTGGTGCGATTTCTAACTTATCCGATGTTAGCAAGATGTTCTTTTTTTGCAGAAGAACTAAACAAACTAGCATAGATTCTCCAGGGCTTGCAACAAAAATGAGAACCAATCTAAGAAATTTAGGTTACTGAAAGGAACAGTTTTAATTCAAAAAAGAAATTCAAACCTCTGGTACTCGATATTACTTCTCAGCTTTCCATAGTCATTTATCATGTTTGCCTCGAGACGGTGTTAAACGTGGAAATGTTTCAGGATGTTCTGCAGGCCATGGAAAATATTTGCCTGTTCACAGACTGTTGCAAAGTTTGTACAAGACTGTTTGAGAACATTTGTACCTTTTCGAGGATCCTATTATTCAAACAGTGGCGCTTTTCCTTGTCATTCCTCCTATGGGCACTGGAATCAGTTTGTTGAAAAGAGAAACATCACATTTCTTTTCCATTCGAGTTTTTTAAAACTCCGGAATGAGGGGGGATAGTCTGAAGAATGTTTGCGGCTAGGCTGAAAAATCAATGGAAAACGTATTTTGGTTTCACAACTGAAAGGAATCTATTCAAAGCTCCACCCCTCCCTCAGCCAAGCTTATGGACAACACTCAGGTGTCTGCACTTGGCCCTAACTGTCTTTCTAGGTCATGGTGCCCTCCCTTCTCGGAAGGTAGATCCCAACTACAAAACATATTTTTCTGTAGCCTGACCACTACCCACACCCTGGACAAACCCTAGACAGAATCCCTCCAGAAACCTGCTGCCTCCTGCTCTACCTGGCCAAGAGTCAAACACCTTCCCCTCCCCGGCCTCCACCATAAGCACAGCTACAACCGTTTCACATCCTTCAAACCCCTTAAAAGGCTCAGCCAGACAAATTCGGGGCTGAAATTTCTATAGATGTCTGGCCCCTCTCCTCCCTTGAAGAGTAAATAAACTGTCTTACTGGTTTGCTCCACTCTTTGTGCAATTCTTTGCTGTCTGCATCACCCTAACATTTTGGTGGCCCTATGTACAAGGACTAACCATCACCTACTGACTGGGATTTATCTCAACCAGAGTGCCTTGTCGACAATTCTCAGGTGTGTCAAATTTTTCACTTTCGGGAGGGCTCTTTGAGATCTTGAGCATTGGCAACAATCACCAGGTGTTGGCCAATTCCCCAGAGTAAGGTTCAAGCCCTATGCTCACTCAACAATTAATGGACTGACGATTGGAGGGAGGCATCCTGTGTCTTTCCACAGTTTTGGGATCCTCAATCCCTTCCCCTCATATGGACCCTTGAGTTTGAGGGGGACACTCCTTTTTCTCAGGCTCTGCACTGATCACGATTTCATCTTCTTCTCAGGACTCTGAGTCAAGATGTCTTCCTTGTCGGTCTTCCCCTTTGTTTCTGGTCCTCAAAATCTCCCTTCTCCTTTTCCTCCATTTCCATATGGGCAATACCTCATCCACCCCAACCGAGGACTGCCCTCTGGGATGCCTCCCTAAAAATCTCTAAGACCTCCAAGTAGAACAAGATACTCAGCCCAAATGTCTTCTTTTCCACTGTAATACACCCTGGTCCCAGCACAAACTGGATGACCGGGAGTCTGGCCCAAACAGCTCTCCTGACCACAATGCTCTTCTCCAAATTGAGTCTGTATTATTGTCACCTGGGTGACATTTGGTTTCTTATGTCAAAGCTTTTTGTGAACTTGCTTACCTTCTTCATCTTCACACTGCTTGCCATATGCTCCTTCTATTTCCCCAAAAGACCCCTCTTCACTCCCCAGTTCACCCAACTCAGACTTCAGTCCTGCCATACGAAATTTAAGTTTGGCACTTTCTTAACCTATCCCTTCAGGTTCACTAAGGAGTTTAAATATCTTACCCTTTCCTATGATTTATCCTGGGAAGACCTGTATGTTATTCTCTCCACCTGTGTGACATCAGAGGTAAAAACCAGGATTTGGTCCAAAGCTACTGAATATGCCGATAATTTAAATCCCAGACAGCCTGCATAATATGCCCCTGGCAATGCAGCAGTTCCCTTAGCCAAGCCCAACCGGAATTACCAGCCCTCTTCTGAAGGCAAGGTCAAATGCAACCACATGCCTTATAAAAGGCATAAAGCAGCCAGCTTCTAAACAGGTCAATTATAAGAGGTTAAGGGAGATCACCCAGAGATCAGACAAAAAACCCAAAAAACAGAAAACCACTTACCCTTTTTCGCACTCGCCTGACTGAGGCTCTCCAAAAATCCACTAGCCTTGATCCTTTCACGAAGGGAAAAGGAAATTGATCCAGTCAGCCCCAGATACCTGAGAGAAACCTCAAAAACTAGATAAAGGCCCTCAAACCCCTCAATCTGAACTACTAGACCTGGCCTTCAAGGTCTTTAACAACACAGAGGAAGAAATCAAAGAAGAGACAAAGATATAAAAAAAATGATCTCAGGCTTATCAGCTCTTGGCTGCTGCCCTTACTGGAGCTATTCCAGAAAAGTCTTACCCTGCTGGCTAGACCAAATATTCCACAAGCGCTGCCCCCTCCCCGGGAGCTTTGTCACACCTGGGGTAAGCCTGGCCATTGGTCTAAACAGTGTTCCAATAGGGGCACCTGGGTGGCTGAGTTGGTTAAGTCTCTGGCTCCTAATTTCATCTCAGGTCATGATCTCATAGTTCCTGAGTTAGAGCCCCGCATTGGGCTCTGCCCTGTCAGTGCCCTGTCTCTGCTGCTCCCCGGCTTGGGCACTCTCTCTCTCAAAATAAATAAACTTAAAAAATATAAAGTGTCCCAATAAAAAAATTAAAAAAACCCATATCATCCCAAACCCTTTGCGCCCCCTGTAAGCAGGGTAACTACTGGAAGAGTGACTGCCCCACCCTCAAAGTGGGGGTGGGGGCCAAACAGGGGGAATCGGCCATATGCCCTGTGGCAGATCTCTTGGGACTTCTTCAGGACGTGGATTGACACACCCTGGGGGCGGCAAAGGCTCCCATACATGTCACTTCCACAGCTGAGCCCAGGGTAACTCTGTGTTGAAGGATTTTTTCCCTTACAGTGGGACACTTCTCCACATCACCCTGGTGAGCCCAACTCTCGGACCTATTTTCTCTGGAAGATAGGCCTTTCTCTGCTTACCCTCACTTGGAAGAGACCCTGAACCCACATATACCTAATTCCTGACCCACACTTCCCCCAACTCACCAGTCCTCATAGCCCTAACGCAGACTGTAACAGGCATCCAAGTAAAAACCCAGCCTTTTACCCCGCCCCCGCGGAACTGAGCCAGCGGCTATCCTCAGCCTCCTTGGTGTCCTTATGAACACTGGGTAAGACACAGGAGAAGCAGCTCATTCTATCCACACACGGGAGCTCTCTCTTCCCCTGAGTCAAAAAGTAGCTGACTTGGCTTCTACACGCCAAGCAATGCAGAAACAGATTGATTCCCTGGCACAAATAATTCATCAAAATCATTGAGCTTTCGACCTGATAACTGCTAATTGAGGGGAGACTTAAGCTTTACTACAAAAAATAGTTGCTTCTACATAAATGAGTCAGGTCAGGTGTTAGCCTTCATAAAATCACCAACACAGCTAAAGACAATCAGAAACAATATAAAAATGGGGGGCTGAGTGGTTTTCCTGGAAACTAGATATCTGGTCTTGGTCCTCCTGGCTCACTCCTTTCCTGACACCTTTGGCATTATTGGACTAGCCCTTAATTTTGGGCCATGTATTTTTAAAATACTGAGATCTCTTTCATCCAGGACCGACTCTCAGCTCTTGGCAGCTAAGGTCTCAACAAGGTCACGCTCAAGTCCTTGCTTTCAGAATAGTCAGCTTCCAACATCTTCATCACTCCAGACTCTGTTACAGCTAGGTAGGGCTAGCTCTCTACCCCTACTCAGCAGGAAATAATTACAGAAGAATAACCTTCTCCCCCTCCCCCAATCAACAATAATTTAAATAAAGAGAGGAGAGAATGAAAGGAATCTGTTCAAAGCACCGCCCTCCACCAGCCAGTCTTACAGGCCAAACTCCCAGGTACCTGCACTTGGCCCGAACTCTGTCTCTCTAGGTCACGGTGCCCTCCATTCTCAGCAAGTAAACCCCAACCACAAAACAAATTCTTCTCTAGCCTGACCCTAACCCACATCCCAGATGAGGCCCTCCAGACACCGGCCACCTCCTGCTCTACCTGGCCAAGACCTGACCCCTTCCCCAATCCCTCCAGATATACAGCTACAACCCTCTCACATCCTTCAAAACCCCTTAAGAGGCTCAGCCTGACAGAAACTCGGGGCTGACGTCTCTCTAGGTGTCTGGTTCTTCTCCTCCCTTAGACAGCGAACAAACTCTGTCCTCCGGGTTTGCTCCGGTCCTTGTGCGATTCTTCACAGCCCACGGCCCCGGCCACCCTAACGACAAATCAAGTAGCAGATTTGCTTTGTGTTGGGGAGTTAACCCACACTCTAAAAATGCTCCAAAAGCCAGTTAAAGCAGTGGAAGTAAAAGACTTTGCTGAAGCCCCCAAGAGAGAACACAGCGCTGTGTCAAACAGCTCTCGCAAATGAGTGGGAGAGATCGTCTTAAACCTTAAACCCTGTGTTTGAAACACATGCCAATTGCTCTGATTCTTGCCATTAACAACTTCAGAATTAGCTTACAGATGGTACTCTCCATAGAGCGGTGACTTTTATGTGGGAAACCCAGGGAAGAGAAGCTTTTTAATTTTTTTTATTTTGCAGCTGAACAAAAGTGAATTGGGAGATGCAGCACTGTATAGAAAATACAACTATATTTTTGACGTGTTTGGTGTTAATAATTCAGAGAAAGTGCGAAACAGTTAAGCCTTTGAGAGGCTGGAAATAAACTTTGAAAGCAGAAAAGCTGTAAGCTAAAGTTTTGAAAATTTCCTTGGCGATTTAAAAATTCATGTAAGCCAGTAGTTTTGAGTCCACATTTTGGTATCCAAATTCTAATGCCTCCATTTTTCTGCCTGATTCCAAACAACAGTCCTGGATATAAAACTGGAATAGGCCCCGAATATTAAAATTGAGATAGAAAAATAATGTAGTTGTTTCTTTTGAAGCTGAGGCAATAAACAATTGCTAAAACATTAGTCATTTGTTTTTACATTTACCCAAAAATCCTCACAGTGAGGACCTGCTATATTCTGCCCAGAAATAAGGGAGAAGGGAAGTTTGCAAAAAAGACTACGATGGTCAGAAAGAAATACCCTGTTACCTTTCAACAGTGGAAGAGAGGCGAGGTAGATGATGCCAACTACAGAGAGATTCCCCAAGTCATTTTTATTTGGCTTTGATGTACATTGCTGGCTGTTTAGAGTTTTATGTTTCCTTCTTAGTGGTACTTCTTTCAGGCCAGTATTAACACGGGGGCTACTCAATTGTGTGCAGCAGGGAGACCTGAGGACATCACCGGAGGAACCAAAGAGCTCAGAAGACAGGGAAAGGACCAAAAGGAATTCGGTAACCACTGTCATTACCCCCAGAGATAAGTAGTCCGTGCAAAAATTCTTAAAGGTCAACTCTTTTAGACTACATGCCCCACTATCATTCATTAAGTGAGTGCCTCTCTCTATCCCCTAACTGAAATAATGTAGTGTTCTGTGACTAAGAAAACTAATTTCAGGAGTTTCATCATTATAATGAGTAGGAAGCAGAAACACAGAACAAATGACGGGTCACATCTTATCTGAGAAAAACCCAGTGCCTTTAATGATAGTGCTTGAAATTCACGCATTTTAAGCTGCACATAAGAAATTTCCTTGGAGAGACTCCTTCCTTGACTACTTGTGAAATGAAATAAGCCCATTTCACTTGCCTTCTCAAATAATGGCATGTCTAGACTCATATTTAAATTAATTTTATACCTCTTTAGTTCCTGAACAGGCACACAACGCTATCACAGTTCAGAAGGGCTCCATTTCCAAAATCTCTAAAAGTGAAATCATTTCTCACAAGAGACTTTTCTTTCTCCACCTCTTTCACTTTTTTAAAATTTCTTTATGGCTAGTTTCTCCTCAAACACCTATTCCCAATTTAACCCTGTGGCCCAGCTGTGAGTATATCCCTGCGGAGAGCTCGCCAGCTCTCCCAGGACCAGTGGAAAGAGGAAAGATTCCTTAACAAGACACGCGGGCTTTCCACTGGTCTGGCCCCACCAACCTCACTACTCTGACCTCTCGCCTTGTACTGAGTCATATGACTCACAACCAGTTTACGCTAAGTGCTGCTGTCAGACTTCCCAACGCATGTCTCCTTCTTTAAGTAACGGGCTACAAAGCATCGTTTCCTTCCTGCCTTTCCAGCAGACTGACCTCTCAGCCTGGGCACTCACGGTCCCCCCTATCAATTCTAGGACTGCACCACCCTACAACGGGAAGTTTAATAAATAGTAACCCTGAACTTGGGACTTAAGGGCAGGGAGGAGACCACAGTAGGACTCAAGTGACCCCGGTAGTAAGAAGGAAAAGGTGGACTGCTGGGTTGGGGGACCTGCTGGGACTGATTCTGCAAATGTTTTCACACATGTATTGAATGGGTACTTTGTGACACAGATGTTTTTACACTGAACCAACCAAGGCTGGGACAGTGTAAGTACTTCCCCCAGAGTTACAAAGCTGCTACATGTCAGGGGCAAGTTTCAATGCCATCCATCTTTCAACCCAGAGCCCCATTTATTTTGAATGCACCAACCTGCCTTCTAGTGTTTATTTCCACATTAAATGTGAGCCTTCCACTTTGCTGCAGGACTACTTTCCCTGCACTGCACTGAATCCTTGTGAGGATGAAGGGAAGAAATGGCCAGTCACCAGCCTATCCGCCAGCTGAGGTTTCAAAGATCCCTATACCCACAAGCTTCCCCAAATGCTGAAAACCTGTCTGTCATTGGCCACCATCCTGTACTCATACTGGTGCCTCCAGAGAAGCACTGCCTACAAGCATGCCAGGGTTTCTCATTTCTTACCCTTACCAGCTTTCTCCCTTGCTGGAGAGATGGGTGAACTTTCAGCCAATTGTCCTGGGGCTTGCTGATGCTAGCTGGGGTTGGGGCCAGGGGCATCAAGTTGGTAGCTCTCCTCCTTGGATTCTTTGGGACACAGGCCTGCCCTCGTGCTGGCAGAGTCTTATAACCCAGAGTCTTATCCTTGCCTCAGTCTCCCTGCAGAACCTTCTGACCGCTAGCCTCCCCTATACTTTTTCTAACTGTCCTTCCTGACATTAGCCTTTCCCCCATCGCTGGTGAAATCAGATCACTGTTGGCCCCCTTCCCTGCAGCGCACAGGTGCCCTGAGTGCCGATGTGGTTACCAGCCTGCCTGCCCTCTGGGTCTTCCGGGATACTTTGTGTTGTAGGCCTGGTGGTTTGATACAAACTATAGTTCATTCCGGTTGTATCCTCACCCCGGGGCCTTTGGGAAAAACTTTCTGCAACAGTTTGCAGACATACTGTGGTTCTGGTGCTTCGGGGTTTCCCTCTGCTGAGGAATCCGGAGGACTTTAGGTCAGTTTTCCTCCAGAGCACTGATATCCTGAGGACCCAGATGGTCCCTAGCTTGCCTGTCCCTTGGGACTCCTGGGATCCTTAGGGACACAAGACTTCCAGCATGTTGGGGAACTGTGGCTCTTTCCGTTTACATGATTTCCTCCTGATGGCACTGTGGAGGGGCCCACATGCTATAGTCCGGGTGGTCCTCAGGCCACCTGCCTCCTTGCTTGCTGGGAAACTAAAGACACTCCGGACCGCCTACTTTAGATGCAGTGGTGCTCCAGCGACCCCTGAGCTCTCTCACCTGCTCTGGGCCACGGGCTATGATTCCTGCGTTCCTTCTGGCCGTTGGATCTTCAGATATATGATTCTATTTATGGTAAAGTCGATAATAAGCAAGTCTATACAAGTAGAAACTGGAATAGTGATTGCTAAGGGAGGAAGGTAGAGAGTTAAGAAGTGATGGAAATGTTCTGGAATTAGACAGTGGTGATGTTTGCCAACATTGTGAATATCCAAAAAACCCCACTCAATTATTCATTTGAAAATGGTTACAATGGTGAATTTTGTCACTGTGGATTTTTATTTTAATAAAACATAAGCTCAGAAATTCATTGTTTTAATAATTGCCTCCGTGATTTTAGTAGAGTATAATGCTAAGTGAAAGAAGTCAGAGAAAGACAAATACCATATGATTTCACTCATATGTGAAGTTCAAGAAACAAAACAAATGAACAAAGTGAAAAAATAAGAGAGAGTGGCAAGCCAAGAAACAGACTCTTATTTATGGAGAACAAATTGATGGTTATCAGAGGGGAGGTGGGGGGTATGGGTGAAATAGGTGACGGGGATTAAGGAGGGCACTTGTCATAATGGGCACCGGGTGTCACAGGGAGGTGCCGGATCACTATATTGTATGCCAGAAACTAACATTACACTATATGTAACTAACTGGAATTAAAACAAAACCTGAAAACAATTAGGGCACCAGGATGGTTCAGTTAGATAAGTGTCCGATTCCTGATTTTGGCTTAAGCCATGATCTCCAGGTTTGTGGGATCTATCCCTGTGCTGACACCACAGAGCCTGCTTATGATTCTCTCTCTGCCCCCCGCCTCGCTAAACAAACATCAAACAAATATTTAAAAAACTTAAAAAACGAAATAGCTTCCGACACAGTTTTAATGGAGATGTTTTTTACGCTAGGGCTTAAGAATCAGAGTGAAAACCATAGACCCTCCAATAATTGCTTCCAATTTATTTTCTAAAAATAAAAGTTGCTACTGACCAAGGGCAAACAAGTCACTTTTTCATAGGTCTGGGTGAAACATAATGATTTTTTCTCAAGATCATTCTGAAATTCCTTTTCAAGAGGGTTTTACAGGAATGAACTCCATACGGTGTGAGCGGTCCCTGTGGAACAGTGTGCGGTGCAGCCCACCGGCACTCGCCCAATGACCGCCCGGTAAAGCAGTATCGGCGGAGCCCTCTTTGTAGAACTAAAATCAATCCTACTGTAGTTTCCTCCCTGATTAGAAACTAAATGCAGCACTAATGAAATAGAGCAGAAGAAAGCCAAAAGGAAAATAGGGTTAACAAATACCTTTGCAAATCCTCTTGTATAACCCTGGGCTTGGCCTGTGAGCAGCAACTCTTCCAAAAGTGCTCATTCTGGGAGATTGCTTCAAGGTCACAGCTGTAATCAGATAATGAGATCATGCAGCTGAAGTTCCCATGGTGTATGTCAACAAAAGCGATGTTATCCTTCAACCGCAATTGCCAAAGAAACTACATTTGGGTTATAAAGAAAAATTCCTGAATTATCAGTGTAAAAGAAAAGTGGATACAAGTACCAGCTAAATCTAATATACTTGGTTAAAGTACAGTTAAAACACAGAAAATATTTTTTCCTATTTTATTTCATTTGAAGGGACAAAAAAAATTCTCCAACTGCTTCACCTGCTGCCCTACTGTTTCATGCCCCATTTTGTTGATCTTTGGTACCTACCTATTATAGCCCAGTTTTTCTCTTTTTTTTTTTTCTTGGCTTCAAGGTCTTTTATTTTTTTTAATACGATTTATTTTTTTTAACATATGCAATTATTTTCCGTCATTTACAATACAGTACTTACAATGATACTCCAAACAGAAAAGCAAAGTAAAAAATCAAAACCCCCACTTCTATTTGATGTAATTAGACTTATACAGAAATTAGAAGGTTAGGTACCAACTAGTTAATCACCGAATTTCACAGCTATCTGAAGTGTAATATAGCAGCTTATCTATGATACATTCAAGATACATGATATAATTTATTAGTTTTTCTCTTAATTTATTCAGATTATTTATATAATGCTTAATGGGACCTCAGCCCTGGGAATATGAAGACAACAAGAAAAGGGGCATCTGGATGGCTCAGTCAGTTAAGCATTTGACTCTTGATTTCAGCTCAGGTCATGATCATACAGTAGTGAGTGAAATTGAGCCCTGTGTCAGACTGACCATGGAACTTGCTTAAGACTCTCTCTCTCCCTCTGCACCTCTCCCCAGCTTGCATGCTCTCTCTCTAAAATAACAACAACAACAACAAAAACACACGCACAAAATTGAAGATAAAGGCAAAACAAAACACAACCAAAAAATACAATTACTGTTTCCAATAAACTGCCACAGAATATTAGCAGACCATGGAAGATCGTGGTAAATTAAGAGATAGGATTGTTTTATTTCTCACTTTCAGAGAAATTTCTCAAAAGAGTTATTTTTGTGAACCTTAGTTTTGAGATGTTGTTTAAAAATGTGTATCTTAAAGTTTCAACAATTTCTTATCACTGCTTCCCACTCCACCCAGATTGTATAGACAGGTTGTGTGGAAACTGCAGAGAGGATTCTGTTACAGTCCTAAAAATGGTTTAATGTCTTTTTTTTTTTTTGGCTGTAGGGGTAGTAAAGGGATGGGCAAAAGCCCATTTTCAATGATTTTGCCTAATTTCCCTTTTAAAGTTGGACCTTGCATTTGCCAGCTATGGTTATGCTAATCACCATAATTTTAAGAAATGTAATTTCTCAGGCTAATGGGTAAGAAAAATGCTGCCAAAAAATCCCCCTACAAAACCTGTCCTTTGCTGTTTAATAAGGCCATTACTCATTTTTTTCTAATGTATTTCTCCCCACAAGACTAGTTGTGGAGTAGCAGGAGGTTCTTTGCTTCTTTACAGAAAGTTCCTAGAACCAATGATGCACATTACCTACACCTTTAGAAAGACACTGTCTTTCTGATACAAATCTAATCCACTACAGTAAAGGAGGGCTTATCTCAGAAAAGCAGAAAAGATAAAACATAAGGCTATGCATTAATGTAATTATATCCATAATACAATGGTTGCAGAAAGGCATTTGCTAAAATTGAACACTGAAAGCTATTTTTGAAAAAAATGGAAGATTTTTTCCATTTATATATATAATTAACAGTCTTTATCATAGACCAGCCATCACTATAGTTAATAACAGATCTCTAGAGGAAGTCCCTGTAAACTCATGAACAACAGTAAGAAATATGTGTTCGTGGTTTTGATAAAGTTGCATTTTGGAAATTTTTATTAATGTAGTAAGTCATGTAAAAGAAACAGGAGTAAAAGAAAATAATATGCAAAATTATTTTGAGACGATTTGATTAGACTCCTAGAAATCTAAGGCATTCGGCTAAAAATAACAATCTCTAGTCTTAATGAAAGCTTAATCAAGGTAACAGTTTTTGATAAATTCCCAGAAGTCAATAATACTCTGTAAGTTCATAATAGACGAGTCAAAGATAATTTTAAAAAGAACTATTCAATAGAAATATACTGCCCTTAAAAGCATAAAAGGAACGAAAATTAAGAAAGAATGGGTAGAAAGTGAATAGATAAAACTGTAAAATTTTATCAGTACATTGAAAAGAGGACCTGAATAAATAAAAAATTGTGACTTATTACCAGATGGAAAGAGTAAATATTTTCTTATTGTTCTCTCCAGGCTAGGTTTTAGATGACCTGGAACTCAATTCTTAATCTTACATGGTATTTTTCATAGAATTTGACAATTTTATTCTAGAGTTCAACATTTGGGAATATGAAGCTTCACAAAGGGAAGCAGAGCTCCAGAAATGGTAGCTACCTGGGTAAATATAGAAGGTCTAAAAATTTAAATCACAATTTAAATCCTCTCTCTCTCTGCCCCTCTCCCACTTGGACTCTGTCTCTCTCTTTCAAAAATAAACAAACAGTAAAAAAATTTTTTTAAAGATGTTTAAAGGTTAAGCGTCTGGCTTCGGCTCAGGTCATGATCTCACAGTCAGTGGGTTCGAGCCCCGCGTTGGGCTCTGTGCTGGCAGCTCAGAGCCTGGAGCCTGCTTCGGATTCTGTGTCTCCCTCTCTCTCTGCCCCTCCCCTGCTCGCACTGTCTCTGTCTCTCAAAAATAAATTAAAAACATTAAAAAAATTAAAAAAAAGATGTTTAAAATTGGCTAAGATGGTAAATGTGATGTTATGCATATTTTAGTACAATAAAAAGATAATTAACTGCTTTACAAATAATAAAAATGTATTATGGAAACATACACACAAACACACATGCAGACATGCGCATGTGTACACACACCAAATGGCCTGGAGGGGAGAAACATATATATACAATGTTAAGATTTTTAAGCTGTATGTGACCTTGTGTAAAGGGAAATTTAAATATAAACAAGTCATTTTATTGTCTTTAAGAAAGGAAAAGCAAAGACTACTCAAAATTGGAATACTTCTTTAGCAAACGGACAATATAAAGAACATGCAGGACATACTAACTATGAACGAAAAGTTTTATGTAAATAAGCTTCTAAGGAACAAAATCAAATTGTATTATTTACCAAAACCTGTGCAGAGGGTGCTGATTTTCTAAATACAGGAAAGAAAGAGTCACAAAGGAAAAGACTGACAAATAATTCTGTATGTTCTACAGAAAATAAAAAGCTATCTGGGAAAAATATTTGCACCAGAAAATGCCTGAGGGTGAACATCTCTAATCTATAAAGGGCCCAAACAAATAGGCCAATTCTAAGATCAACAAGTGAACAGGAAAAAGATGTGAACAGATAATTCACAAAAAAAGAAAATTCAACAAGTAAATGTTCAATAAACAAGTGATAACATTTTTCACCCACTTAATTAGTAAAGCCTTATAAACAACTGCTGTGAAGTATAGGTTAAATCTGATACCCTTCTGTATTAGTGCTGCTTTGAATACAGCATAAACTTTATAGGTTATCTGTTTTAGTTTTTAAGAACTATAAAACTATTCAAATCCTCTGGTACAGTGATTTTCCTTCTGGGACTTTAGCCTACGAAAATAATCCAAATTTTGGAAGAGTCTTATCCATTAAGATACTTTTCAAATAACAATGAAAATTAAAAACTCCAAATAGCTAAAATAGGAGACTTGCTAATTAAATTAGGGTATAACTGCTCAATGGCATATTTTATAGGCTTTAAACAAAACACAGACACTATATAGCAAAATGGAAAAGGCATATAATATAATGCTAGGCTCAAAAGCATGACATTAAATTTTATACACTTTATAAAGGTTAAAACAATGTAAATATTTTAATGCACCAAATGCAAAAGGTAAATATAAAACTAATTATTTAACTATTTTTAACTGTAATGTTCTCATTCTATTTTTATATATAACATTTTAAAACAATTCATGATAAACTGTTTTGCAGTAAGTGAGATATAAATGCCAAGAATCTTTGAGATACAAACCATATAAACACGAGAGCTTTTGGTGTGTAAGGTGAGCTTTTGGGGGTTAATTTTCTGGAACTCATTTCCTTCCTGGGTACACTGATCTCTAAATCAGATTTTATGATTCTCAGTGCTTCATCAATACTAATTAAGTTAAGCTGGGTTTCCACTGATTTTCTTTGTCTATTTGTAAACTACAAAATGGTAAACCAATCAGTTTATACAAACTAATCCAACTGATCAATTCAATGAAAAAAGTCAAAGTGCTAACTGTGCATTATATTGTTTCAAAGAAAGCTAAATGGATCTTGGAGTTTTAAGGGATTCTTTCAGTTTGGTTAAACCTTGAGGTAAAGTATAGGCACTAAGGATCTGGCTGTTCCTAAAAGGTTAAGAATGAACCCTAGAGTTCTCAGAGCCACCCTTCATTTCAAATCAAATTACTAATCCTACTATAACTCTGGATGGCTCAGTTGCAAAAACTTATCAGATTTTTGCTCCGAGTGGCTTTCTTTGATCATCCTTTCCCAAATAGCCACACCCTGCTGTAATACCATAACCCATAATCCTATTTTATTTTTTCACAGTACTTATTAGCATCTGAAGTTGTTTTATCAATTTGTTCATTCTTTTATTTACCTTTACTCACAAGATCTTACCTGTCTTATTGGCTGAAATGTCCTAGGAGTCTAGCACACTGCATGGTACGTTGAAAGTGTTCAATTAATAACTGTTGAATAGGGGTCCCTTGGTGGCTCGGTTAAGTGTCCGACTTCAGCTCAGCTCCTGATCTCATGGTTTGTGAGTTTGAGCCATGCATCGGGCTCTGCACTGACAGCTCAGAGGCTGGAGCCTGCTTCGGATTCTGCGTCTCTCTCTGCCCCTCCCCTTCATGCTCGCTCTCACTCTTGCTCTCTCTCTCTCTCAAAAATCAATCAACATTAAAAAATTAAAAAAAGAATTGTTGCATAAATGAGTGAATGTATGTGACACGAGAAATGATAAGAACTAGCCATCACAGAGCTGAAACTATCATCCGGGGCAAGATGAAGCTTAGGGAAGTCTCACCCAAGACCACAGTTGGGACAAAAGAGGAAAGCCTAACGAAATGAATTACTCTCAATCCTCATTATGGAGAATGGTTAGCACCAGGGTATTCAACAAGATGGTCTTGTGCATAATGGGAAATCTATACTATTCTGAGATTAAGGAGTAGAATGAGGAGGTAAAGCAATGGGTCATCCTGATTCTTAGGCTCATTGTGGAGGCTCTCAGGAATCACCAAAACTTAGACATAGGTGACATTTGGCATCTCTCCTCCAAGTTGGTAATAAAAGTTACTCAGCTGCAGACCAAATCCTGCTACACACACAGATGTTTATTAACAAACAGGCAAGAAGAGCCATAGAATGCTAAACTAAAAAAAATTCCTAGGAGTCTGTCCATTTTGGTGCTTCCATATAAAACTCAAATACACTGAGAAAAATAAAATATTACTGTAGTGGCAGGACAGACTCACCATCAACCTTACAGAGGTGATGAGAAATATTCCAGAGCAACAACTGGGTTCCAGGTTCTGGGTTAGACATGTGCCAAAACTAGTGGCAAATGCAAAGCTCTTGCTAGATTCTCATTCTTTATTTACTCAAAAGATGGGTAGTGTCTATAAAGCATTTTAGCCAATAAATACATCCTGAATACCAGCAAGTGCACCTATGAGAGTCTATTTCTAACACCTTAGCCTAATTAGCAAGCTATAAATTTCACCATCGAAAATCCATTTCTACCATTAATTACGCTAATTAGAAAAACTTCCAGTGTTGATGAGTGATAAAGATAGTTAAATTATTTGTAGTAGCCGTTCCTGGAATGGCCTTTTTTATTGTTACCTTACCATTCTTGGGATAAGGAGTTCTGATGAGGATTACTGATTGCTCTTAAGGGTAGATTCAAACTAACCCATTTGTATCATGTAGCGTATGCTGAAGTATTTTAAAGAAAAATTGCCTACATCATAAATGGTATCTCTGTTCGTAACCAATGGCCTCAGCCAGGGAGCTAAAAATATAATAAGGAGGTATACTGGAGAGAATATTGCAAGATCTGTGGCCCCAAGAACCAAGCAGGAATTCAAGGCAGGCAAGAATCTCATGTCAGGGCAGAAAGCTAAGCCAGGTAACTGAACAATGCGTACAGGGTGCACAAATATGAGTGGGTCCTGCCTAGAAAAGGGAAAACAGGGCAGATATAAGATATTACATTGGGAGCAACATGGATAAGCAGGACTTATCTCCCAGGGCAGAGAATCTTCACTCTGATCTTGGTACCTGAGAGATGAAGAGTCCTGAAGTCAAAGTTGAGATTTAATTATAAATCCTGCTGCATTACGGGAGAAATAAAGAGAAATGACAAGGGCTGAAGTTCCTTGAGCTGGCATGCATGTGCACAGGAGTACACGCCTATCTGTAGGCCAGGTGACCAATCACATTTCATTGTAACTCTTTTTCTTTGTAATCCTATATATTTTATTCTATGAATTTACAACCATTTTGAGGGACACCTGGGTGGCTCAGGTCACGATCTCACAGTTTGTGAGTTTGAACCCCCTGATGGGCTGTCTGCCATCAGTGCAGAGCCCACTTCAGATCCTCTTTCCCGCTCTTTCTGTGCTTTCCCCCTGTTCACTCATACGCACACTCTCCTTCTGTTACAAATAAATAAACTTATAAAAAAATTCTGAAATGTATCCACAAACCACCAAAGGATTTCATAGCATAAAAAATATTAAAAATTCCTGGATGTGTGTGTGTGTGTGTGTGTGTGTGTGTGTGTGCGCGCGCGCGCGAAGCAGGGGGAACTGTTGAAAGACCATTATGAGGACTTAGGTGTTGAGTGAAGCCAAACCTACGGGCAGAGTAGTAGGGGTGTTCAACAGAACACACAACACGGTACACGGGGAGATGAAGCAGGTTTCGGGGTATGAGCCAAGGGCCAGCCCTGCCATTTATATCCAAATGAAATCAATACAATTTAATCACAAGGAGAAAAGCTGCCACAAAAGACTAACATCCATTAGGGGCAGCGTATAAAAGGTAGATTGTGTATACATAAATCTCATCTAACACAGCAGCTTATCTTTTAGACTCCATATCCCAAAACCGTGTCTTTGAGGCCAACCAGTAGACATTTTCAAGTCCAAGTAAGTAGTTTATTGAGGGTGTGATCTCAGGAGAGAGGCACAGTAAATGAGTAGGGAAATGAAACAATGATGGAATCTTGACAACAAAGTTGTGTTACTACTGTGAGCAACTAGAGCCTAATGTCACTGGGGACCCTGGGAACCAGAGTAGAAGAACGCCTCGAGGCATCTGAGGGACGAAGGCACTGGGATATTACATACCAACTTCTGTCAGTCATTGGTCAGAGGCTGTTCTTGTTGGGAGGCATTTAGTTCTTGGCATTTCTGGCCACGTATGAATGGGGGAATGAAAGTGCTGAGAGAGCACTTTGTAAGCCCAGAGAGAGCCCAAAGGCAAAGAAAGTGGACGCTGGCAGTGGCAGGGCACTGATGGTAAGGGCTGAGGGGTGTGAGTATGGTGGTTGCGGGGAGAGGGGACCGACCTTACTTGATAAGTGACAGTTGCAATTTACTTAATAGGGCGTCTGAAGTCAGATAAAGGGGGGGGATTAAGGTCTTGTATGTCTTCTCTCCTTGTTTCAGCTCTCTGAACCATTACTGTGGCCCTCCTCCTTTGTGGCTAAGAGAAAGAGGAGGTAGAGGGCCAAACTTTTCTTCTCCAAAATAATTTTTATAGTTCTCAGATTCTGAGCAGTAGATTCTTGGCTGTGCAGAAGTAAACAGTGAGGCTTTACCAAACACTGCAGTGCTATTTGTCTTCAGTACCAGTGGGGTTATAGTGTGAATGGAGTTATGTGAAGATTGAACATACAAGGTACTTAGAGAGCCACCTCTCAGCAGTCCGAAGAGGGAGAGTCTTCGGTTCAGCTCAAAGCTCACACTGTTCTCAGTGCTCGTGGATGACTCAGGAGAATGGATCTTTTCAAAGGCATTAAAGGAGGCCATGAAAGGAAAATGGTTTTAGAAGCATGATGAAATTAAAAAGAAAACAAAATGAAACTCCTGGCATCTGCGCCCTGAACCATCGTCCAACTTGTGAAAGTGCAAGCACAGCCTTTCCTTTGGGAGTTCTTGTGGTCCTGGCAATTTTCCCTCCCTGAAACTAGAAAGACCATCCCTATACCCAGGTCATTGAATAATAAAGTAGACATTGATGTTGCCCTGACCACAAAATGTTGTGAGAAAGAGCCAGATTTCTGTGAGAATCCCTAAAGACTTGTATTTCAGAAGGTAAAAGGCTTTTCTCTTTGAATGATAATTTACTATTATTCCCCAAACTGATCTTTTCAGGAGAAATGTGTGAAGCCTAGAAAACATTTTTTAAATGTTTATTTAATTATTTTGAGAGAGAGAGAGAAAGAGAGAGAGAGAGAGAGAGAGAGTGAGCATGTACATGCAGTGGAGGGGCAGAGACAGGGAGAAAGAGAGAAAATCCCAAGTAGGCTCCAAGCTGTCCGCACAGAGCCCGATGTACTGTTTGATCTCATGAACCATGAGTTCATGGACCTGAGGTGAAATTCAGAGTCAGACGCTTAACCCACTGAGCCATCCAGGTACCCCAAGTCTAGAAGACATTTTAATGCTGTTTATAAGGGGCTAGTCCACGCTAAATGGAATATGATAAGCCTCTTGCTGTGTAGCTGGGCCGCCAAAGTTTTAATCATGTCAGAAAAGAAGGAGTTATGCCTTCTTTTGTCTTCTATGTCTAAAAATTGGGTTTTGAAGTCTATTTTTATCTTAAAACATTTTTTTTGTCTTCAAGACTATCCATAAAAGTCTTTTGAACATATTATGGGCTCAGAAGTCAGGTTTCTTGTGAATATGCATGTCTAAATACCTCTATTGACCTCTTTGCACTCAAGAATCACTAGAAAGTAGAACACCTTAATCAGAAATGGCAGTAATGATTCAAAAATACAAATGGAGGCTTTTTTCCTAAGTAATTGGAAATATTTTTATAGGGATGACTGAAACTCTTTCAGATATAGAGGACAGATTTTGCCTGTTATTATTCCCCAAGCTCACGCATCTCTGTTGGGAAGTACATAGTATTTCAACAGCCTCTTTAGTGTGAACTGATAATGAGAAGACTTGCCTTTTTGAAGAAGAAAAGTCATTGGTGATTTATAGGGAATTAGGAAGGCTCCATTTATCTGGATGGTGATGCTGAAATGGGGAAAGGATATGACATCCAAAATGGCCTCTGATAATGTCCAACTTATATCTAGCTATCTGTCTGGAGGGAAAAGTGAGTATTTTGGTTTTTAAATTTTTTGTTGTGGTTTTTATTTGGGTCTGCTTCTGACTAGACACACACACACACACACACGGATTTGACTCAAATGAGAAGAGGGTTCAACCTGGCCTTGGAGAAGGCACTTGGTAACAATAAGTTGGCTCATTTGTAAAATGGAGGATTCTGTGAGGTTCTTTCATCAAATAAAGCCAGTGTGGTGTCTATGTTATGTGCCTTGGCACCTATCACCTTGAAGAGAAGCTAGTCAGTGGGGAAGGGAAGCTCTGAGAAAGAGGAAGAAAAAGGAAACTAGAAATGAGGAATATTTTATTCCTTTCTTTTGGAAAGAGTTTTCTTAGCTTAGTTATAATTTACAGTAAAAAAGAAGAGACTAATCTACTTCATTATTTCTTTTACACCTAAGAAGGCTATATGAGCATTGTTTCTCAGGCTCATAAAGTAGAATGAAGAGGAAAAATGTATCTCTTCCTATCTCATTTCCCTCCACAACTGAAACATTTCCTCTAGGATTCCAGACCAGCATAGGAATGGGAGGTTGCAAGGAAAACATACCTAGAGAAGGATACCAGCAACCTTGCTACCAGGACATGATACTATGTCCCTGCAGGGGCATTCAAATCCTTTCTCTTATTTCCTCAAAAAGAAGATTGCCAGACATTGAAGACAAATTACCAGTGTACTGCATTAGCATGGTAATGACTGCATTGATGGAGGCCAATGCATAGTTCTTCTAATAGACTAGAAGAATACTTTTGGTTTTAGGACTTACTAGTTAAATGGCTTTCTCTTTTATTAACTCTATGTTAGAAGGTTCTATGCAAAGGCCCTTAAATTAGTTCATGCAAACACAGAGGCCTCTTTAATATGGATATCTTGTTTACAAGTAAAATTTTACTGGGTATGAGCCTACAGATTGTTTTTGTAAAGTTACATAAATGGAATTGGGCACAGGTGAGAGCTTCTCACTACTTCAACAACAGAGAGATTATTAGTCAACCTTTTTCATATTTTCAGAATCCCCAAAGAAATGCAATTTTAAATATTGGGACCTTAATGAAAGCCAAGTTATTCATTACTAAAACTCAACACAGTTGAAAATAATACCCTATTAAGGTTTTAAAACTGTCAACCTTGATTCTTTTCAATTTGAATTGTTTTCTTTCAGTATGTTAGCTGTGTAATATGCAAACAACCTCAACATCAATATTCATTCAAACTGATGCCTCTGGTGTAGCCAGATGCTAGCAGAGGAGAATCTCTGTAGAACTGAATACTCTCTGAATTAAGAAAACCATCCATAATGAATCTAGTTACATTGCAGATGAAATGTAACCCCATCTCACATGGCCTTAGCATTTACAGGAAAATTCATTAAATTAGCTCCAGAAAGAAAGACAAAAGAGCACATTTTCTACATTGATGGAAATCATAGAAATTTTTTTTAATTGAGGCTCTAAGAGTCAGGGATGGATGGTATCTCACTTTTTAAATGTCTATACATTGGAGACAGGATTGATAGTCTTATTAGACTGTCCTTTGTGTACTTAAAACATCCCAAGTCTCTAGTGCTAAAAGATTTATACATCATTTTATATTTATAACTCATTTCTATTCATTACTCTTCAGGGTAGCTGCAAGAAGGTTGTTCTAGCACTGGCCCCAGGTTTTAGAGAGGACAACAGCCACTGAGAGACTATGTGATGGGATGGAAGCTTGCAAGTGGCAGCAGTAGAATTATAGCAAACTGAGTTTTTATTGTCTCTTAGAATATGTGATCAGAAGTCAAAGAGATGCTGTGGAGATGCAGAGGATTTTGCTCAGGTAAGATAAATTCCCCCAAACATCAGGTAGCTAGCACCTTATCCACTACTGTGAGATCCTCAGAAGTCTCCTTGGGACTGTGTACTGTGGCTAGTAAGTTAGGGGAGTAAGGAGAAATCAAGTAGGTTGAGAGAGATGCTTGTTACTTATTAGCCCCGAACCCTCTCTCCATGTCATCATTCTTGCACACCATATATTTAAAAATGGAAAGAGGAGGCCAACATAATAATATGATGTTAAGAGTTATCCACCAGGAAACAAAATGCAACAGAGCAATTTTCACTCCTTCTCAAGAGAGAGGAAACAAGTTGGTACTACATTAGACCGATTATCCTAAAACTTACTATGCTAGAAATTTCACAGAACAGGACAGTTAACCATCACCAAATCTTTGTGTAAGAATGGCTTTGCTCCCATGTATGTGCTTTTGAGAGCAACACACCATGAAATTGTTTTGGCATTGTTATTAAAAATATTTTTTCTGAGGATACTGTTCTGTGATGTTAAAAAAATAATTATGGTAAAATACATATAACAAAATTTACTATCTTAGCAATTTTTAAGTGTACAGTTCGGTGGTTCAACTAAATTCACACTGTCTTGGAGCCAATCTTCAGAACGCTTCATCTCGTAAAGCTGAATCTCTATATCCATTAAACAACGACTCCCTAGTCTTTTCTGCCTCCAGCCCCTGACAACTACCATTCTATTTTCTGCACCTATTAATTTGACGGTTCACATTCATGTTGTAACATGTGTCAGAATTTCCTTTCTTTTTGAGGCTGAATAATAATCAATTGCATGTTTATACCACATTTTACTTATCTATTCATCCACAGCCTGACAGTTGAGTTGCTTCTACCTTTTTAATATTATGAATAATACTGCTATGAGCAAGGGTATACAAATATCTTTTCAAGAATCTGTTTTCAATTATTTTGGGTAGATACTCACTCAGAAGTGGAATTGCTGCTAGAGCGCCTGGGTGGCTCTCTTGGTTGAGCATCTGACACTGGCTCAGGCCATGATCTCACGGCTCATGAGTTCCAGCCCCGCAACAAGCTCTGCTGACAGCTCGGAGCCTGGAGCCTGCTTCGGATTCTGTGTCTCCCTCCCTCTGCCCCTCCCCCTCCTCCCCCCCTCAAAAATATATAAACTTTAAAACTTTTTTTAAAAAAAGAAGTGGAATTGCTGGATCCTATCGTAATTCTATTTTTAATCTTCTGGGAAAGTACTACACTGTTTCCCATTGTGGCTGTACTGTTTTACATTCCTACCACCAGTGCAGAGGGTTCCAATTTCTCCACATCCTCATCCATGTTTGCTATTGACTGCTTTTGTTTTTGAACAGTAGCCATCCTAATGGATGTGAGGTGGTATCTCACCGTGGTTTTGATTTGCACTTCTGTAATCATTAGTGATGTTAAGCATCCTTTCACGTGCTTGTTTTTATATATCTTCTTTAAAAAATGTTTATTCTAGTCTTTCGACTGTTTTAAAATCAGATGAGTTGTTGTAGTTGTTGTTGAACTGTGTGAAGTTCTGTGGTAAAAGGATCCTGTGGCCAAAGAGTTTGGGAAGCCGTGTCGGTTTTATCACCTTCTTGAAGACATGTGGTGTATCTATATCATGTTGAAGGCTTTGAGAATTACTAAAGAAGAATGCTAATTCTAGCAGAGAATTTCCCATGCATAACTACTGTGATAACATTTTACACCAAACACTTGTCTCATCTTCAGCCACTGACTCGGTGGCCACTGCATGCAATTTGTGAAAAACTCTTCTGCAGTGTAGAAAAACAATAGTTCATAAAGAAACATATCCATGTGAGAGGGAATGTTCTGTAGCAGGCTTCATCACGCTGTGTCTCCCTCCAGACAAGCTTTTCTTTTACATCACTTTGCAAGTATTTATTGAGTGCTGACTCAGTGTTGGGGATAGAAAAAAAACCTAAGTTATAGTTATTTCGAGAATCTCTAGGGGGAGATAAATAATTGTAATAGAAACTGGTAAAGATGCTGTGATAATATAAGATGTATTATCTTAAGGTATTTGGTTGTAAGTAACAGAAAGGAAATCCAACTAGCTTTAACAAAAGAAAAGAAAGTGTTATAAGGGTACTAATGTATATCATGAAACTCAAGGGCAGGAATGCAGCCAGCTTAGGAAAGTCCTGGAAAACAGCCAGGACTCCATTTGTCCTGTCTTCACTCTAAGGGTCTGTCTGTATAAATCTTCTATGCACAATATTCTTTTTATATAAGTCCCACACAAAGCTTTTTCTTCACATTTAATAGTTGTATACAATTTCAGAGATTTTTTTTCAGTTCCAATTCTAAATTCAAAGGAAATAGAGTGGCTGACTCAGCCTGTGTCAAGTATCTATACATGGTTCATTCAACTGTGGGCAATGGGATGGAGTCATATATCAAAATATGGCAGCTATGTACCCAACAAACTCTCCAACTTCATATCTTTTAACTTCTTCCATACATGCCATGTTCTACTGATACCAGTAATGACTCTCTATTGAGGAAACCCAAAATAATTAGTGTAAACATTAGCTATTGACAAGGTCATTCTGGATAAACATTCAAAGCCATATCTATGGATCAGCAGTAACTACTTACAACATGTAATGGAAAAGAACAATCCTTTCACACTAATAATAAAAAGACAATTTAAATAAAGATTATTATTAACAAGAATGCACAAGCCTAAAAATTCTAAAAGTTAAATGACAAACCTTTGATCTTGGCCAAAGTATCTGAACTGGGCTTTCTAGAGGCTGAAATCTATAACTTAGTTACTGCCATCCTGTATGCCTTTTCCTTTACACCAACTTGGATAAAAATTGAGAGGAGTCATTGAACTGAGCCATCCAGGCTCAATGAAATAGACAGCCAGATATTCGTTGACTTATACTGTCATCAGCCTTTATATATGTTAGCAACTTGAACTAATTGTTGAGGTAATGAATAAGTAAGAAAGGATTTAGGCAATTTCAGGGAAGACAGATTAGCTCCCAGAAGTCAAAGAACAATACATCAAAGTGGAATTCAGGTCTGAGAAGTTAGCAGAGAGCAAATTTATTGCATACATAAAATATTTTAGTTAAATACTACACACCTGAGGTTCTGTCTTTTTCTAATTTTCAATTTGAAAGGAAATCTGTAGATTCAGAAAGGGACAATGCTTGGGATAATGTTTTACGTATTTCACAGGGAAGTGTTTTCATCTTATGGGTTTTAGAAAATATATTTATAAATTATTTCAGAAAAATGTTTATATACATACATTTAACTTAGGTAACAAAAATATTAAATTGGCTATCCTGTTCTATAGACATGTCATATTCCTCTTGTTGCTAACATTTATGCTTTTCACTCATATAACGTTTCCTCTTCAAATAATTTAAATTCATGAGGTTAGATAGTACTGTTTTTCTCCTCTATCTTGTGAGGCTTAACTCTTTAACCCTATGAAGGCCTCTAATTTTTCAAGATGCTGATTTCTTGAGGGATTCAGTTATTTGAATCACTGGTGCTTAAGGTTTTATTAAATTTCTTTCTGTAAGCAATGGAAAATTACCATTTTTGAATTGTCATTAAGTGGAAATAGCTCACTGTTTGCTTTGTATTACTTAGACTCAGTTATTCTTTGGGAAAGTAGAGAGTATAACTAATTTCAGTAGGAAAAAAGTAATTTCAATAAGAAACTAAGTGACTTATTTTTCCCCTTTTATTTGAACGTGGGTATATATAGTAGCTTGTATGATTAAAGTTGTAATAGTGAAAGTATATAGATTATTAAAACTCTCCTACTTGATAATTTTAAAAGAGAAGCCTATCTGTGACATCATAAAATTTCTCAAAAACACTTTAGGGGCATCTGGGTGGCTTAGTCGATTGAGTGTCCAACATCAGCTCAGGTCATGATCTCATGGTCTGTGAGTTCCAGCCCTGTGTCAGGCTCTGTGCTAGCAGCTCAGAGCCTGGAGCTTGCTTCAGAGTCTATGTCTCCCTCTTTCTCTGCCCCTTGCCTACTCGCACTCTGTTGCTCTTTCAAAAAAAAATTAAAAAAACCCATTTTAACATGCAAACAGATATATTCATTTATGGATCCTTTTGACAAATCAAACTTTTAACCAATTTACAGCTTTCAGTATTTTCCATTGATGTTTTAGATCAGGGGTCAACAAACTATAGCCTGCAAGCTAACTTCAGATAATTCCTTGTTTTTGTAAATAAAGTTTTATTGGAACACCACCATACACATTCATTTATGTATTGTCTCTGGTTGCTTTGATACTACAACCAACAGTTTATTAGTTGCCACAGAGACCATATGGCCTGCAAAGCTGAAAATATTTGCTACATAGCTCTTTACAGAAAAATTCTGTAGGGAATTCCAGTTTCAGCTCCAAAATGTTAAGATCTTTGAAGTTGTCACTCCTGTCCTTATAATCCATGTCCTTAGAGCTAAGTGAACTGAAAGTCTACAAATTTTCAAGGACCAATCAGATAATCAAGGTCATGTGACAAACTGCCATCTGCGAATCTGCAGAGACAGGTGACTACAGAGAGTCACTGTCAAAATGTGCTTACCTGGAACAGAAGCCATTAGGGCCATCAACTGGTAGGAACACTTCAGTGGTAATCATCACTACTTGCTGGAGCCTGAATATGGACTAGCACAAGAAAAAGAAAACCCTGGGGTCTTTGGGAGTCCCCAGACTTTAATGAAATTTACTTCCAGAAACATCACCAGTGTGAAATGGTAGAAAAGGTGCCCTTGAGCTCTGGCAGAGGGAGGAGAAGAGTAACCATCGTGAAATATGCCCAGAGTAATTTACATAACAAAGGCCCTGTCCCACATTGGGGAAGAATATTCTCTTATTCCAGCCACCTCTAGCCTTCTTGTCTCCTTAAAGGAAGGTAAGCTAAAAAGTACTTGTGAAGGTCATCGTCTAGGGACACAGGTTCAATAAAAGCCTGAGATTTAATCATAAAGTAATAGCATGTTTCCCCTCCCTCACACCTTATCACCAAACAGGAATCAAGTACAGTAACAGGGAATGAAAATAAACAAGCAGCAAGACACAGACTCTCTGAGAAGGAGTACTCAGACAAGCCCTTACAGGTGCAGCAAACATTAAACACACTCTAATTCCTAACCAGATTAATGGAAAAAACTACACTTGAGACCTATTTTCCTCAGTTTCTATTCCTTAAGGAATCCTGTCCAGCTCTCAACAGAAAATTTAAACGCATCATAAAAGGCAAAAAAAACCCAAAACAAAACAAAACACCTCTTCTGAAAATCCCAGACAAGTATCAGAACCACACTTAGATAAAATAGATACTGGAACTATCAGATAGGTAATTTAACATAGGATTACTATCTTAATGTTTCTAATGAAAAAAGTAGACAATATGAGGAACATAGGTAACATAAGCAGAGAGGTGGAAACTCAAAGAAAAAAATCTGAATAAAATACTAGAAATTTTTAAAATGTACTATAATGGAAATGAAAAATGTCTTTGATAAGACTAAGTAGAGAATCACTAAGCTTAAATATAGGTTAAGAGAAACTTCCCTAATGAAAATTCAGAGAGAAAAAAAAGAGAATTAAAAAACACAATAGAATAGTCAAGAACTGTGGGACAATTTCAAAATGTATAACATGTATAATTAGAAAATGAAAAGGAGAAGAAAGAGACTGGAAAATATGTGTAGATTAAAGATGAAGAATTTTCTGAAATTGACAGAAAGGAAATCACAGATCCAGGGGGCTCAGAGTCATCAAGAAGGATAAATAGCAATAATGCCATGCCACGGTAAACTGCAGAAAACCAAAGGCTTAGAAAATTTTGAAAGAAGCCAAAGGGAAAAAGTATCTTATCTATAAAGAAACAAGGGTAAGAATTTCAGTATACTTCTTGTCAGAAACCACCTAAGTGAAAATAGAGAAGAATGAAGTCTTTACTATGTTGAAAGAAAAAAAAATAAAAACACCAACTCAGAATTCTACATCCAGCAAAATTATCCTTCAAAAACGCTAGAGAAAGAAATCTTTTTCTCATACAGATGACAAATGAGAGAATTAATCACCAGTAAACCTACCCTACAAGAAATATTAAAAGAAGTTCTTCAGGGAAAAGGATGATGATACAGGTCAGACACTTGGATAAACATAAAGGAAGAAAGAACATCAAAGAAGGAATAAGTGAAGGCAAAATAAAATATTTTACTTATTTAATTCTTTATTGAACAAAAATACAATTTTGTGTAAAGTACTACTCATAACAATGAATAGTAATGATGGATATGTAAACTGAATAACAACAATATCATTAGGGATATTAGGAAAAAATTGGGAGTATTCAGTTTGAATGTCCCTGCACTAAAAGTAAAGTACTGTAGTGTTATTTGAAGATAAATTTATACTTGTTAAATACATATATGTGTGTGTATATATATGTGTGTGTGTGTGTGTGTGTGTGTGTGTGTGTATCAAACCCAGGAAAAATGTTAAAAAAATTATCAAAGTAAGTAGTATTGATATGTTATGCATGGAGATAAAATGAAACCATATAGAATGATCCATTAAAACCAGAAAAGTCAGAAAAAAGAACAAAAAAGAAACAAAAACAAATGAAATCAATAGAAAGCAGTTATAAACATGGTAGACAGTAATCCAACTGTGTCAATAACACTTTAAATGTGAATGGTATTAATATACCAATTAAGAGACAGAAATTGTGAGAAGGGATTACAAAAAAGAGTCAACTATATGTTGTCTACAAGAAACCCACTTTACTTTTCTAATGGTTATTTATTTTTGAGAGAGAGAGAGAGAGAGAGAGAGAGAGGAAGGGAGGGAGGGAGAGAGCATCACACAGGGGAGAGGCAGAGAGAGGGGGAGCCAAAGAATACAAAGCAGGCTCCAAGCTCTGAGCTGTCAGCCCTTGGGACTCAAAACCATGAACTGTGAAATCATGACCTGAGCTGAAGTCCGATGCTCAACCAACTGAGCCACTGAGGCACCCCAGAAACTTACTTTAAATATAAATATTTAGATAGATTCAAAGCGATGAAAAAGATACACTAGAAAGACATATAATCTAACACTTAATAGAAACAGATGGAGTAGCTACATTAATTCCAGTTAAAGCAGAGTTCAGAATAAGAAAATTATCAGAGATAGAGAAGGATAGTATCTAATAATAAAAGAGGATATTCTCTAAAAAGACATAACAATACTAAATGTGCACCCAACATGACAGGGTCAAATATAGGAAGCAAAAACTGGCAGAGCTGAAAGAAGAAAAAGAGAAATCCATTATTATAGTTGGAGACTTCAACACCTGCCTCCATGAGTAACTGACAATAAGTCAAGCCACCAGAAAATAGGTTAGGATAGGATGATGCAACTTGATTTAATTGCCATTTATGAAAGATTTCTTTCAACAACAACAGAGAACACATTTGTCTTAAGCTCAAATAAAATTCTTGGCAAAGGAACACCTTCTGGGCCATAAAACGCACTTTAGGGGCACCTGGGTGGGTTAGACGGTTAAGCATCTGACTCTTGATTTTGGCTCAGGTCACGATCTCACAGTCATGATATGGAGCCCCATGTTGAGCTCTGTGCTGGATGTGGACCCTGCTTAAGATCCTCTCTCTCCCTGTCCCTCTATCCTCGCTGCCCCCAATAAAATAAAATAAAATAAAATAAAATAAAATAAAATATAAAACACACTTTAACAGTTTAAAAGAATTGATATAATACTTTGAGTCGTATTACTCAGACCACAATGGAACTGCATTAGAAATCAATAACAAAAAGATAGCTGGAAAACAGCCAAATATCGGGAAATTAAACATCATACGTCTCAATATCACAAAGATCAGGGAAAACTAAAGAGAATTAAAAACTATGTTGAACTAAATGAAAATGAAAATACAACTTACAAAATTTCTGGGATATAGCAAAAGCAATACTGAAGGGAAATCTATAGTACTAAAAACATGTTAGTAAATAAAGATCTAAAATCAGTAATTTAAGTAAGCATCTGGTTTAGAAAACTTGAGAAAGAAGGGCAATTTAAGACTAGAGCAAGAAGAAATAACAAAAATTAGAGCAGAAATCAATGCAACTGAAAACAGGCAAACAATAGAGATCAATGAAACTAATGAAGCTAATATTGATAAACCCAAATATTGATAAACCTCTCCCGGCTGACCAAGAAAAAAAGTGAAAATCACAGAAATGAAAAGGGAATCTTTACTACTAATACCAGGGACATTAAAGGGATAATAAAGGAATACTATAAACAACTTTATGCCCCAAAATTTGATAACTTAGATCAAACCAACCAATCTTTTGAATATGCAATCTTCATAAATTCACACAAAGAGAAATAGATATCAGAATAGGCATATGTCTTCTAAAGAAAGTGAATCCACAATTACTAGTGTTCTCCTCTCCCAGAATAAAACACAACAGGCTCAGGTTGTTTCACTTGTGAAACATGAAATACCTGTACATTTATTTAAGGAAATATTTATATGTATTTATTTACACCAAATATTTAGGGAATAAATGATACAAATTATCCATAATCTCTTCCAGAAAGCAGATGTATTGGAAACACTTTGCCATTCATTATATATGGCCAGCATTACTCTAATACCCAAACCAGATAACAACATTTTAAGAAAGGGAAACAACAGACTTTATTTCATGAAACTAGGTATAAAAATCCTCAAAATAATATTGTACAATGTATAAAAGAAATTTAACCCCATGACCAAGAGAGAATTTATTCTGTGTGAAGGTAGTTCAATATAAAAGAAACCAATGTAATATACCACATCAACAGTTAAATAAGAAAAATCTTATTATGATTATTCCCCACTTTCCGTAAGTTTACATCATGCCACTTAGGTTTTACAAAAGACCCACATTAGTACATGTTTCCATTAACCAAAATAAATATGAAGAGCACATTAAGTTTTATGGAAAAGTTGTTACTGTACTAATGTAAGTCTTCTGTAAAAGTCAAGTGGTATAATGCAAACTCTTGGAAAGTGGGGGATACTCTTGACTTTATACCATTTCAGCTTCTGAAAGGTTACATAGGAATGCTCTACTACCAGATAGCAGGAAAACCTGTATATCAACTTAAAAAAAAAAGTTGGATAAAATCCAGCACGCATCCATGATAAAATTTCTCAGCAAACTGGAAATAAAAGGAAACATCTTAAACTTGAAAAGAACAACTACAAAATACCCACAACTAATAACATTCTTAATGGTGACATATGGGATACTCTTCCACCATGACTGGGAACAAAGCAAGGGTGTCCTCTCTCACCTCTCCTATTCAACATCACACTGGATGTGTTATCAGTGCAAAATGACAAGAAAACCAAATAAGTGTTATACATCTTTGGAAGGAAAAAATAAAACTGCCTTTGTTGGCAGATGACATGGCTGTCTGTGTGGAAAATTCCAAATAATAATAATAATACAGAAACCTCCTGGATCTAAAAAGGAGTATATATCAAGGTTGCAGGATACATGTTTAATACATAAAAGTCAACCACTTTTCTGCATGTGAGCAGTGAAAAATTAGAATTTGAAATTTTATTTTATTTTTAAAAATTTTTTTAGAATTTGAAATTTTAAACTCTTTTTTTAAAATTTTTTTTATTTATTTTGATACAAAGAGAGACAGAGCATGAGAGGGGGAGGGGCAGAGAGAAGGAAACACAGAACCTGAAACAGGCTCCAGGCTCTGAGCTAGCTGTCAGCACAGAGCCTGACGCGGGGCTCGAACCCACGAATGTGAGATCTGATTTGAGCCGAAGTCGGAGGCTTAACCAACTAAGCCACCCAGGCGCCCCTAGAATTTGAAATTTTATAAATAACTATTTTCAATAGCATTAGGAAGAAAATGAAATCATTAGGCATAAGTCTAAAAAGAATTACAATATGTCTACATAAAAATGGACATGTGAAGGTTTATAGCAGTTTCATTCATACTTGCCAAAAAACTGGAAACAATCAGGATGTTCTTCAATAAGTGAATAGATAAACAAGTCTTGATATATCCATATAACAGAATATTATTCAAAGCTAAAATGATATGAGCTATTCAGTCATGCAAAGACAGGATGAATCTTAAATGGATATTGATAACTGAATAGTTATCCACATATTATTATTATTACTACTATTATATATTATGCCACTCCTATAATGTGGGAGGCGGAGGCAAGATGGCGCCTTGGCGTTCCGCCCAAGCACATGACAAAGTATGGCCCGCCTGCCTCTGGTGTACCCACCTCCCAGCCAGATACCGCGATAAGTGTACGACCAATGCAAAGCCATGAAATTGGTTAGCCCTGTTGCTGTCAGCCAATCATGAGCGGCCGCGTAGCCTGTACGGTACATATATAAGGGAGGGTGCTTTGCGCAAGGGGAGAGAGAAAGAAGGAAGAAAAGAACCAATAAAAGTCTCTGCAACGAATCCCGGTGTCGTCAGTTCTTCAAACTGCGGGCAGTTTGAGCGGCTCCGGCACTATAGAATTCCTAATTATATGACTTTCTAAAAAAGGTGAAACTAAAGAGACACTAAATTGTCCAGTGGTTTCCAGTGTTGAGTAGATGAAGCACAGGGGAATTCTTTTAGAAAAGTGAAACTATTCCATATGATGTCATAGTAGTGGACATTTGACACATGAATTCATAAAATCCATGGATATTTATAGCACAGTGAACATTATTTATCCAAATTAAAAAATAAAATCATTAGGAGGTCAAGGAATCCCAGGATAGAATGCATAATGTTATGAAATAATCTAACTATGTTACAAATGTGTGAAACAACTTTAAGGAAAGGGGAGGAGGTTGCTGGTGACCTAAGTAACTTTGGAAATGAGCAGAATTTATAAGACTAACAGCAAAAGAAACTATGCATACTCTTTGCATCCAAGCTGATAACGTTTTTTTCCTATGGAGCAATGGGTTAAGAATTCTGATACTACTATACACGTGTACTAGGACCAAACAAATAAATAGATGGGAGATGGTGGGGGAGAGATTTCTCACTGTTGGAGTAAGAGTTTGCAGATAAGCAATGGAAAGAGGTTAGAATATTTTTTTGATTAGGGCTGGGGATATCAGTATGAACTCATGTTCAGGTTAATACAGATACAGATGGTTACATATAGAAATACTTATAGGTACGTGTACATGCCCAGATTGGGACACATATATATATATTCTCTTACTCTGAGTTGAGAAAGCAAAGAAGCAATGGCACCTCAGTAGCAATGTGCACACCTAACACTCAGATCTTGGTTTCTAAGACCATTCTCCAATAAAAGGATTCAGGGCTCCTTAGAGAAATGGCAGATTCTAGAACTTGGGCAGGTAAAATAGAAGATGAGGCTGGACTAACTTATTAGTGCTAGAAAGTTGGCAAGTGCTCAAGAAAAAAAAGTAACCCACAATTATTTGGATATGTAAAAGGTACATAGGAGCCAACTGAAAGAGCATTAAATGATAAAAATTGAAACAATTTGAGAAATAATTAACTAAATATTGGACTATAACCCAAAATACAATATAAATACCCAAAAGTCCACAGTGATTTAAAACACACACACACACACACACACACACACACACACACACACACACACACACATTAAGTGAATTACTGAATAAATAACTAAATGAAGGAGACAAAACCAATTTCCTAAGCAGAAGAATTCCAAATAATTTATGCAGATATTCCAGCATCAATTTATGTAGCAAGACTTCCTACTCCTTAAGCATGGACTTTGCATGTTGACTTCCTTCCTGAAATCGTAACGGAGAAAAACAGAAGGAAAGAAGAGAACTTTAGAGTGGAGACCAACACTACTTCAGTGAAGTCATGAAGAGCAACATCAACAGTGACAAGTTATACTGATATATATTGTAACCATATTAGGAGACGAAAATAGCATTTCATGTTGTTGATCTTCCTTCCAAAGACCTGTAACCCCACTCTAATTATGAAAAAATCAGACAAATCCCAACTGAAGAACATTATAAAAAATCTAATGATCAATTCTCAAGTTCATCAAAGCCTTCAAAAACACAGGAATCTAAAGAACTGTCACAACTTAGAGGAGCCTAAGGAGATACAATGACTAAATGTAATGTGGAATCCTGGATGGGATCCTGGAACACAGAAAGGCGTACGTACAAACCAAAGATATGTGGACAAATTATAGCCTTTCATTAATAGGAACATAGCAGTATCGGTTCCTTAATTGTAACAAATGTACATATAACGTAATATATTAATAACAGTGGAAACTAGGTGTGGGGTATATGGGACATTTCTTTATTCTCTTTGTAATTTTTCTATAAATCTAAAATTATTCTAAAATAAAAAGTTAAAAAAAATACGCTGACCTTACTTTAAGTGAAAGAAAAATGGAAATGATTGCCTTATGGGAGGGTAAAAAGTGAATTGTTATGTTGGACCTTTCTCTCCTGAAGTGAGTCACAGAGAGTGAAACCCATGGACACAAACGGAGATGGTGAATGGGTTTTATTTTAGTTTGGCCTAACGGCCCCTCCCGAGTGTTGGCAAGTCTTCAAGGAGAGAGGGCCGCTGTGCAGGAGCTCAGGGTTTTTAAGGGCTTTGGCAAGACAAAATAAGTAATCAATCATAGGTTACAGCATTCTATAGTTGTCAATCATATTTCAACACACAAACGTAAGATGTGGCAGAGACCTATCAATTTTAGAGTTCTTTGTCTCAGGAGAAATTTGAAGTGACCAATCATAGGTCTGAAGAGGAGGTGAAGCAGGTGCACAGAAGCGAGAACTTTGAGGTTAAAGGGTGGGATCCAGCAACAGTATCTTAGAAAACAAGTTAACCTTTATTTATGGGTTACATTTTAGGACTCCCAGAGCTCAATTTTCCAACCCTTGATTGTTCAAGCAGAAAAGGGTTGGAGAGTGAAACAATGGTTGGTATTTTTTTCATTGGCTCAGCTTGACCCGAGGAGGGTCTTATAGTTAAATGAAGATAACAAGATGGTTTTAGATTATCCCAACTATTTAAGAGTCAGCTTAGGTCATGATTCCTCTTTGTGCAAAATTAACTATGTTTTGGTGTGGGAAGACCGCATATTGCATGGCATAGGAAATTGGAAAGAAATACACAAAATATTGTGATATTCAACCCAAAACACTTACTTGCAAATATTTTATAGTGATTCATTACATATATCCTTTACTTTAAAAATTATAATTTAAATTCTCAAATTTATTATATTTAATGAAGTATTTGTTTATATAAATGAATTATCAAGAAATGGAATTAAATGCGAATAAGGAGCTCTTCTGATAAAGCAAAATTTGGGAAAAAAAATTCATTGCTGTTTTGAAGCAACCCCACAGAGTTAATTCCTTCATGGTGCTGAAGGCTTTTGCTTTGAAATTCATTTTATTGACCTAAAGCTTAAACTGCAGGGTGATTCAAGGATAATTGACAGGAGGGAGAGAACATCACGCTACCACTGTCCCTTATGCCCTGTCACTTCCTTGTTAAAAGATGCATTATGTAAATGTATCCTCCAATGGATTTTGCTATCATTGTTTTTGTTCCTGGTAAAGCGTAACTCATGTTTGTCAAGGAGGAGGGGTAAAATGCCCCCTTTCAAAGGGTTCAGTGATTATGTCCCCACATTTCAATTTCTGCCTGATTCAAGTGCAAATAAAAGGTTTCATAACCTGAAGGCACTTTTACTGTGTACATGACTTACGTGTATAATGTGGGTTTAGAAAAAATAAAGCATATTTAGAAGCAGCAAATAGATATAATTAGACTCTAAAACATGTTTCTTTAGTGAAGTTCTTTCCCGAAGTTATACTGTAGCTGCCAAAACAATCTCCAAGTACTAGCCAAGGAAATGATCAGTTATCCATTCACTTGTGTATATGTCAACCAAAACATAAAAATCACAGATAGAGATACGTGAAGGAAGAGTTGAAAGTGGCAACAGCGTGTTAGCTATTCATTAATCAGAATCCAGATTGCTCTTTAATTAAACACTGTGCAAATGAGAGGGAAAGCAGCAGTCTCCTATTGTTGACAGAGCATTAGCAAGTATTTCTCACTGATAAAGATTAGTCCTACTAATTGTTCTCATAAAGCACACAAGAAAGTATTGCTGCTGGAAATAAAAAGGGTAGTGGGCTTCTATGAAAAACAGATGCAGGGGCGCCTGGGTGGCTCAGTTAGTTAAACGTCTGGCTTTGGCTCAGGTCATGATCTCATGGTTTGTGGGTTCGAGCCCCGCGTCGGGCTCTGTGATGACGGCTAGCTCAGCGCCTGGAGCCTGCTTCAGATTCTGTATCTCCCTCTCTGTCCCTACCTGCTCTCACTGTCTCTCTCTGTCTCTCAAAAATAAATAAAAAACATTTAAAAAATTAAAAAAAAAGAAAACAGATGCAAATAATGAAGAAATTATAAATAGCTATGGTTTCCCTTTGAGCTGGAGTTAGCCATGCTTTAATGTCAGCCCTTACTAATGGGAGCCCCTGAAAATCTGAATCTGTTTTAAGGCCATAAAGAGAACTTAATTAATACAAGGGGACACATAAAAACCAATTTGAAAAACTGCGCTATGTTCTTGGGCTTTGGGAATAAAAGACTAGCTTTGAGTTCTCTATTTGTGGTGTGTTTTCCTTGCATTCAGAGAAAAACAAATAATCTTGTTTTAGAGTCTTAAAATCTCTCATATGTGCTCTTTCAGTATCAAAGTATTTCAAAGAGAAAGTAACTTGAGTGTAATAAAATCGATGGCCCTGATCTTAACTGACCTTTAACCTGTGGTGCCCAGGTTATTTTTTTTTTAATGTTTATTTATTTTTGAGAGAGAAAGGGAGACAGAGTGTGAGCAGGGGAGGTGCACAGAGAGAGGAAGACACAGAATCCAAAGCAGCTCCAGTCTCCGAGCTGTCAGCACAGAGACTGATTCGGGGACAAACTCACAAACGGAGAGATCATGACCTGAGCCAAAGTTGGATGCTTAATGGACTGAGCCACCCAGATGCCCCTGTGGTGCCCACATTAAATAACAAAAATTCAACTGAGCAAATTTTAAAGATATAATTGGCTTTATGAAACGATTCATGAACTGGGAAATGGGGGAGGGGCACTCCTGAGGAGCTGCACAAAATGGAAGGTTTTTATAGAACGAGGGTGGGGCAAGAAACTGATCAGTAAAAGAAAAATGATTGTTCCAGGCAAGGCTGCTTTGCCTTGGGGGCAAGGCAGGAGTCTCATTCTATAGGTGACCTTATCTTCTTTTGGGGGACGAAGAGGGCCCTTAGGGCACATTCATCAACCTGATGGGAAAATTCCTGACTGACTGGCTGACTGGTTAAGGCCCCACTTGTGGGGGGGGGGGAGTGCGATGACATTACCTATTATTAAGTTCCGGTTTGGGGACTTGGCCTAAGTGACACCATTTTGGGCCTGTGGAGTTTCTCTTTGGTTGTTATTATTGTTTTAATATCCAGAACCCAGAGCTATTGAGCAAAACCTGTTTTCCCTGAAACCTGACCATGCTTCACACAAAAGAGCTAGCTATAAATAAACTGCATCATTCCAGGGCCTAAACATTTTGGGGAGGGACCTGAGAATTAAAATACTGAAAAAAACTTTTGAGAGTTTCATTTATATTTGAGCAGTGATTTGAAATGCTTTCCTGCAGCCAAAGAGTAATTAAATTTCTTTATCTCCACTTAAAAAGGGGGGAGGGATCTTACTAAATGTAGGTACATGTTCAGTGTCAGAACTTAGTCAACCAAGGAGGGGAGGTTTCATTAACCAGAGGTAATGGATACAGGCCTGAGGGTCACGCAGCCGCGAAGGCAAGCCACGGAGCCCTTTCCGGGCCTGCTTCTTCCTCCGTTTCTCAGTTCATTAGTATGCAGCTGGAGACACCAGCAAAGAGCATGCCAAGGCAGACAAACGACTCAAGGGAGATTTAAACTCCATGACTATACATATTCCCATAAAGTTTAAAGAACACAACTACTCACAGCAGGGCAAACCCCTACAGCTTTCTTTCAGTGAAACAATCCACATTATCCCTGTGGCTAGAATGATGGCAAAATGAATTTGAAAGTATCTGCAGAATGCTGCTGATCTCTTTGGTCAGAAAGTACTAGCAGGCATCCCTTTTATCTTCCTGCCTCTACAGCTTGTTCCTGATGGAAACGGCCCAGTGAGGAGGTGACCGAAACAAGGACTTGGAGAGGCCCGGGTTGTAGGCTACTATCGCCATTTCTTAATCACAGCTGTGTCGCTGCAGATGGAAGGAGAGCAGAGGTTGGTGACCAGTATCAGAATATTTAAATTCATAGAACCAGTTTTTGTTTCATCTGGATATTTTGAGGCAAAATTATTAACTTTTTTCCTAACTTCATGCCACTAGCAGTAACCGTTAGCATGCGTCGAGTGCTCCCATGCGCCAGGCTGTGTGTTAAAGGCCTTGGGTGCACTACTCCTCCAATAACCGTGACAAAACTAAGACAGAGGCTTACTGATGGGCATTTTACAGATGGAGAAGCAGGAGCTCACAAAGGTTAACACTTGGTGTCACATGTCTTGTAGTCAGAAGTGGCAGGGTTTCTCTGTGTGTGTGTGTCTCTGCATCAAACAGCCTTCATTGTACGGATTAACCTAGTTGCTGAGGTTCTTTGCGTTTCCCAAATATACACATATCTGTGCAAAAGTGGAAGATGCGTGTGCTCTGGCCTGGTCAAGTTAAAACATTCAGGCCTGGACAGCAGTTCCTAGAGTTTGAAGGCAGGAACGATATCCAGAAATACTCATGGAAATGAAGGCAATAACCTCCAGGAGAGTCATTCAAATGACGTTTGTGACACCACGGTCTCACTTTAGAAGATTATTTTGCATGAACCTTTTACTCACTGATTTCATCCAGAACGTAGTTTACATTGCTTCCCTTAAATAATGAGCACAACACTGATTTGTCTTCTCTTATTTCCCTTCCTTGGAATGACTTGAGACTTATTTCCGTGGATTACAAAGAGAAAGGGAGAAGGCATTTTTACTGGAGGCCAGCTTCATTACACTTAGAACTAAATGCATGATACAAATATGAATCCATGAAGGCTGAGGACCCCATTGAAGCAATAAGCAAATAATTTCCAATTTAATAGGGGGAAAAACCCTTGGCTTTAGTTATCCAAATACATGACTGTTGTCATGAATCAAATTCACCACATGTCCTCTATTTTGCCAGCAGCATTATAGGAGTAGCTATCAATAGAAAACTTGGGAGAGCTACAAAACCAGCACCGAGATGTTACAAGTTAATATGGAGAAACTCATTCATCCATGCTACAAATATGCTCGAGTGTTTTCTGTGTGGCAGGTACTGTTTTAGGTGCTGAGTGTACACTAGTAAACAAAGCAGAACAATCCCTACCCTCACGGAGGATGAGTGAAGGCAGATATATACACACATATATAGGATTTACCACATATGCTACATATATCTAATATATATTTTACATAATACTAAGCACTTTGAAAAAAGTAAGTCAGAGAAAGGAGAGAAGGAATATTGAGGGTGGAAATAATTCTAGACAGAGTTTGAAAAACATGTCTGCAAATTCCATGACTTATTTCCTATGGAATGAAGAATCTATATATCACATCCCCTTGAATCTGGGATGGTCTCTGTGACTTGCTTGTAACCAACAGAATTAAATGAATTAAATGGAAGTGAAGTTGCATGATTTTTGAGGTGAGGCCATTAAAAGCAGTGTAGCTTCCAAGGGAGTCACTAGAGTTTACCCAAATGCACGTTAAGAGGTCATAAGTCTTACCTCACTTTTGAGAATCACCAGTCAAGAAAATCTATTAGTTTGAGTACAATGTAGGGGATTTCTTCTTGACTTGAGTAAGGACAACTGGTTGGTTTTCACACACTTAGAGCAACAGAATAATGACTACAAGTTCCTACCTCTACATTTTTATGTAGCTGACAGATCTGGGAGTGGAGAATAAGGAGAATTTAGGAAGAGTTGGCTATGGTTAGCTCTTGAGGAAACTTGTGCTCTGTTATACTTATTAATTATACTTTGTTAAATATTGAGGGCTTCTTCCACCTGCTCAGTGGTCTTCTCTACTTCTGTGGGGTTTGGCTCATTCTCTAGATACAGATGTACATCCCGAAAGATGCACATCCCAATGGCACTTTCTTCTTTCCACTACAGCCAGGAAAACAGGTGTTCTATGTATTTCAAATAAGAAAGGCTTTAATACAGGAGATGGAAAGCTCACATAAACATTGTAGGAATCTGCGGGGGGCAAAGTTCAGGCAAGTAGCCAGCAAATGAAGCATCCAAGCAGGTGGTTCTCAAGAACTAACTTGGAAAGTGCTGCAATTCAAAGAATCTCTGGAAGGTGCCAGATGAACCACCTTAATCTGTAGCAGTGAGGTGATGGTTCTCAAGGGCTGCCCCCCAGAAGCTCTGTGAACGTTGTGTTTGTTCACACATTTCCCCAATCTTCCCAATCACCCTCTTCTCAGGCTCAACCTTGGAACCAAACACAGAGAGGGCATTCTGAAAAATGTAGTTCTCATTTTTTCTCCTCGGCAATATGCTAGAAGTCAGAAGGAGGTGGTGAAGAAGAAAAGTTGACAACAGACAACCCAGCCCACTTGTTTTCTACAGCCTTCGTGGTGATTAAATGAAATGATGGAAGAGCATTTAGCTGGAATAAATGTTACCTATTATTAGTATTAGTATACTATCATTGGTAACTGTATACCTGAGGAGGAAGACTAGTATGATCCTGTTATGTTTGATATATTTATTCAGAAGTAGAAATTGTGGTCAAAACCCCAGATCCTCTCTCTCTTCGAATTGTACCTTTTCCTGTAGCCCAGATTGAGGTTCCTTTCCAGAAGAGGATTTTGAAGTACATATATAGATGAATTAAATGTAACTTTCACAGTAAATTAAAATACCATCATTCAAAACTCTAAGCTGATATAGCTTTGGACTTTGCATACTAATTCAAAGATATGGAAACCTTTCAAGAGTTTACAAAAAAGACAGTTGGAAAATTATAATTGGAAAATTATAACATCGTGCTTTCTGACAGAAAATATTTTCTAGGATTTCTTTCAAATTAGCAAATATGTATTCAATACAAAGTGTTTAAACTTTGTAAAGACATTTTATTTATTTAAGCTGGGGCAATAAAATTAAAGAAACAAAAACAAGTGTTACTTTTCAGCTGTAAAGGAGAAGATGCCATAATGAATAAATAGGTCATTTATCTGCAAGTGGACACTCTCTATGTTTGGGAATACATTTTCTATCTGTCCATTAACATGAAGAAGACATTAACTGTGGATTTAAGTGGGGCTTTCAGGATGCCTCAGTGCACACTTTGCACATAATTTAAAGGCATTCACGTAATCGAGCTTTGTACCAGAATTGTTCCCTCTTAGTGCTAACAAGAACATGATCTGACATTTGGTTTGAAAATCTGACCAGAATGGTCAATGTGGTGTTGCTTCCTTTGCTCTTTTGAATCACTTTACTTTTTTGTTTTAAGTATTCAGAGCAATGATAAAATAGAATAAATGACAGTTTGGGAGTTACAGAAAACTCTTGCACTTCAGTAAGGCAGTCTCCTACAGAAACGTTCCATGTTTTTAATGGATAGAAAACAACTCTAGATTCCATCAGTCTTCTGGGATTAACAAACTTCAACATTCGTACCACTCCAACTGTATCAAGACAGTCTCAAAGATTATTCTGTAGGCTGGCCAAAGATTTACTTTGATGTTACTTTTTCATCTTGAAAAATATCTATATTTAATATACTATAAAAATAAAAGGTGATTCAAAATGTTGCATTAAAAATTCTTTTAAAAATAGTGGAACTTAATATTCTTCATGCAAGTACAGAAACTCTGCTATCTGGGGATTATATTCTAAAGTTGCTTATATTTAGTTCAACTCTTTTCCCAAATAATACCTCTTTCAAGCTGGTAGTTACTTCTCTAGTGAAACATGACAGACATGCAGGAAGGGTCCCTTGCTTGGTAATATTCATTTTATTAGGCTGGGTCATGGGTGCATGGGTGTTTTTTATTATTTTTTTTGCTATGTGCATATTTATGTAATTTTATATATTCAAAGCATGTTTATGATAAAGTTTCTGGGCTACTGTTTATAGACATCGGTCACTTTAATAGGTAATACCAAACTGTTTCGTTAAGTAGTAATACAGATTTCTGCTTCCATGACCAGTGCATCAATGTTCCAGTTGTTTCACATTTTCACCAAAATTTGGTGAAAGTTTTGCCAGTTTGGAGAGTGGAAAATTCTATCTCCAGATGTCCTGGTAAAATGGCAGATTGAGCATATGCCTTTATATCTACTTTTCCCCAAAGCCAACTTAAAGAGCAGTGAAGGATTTTTAAAGACATAAACCCACAGAGAAAAGGAGAATAATAGAAAAGAGGAGAGAAACAAAATTTTGGAAGTGTGATAGGTAAATTGAATCTTTCTCAGCAGATAGAGGAAAGCTGAGTCCTAGGCTGATGGTGGGGAAAGCCAAGAAGCAACAGACTTATACTGAGGAATCAGTAATGCTGGGATTTCTGGAACTAGGAGTGTATTTGAGACTGATAACAGAACGGCGTGTGGAAATATAAAACACTTACAGTCCCTAACTATCCTCTCTAGTCATTATAGGTGATCGAGAACTCCTTTGGCATCCTGCGAGAAAATTACAGGGATAATTACATAGGACTGGAAAAAGCTAAAATATAAAACCTGGAAAACACTAGGCACAGCTGAGGGCAAAGATATAATGTAAAACAACCACAACACAGTTGGATTACGTGAATGTCGACATGCTGAAAAGGAGCCCCCCAGGTTATTTCCCCAAAATCTGGCATCAAGGGCTATATCCTCAGTGCAACAGATTAAAAGATTATTTTCTGAGGTTATGCAACAAGTAAAGAAGAAGGAACATAAAATCACATCAGGGGTTTTCTATCCAAGCGTCCCAACTTGGACTTGCACACTCTGAGGTCCACAGTCAGTGACTGCCATCCTATTCCATCGTACCTTTTAGTTAACTCAGATGACTGAGAAGCACAGACACGGACTACGAGGTATTAGAACAAAGTCTCTACCATGGAAAAGAGAGACAAAATGAATAAAGAAGAAAATGGTTTACAGAAAATGGAGAATATGTAAGTTGAGGAAAAATGAAATTGATACCATCTTTTGTATATATAAAATAAAATCAGGACAGTATTTTAAAAGTAAAAGAGCATTTAGAAAAATGATCTTTGAAAATTAAAAATGTAAGAGAAACAAAAATGCAATTGAGGTGAAAGTGTAGGTAAAGAAAGTCTCTCACAAATTTGAGCAAAAAGAGAAAGAAATGGAATGTAGAAGAAAAGCAGAGAGCAGATAAATAGGTAAATAGAATCAACATTGGAATAATTTGAATTTCAGAAAAACAATTAAGAACATGATCAAGGAAACAGAAGGAAGAAAGATCATTTAAAAGTGATGAAGAAATTTCTTCGGAATAGAAGAACACGCCTTTCCAGATTGCCAGGACCGAATGCGTCCTCAGCAGGGTCACAATCATAAAAGTTCCCAATAGTAACACAGAGAAGAGTTCACGACCTTTGAGATAGGGAAGAACTGGGTATCAGAATGGCATGTGGCTTTTTACATATAAGATTGGAAGGTTGAATACAGGCAAACAGCGACTTTCATTTAATTCAATTTCTTAGTTTTAGATGATTGTAGATTTACATGCAGTTGTGAGAAAGAATACAGAGATATTCTGCATATCGTGTACCCAGTTTGCCCACAACATAACATCACGTGACGCTGTAGTGCAGTATCAAAACCAGGGTATTGACATCAATGTGGTTTACGAGTCTTGCTCAAATGAGTGTTTGGATTGGTATGTGTGAATGTGTGTATATGTGCCTGTATGTACCTCTATTCAAATTTATCACGTGGGGGTTTGTGTACTCACCACCAGAGTCAAGATACAGAACATTTTCATCACCACAAGGATCCGTCATGCTGCCCTTTTATACTCACACTCACCTCCTTCCCACCCTCCCCTCAGTCCCTGACCCCTGGCAATCACTAATCTGTTCTCCATTTAATTTTATCATTTTGAGGATGTTATATAAATGGAACTTTACTGCATGTAGTATTTCTGGATTCACGTTTCTCATTCAGCGTAATTCTCCGAAGATCCATTTGTTATGTATAAAAACAGCTTAAAAAAACTTCTGGGGCGCCTGGGAGGCGCCGTCTGTTAAGCGTCTGGCTTCAGCTCACGTCATGACCTCCCAGCTGGTGGGTTTGAGCCCCGTGTCCGGCTCTGTGCTGTCAGCCTGCTTCAGATTCTGTCTTCCTCTGCCTCTGCCCCTCTCCCGCTCATGTTCTCTTTGTCTCTCCAAAACAAATAAACGTTAAAAAGATTTTTAAAAAACTTCTGAGTAGTAGTTCATGGTATTAATGTACCAATTTGTTTAACCATTCACTTGTTGATGGACATCTGGGTCTTATACAGTTTTGGATGTTAATAATAAAGCTTCTGTGAATATTTGTGTGTACAGGTTTTATTCGAGCATAACTTCCATTTCTCTGAAGTAAACGCCCAAGACAGAAATTGCTGGGTCATATAGTAATCACATGTTTCGTGTTTAAAAAAACACACAAAAAACTGCCCAACTGTCTTCCAGAGTGGCTGGTGCCATTTTATTTTCCAACTAGCTGCGTCTGACACATCCAGTTTCTCCAAATCCTCACCAGCATTTGGTGGTGACATTTTTAATGCTTCAGCTGTTCTGCTAAGTGTATGGTTTTGGTTTCAGGTTGCACCCTTCTAATGGCTAATGAAGACAGACATCTTTTCATGTGCTGACCCACCACCTGGATATCCTTGTTAATAAAATCTCTGTTCATGTTTTCTACCCATTTTGTGAGAATACGGTTTTTTAATGCTGAATTCTGAGAATTCTTTGCATGTTCTGGGTACTAGTACTTTATTAGAACATCGTTTTAATATATTTTCTTCATTTTGTGAGTTAACTCTTCATCCCCTCAACAGGGTCTTCTGTGGGGCTATACTTTTAAGCTTGATGAGATCTGCTTCCTCCCTCCCTTCCTTCCTATCTATCTATCTATCTATCTATCTCATGCTTTTTATGTTGAGACTGAGAACTTTGGCTTTAGCCCTAGACCCTGGAGATTTCTTCTACTTTTTTCTCCAAAAAGTTTTATAGTTTTAGGGTTTACAGTTAAGAAGGTGATCCATTTGGGGTTAATATGTATATAAGATTAAGGGTTTAGGGGTACCTGGGTAGCTCCGTCTGTTGAGTGCCCAACTCTTGACTTCATCTCTGGTCATGATCCCAGGGTTTTGGAATTGAGCCCCTCATCGGACTCTGTGCTTGATGTGGAAGCTGCTTGAGATTCTCTCCCTCTGCCCCTCTCCCTCCTTTATACTTTCTCTCTCTCACTAAATAAATAAATAAATAAATAAACTTTTTAGGTAAAATATTTACAATCTCGGATCCTATGTCTACTTTTATATGAGAATAACAAGACATTTTTAAACTTCCAATTTTTGGTTCTTCACAGAAGGAACTCGGAAGTTACTGCTCTGTCCGAACAATAAGTAACAAGGCGAACAAACTAAACTGTCAACATTTCCTCTCAAACTTGTAAGAGAATTTAGGTCACAGTGCATACTGCTAATCCTCACACTGGACCGTCTGACAGGCAAATATAATCACAAGTGACTAGACTAGAAACTTATGAGGTGAAACACCCTTAGGAACTAGTACCTGGGTAAAGAAACCAGAAATATAGCTGATGAACTGATAGAAGATGATTAGAACTAGAAGAGTGATTAAGTCTAAGAGGTTAAAAACTCTAGGGGGACCCAGTCACAGGGGCCTCCCACACTTGCATGAGTTTTACCATCAGGAGTTCGATCAGCAAATATCAGAGAAAAATTCCCTCATGCTTCTGGCAGAAGATGAGCAAAAGGAACCATTCTGAAAGATGCTAAATGAACCAGTTTGAACTATACCTCTGTTCGTCTTAACAAGGTCCATGCTCAGGACATACTAACTAACCAGAGCCTAATCTGCTGGGATTTTACCAGGGCCTAAGTGATCTAGGGAAGGGGAAATACCCACCTACAGCCCACTCTAGCCTTCTACCTGGGAGAAGAGAAATGCCCAAGAAGACCCCTTCTGGCCATCCTGTCCCATCTAAGTTGGCGGAAAAACCTGAGAAGCACTTGTGAAGTACACAGTCTACAGACATAGTCTCACTAAAAGATGAAGAACACAGAACACTGCTCCTCCTCCATGCGTGACCACAACATTACTAAAGGCCTATGTAGAGCACTTCATTTTACCAAGTATATCATGTTTGACTACCAAGAAAAAATTTTAAGACATACAAAGATGCAAAAAAAAAAAAAACCACTCAAAAATAAACAAAAACCAAAAACCCAACACACTTAAAGAGACAGCATAAGCATCAAATCCAGACATGTCAGAAATGTTGGAACTATCAGAGTGGGAGTTTAAAACTACTATGATTTATACGCTAAGAACTCTAATAGATAAAGTAGATAACATCCAAGAACAGATGGGCAATGTAAGCATGCAGAGGAAAATAATAAGAAAGAATTTTTTAACGTCAGAAATCAAAAACACAGTAAGAGAAATATACATTGCCTTTGATGGGTTCTTTCATGGACGATTAAGAATCTCTGGGCTTGAGAACATATCAACAAAAACCTCCAGAAGTGAAAAGCAAACAGAAAGACTGAAAGAACTCAAAATGTCTAAGAACTGTGAGAACTATAAAAAGTGAAACATATGCCTAATGGGAATGGCAGAAGTCAAAGGGAGAAAGGACCTGAAGAAAAAGTTGACACAATATATAATATTAATATTTTATATAATAAATATTTGCTATAAAATATTTTATGTAATACATAATGAGGCAATAATGCTTGATAATTTCTCCAAATTAAATTAAGACACCAAACTATAGATCACGGAAACTCAGACACAAGGATAAGTGACAAAAAATTTTTTAAAACTACACCTAGGCATATCATACCCGCACTACAGAAAATCAAAGATAAGGAAAAAAATCTTGTAAAAAGCTAGATGAAAAAATCTTACCTAGATAGGAACAAAAATAAGAATTACACCCAGCTTCTCAAAAAAAAAAAAAAACAGGAAAGAAAGAAGAGTGAAAAAAAATATAGTGTTGAAAGAAAAAGTCCACCAACATAGAATTCTGTACTTGTGAAATTATGCTTCAAAAGTGAAGGAGAACTTAAGACTTTCTCATACAAACAAGAATTGAAGAAATTTCTCACCAGGAAACCTGCCTTGCAAAAAAGATTAAAAGAAGTTTTTTAAAGATAAGGAAAATAATATAGGCCAGAAATTCAGATATATATAAACAAAGGAGAACTGAAAAAGGAGCAAGTGAAGGTAAAATAAAAACTTTAATTTTATTTATTGTTTTTTAAAAATTTTTTAATGTTTATTTATTTTCGAGAGAGAGACTAAGCATGAACAGGGGTGGAGCAGAGAGAGAGAGGGAGACACAGAATCTAAAGCAGGCTCCAGGCCCTGAGCTGTCAGCACAGAGCCTGTTGTGGGGCTCCAACTCATGAACCACGAGATCATGACCTGAGCTGAAGTTGGATGTTCGACCAACTGAGCCAACCAGGCATCCCAAATTTTATTTATTTTTAATTAATCTAACAGATAACTGTATTCAAAATATTAATAGCAACAATGTATTCGATTATGTATGTTTATATATATATTTTAGGTGTGTGTGTATATATGTATATATACACATACATATATATACATATAAAATGTTTACGTAGTGTTATATATAAGTGAAATGGATGACAGTATTGACACAAGGGCTTACTGGGAGGAATTAGGATTATTACAAGGTACTAAAACAAACCATGAAGTGGTATAGTGTTATCTGAAAGTGAACCTAGATGAATTGTAAATTTATATTGCAAACTCTAAGGCAATCACTAAAAAAATCAAAATTAAAGTTAAAAATTAAAAAAGCATAGCTGATATGCTAAGAAAGGAGAGAGATCATTTAATGCCCAATTAAAACCACAGAGTCAGAAAAAGAAAAAAAAAGGAACAAAATAAAAGGGCAACAGAAAATTGCAACAAATATGGTGGATATTATCTAATTATATTAATAATCAGTTTGAATGTCAATGTTCTAAATGCTTCAACCCATAGACCAATGGAACAGAAAAGAATCCAGTGATAAACCCACACATATATAGTCCAATAATTTACAAAAAAGAAGCCAAGAACATACAATGAAAAAAGGATAGTCATTTCAATAAATGGTGCTGGAACAGTGGACAGCCACATGTCAAAGAGTGAAACTGGACCCCTGTCTTATACCATACACAAAAATCAACTCAAAATGGATTAGACTTGAATTTAAGTCCTGAAACAATAAAACTCCTAGAAGAAAATATAAGGGGTAAGCTCTGTGACATTGATCATGGATTTGTTGGATTTGACATCAAAAGTAAAGGCAACAAAAGCAAAAATAAACAAGCTTCTGTAAAGCTAAGGAAACCATCAATAAAATAAAAAGGCAACCTGCATAATGGGAATAAATTTTATAATTCATATATCTGATATGGGGTTATATCTTAAGTAAAGGACTCCTAAAACTCAATAGCAAAAAAAAAAAATAAGTAGCTTAAAATATGGGCAGGGAAACTGAATAGACATTCCTCCAAAGATGACATATAGATGGCCAACAGATACATGGAAAGGTGTTCAATATGACTCATCATCAGGAAAATCCAAGTCAAAACCACAATGTGATATCACTTCACACCAATTACAATGGCTATCATCAAAAATATAAAAGGTAAGTGTTGACGAGGATGTGGAGAAAACAGAACCCTTATGCACCATAAGTGGGAATGTAAGTTGGTAGAGCTACTATGGAAAATAATATAAAATTTTCTCAAAAAATTAAAAAGAGAACTATACTATGATCCATCAATCCCATTTCTGGGTATATAAACAAAGGAAATGGAAACAGGATCTCAAAGAGATATTTGCACTTCCCTGTTCATTGCAGCAATATTCAGGAGTAAAGCCAAAATATAGTTAAACTCAACAGCAGCACCAAGGAACATCTGGATCTAACTGAGAACTACAGCTGACTTTATCCCACAACGGCAGACGACACACAACATATGCTCTCAGATCACCAAAGGCTTAAACTAGGAATCAGTAACAGAATGATAACTGGAAAATCCCCAAATACTTGTAGATTAACAAAACATAATTCCAAATAAGATATGGGTCAAAGAAGAAATCTCAAGAGAAATTTAAAAACATTTAGAACTAAATGAAAATAAAACCACAACTTATCAGTATTTGTGAGATGTAGTGAAAGCAGTGCTTAGAAGGAAATTTTATCTTTGAATGCAAATATCAGAAAAGAAGAAACATCTAAAATCAATCATCTTAGGAAACTAGAAAAATTTGAGCAAATTAAAACCAAAGTAAGCAGAAGAAAGGAAATAAATAATTAGAGCTGAAATCAATGAAAGTGAAAATAGGAAATCAATAGAAAAAATTTAACAAACCAAAACTTGGTTCCTTGAAAAGATTAATAGAATTGATAAGCCTTTAGCCAGGCTAACTAATAAAAAGAGAGGAAACAAATTACTAATACCAGAAATAAAACAGGACATCACTGAACATTCCAAAGACAGTAAAGGAAAAATAAAGGAATACCGTGAAGAACTCTATGTCCACAAATTTGATTACTTAGAAGAAATGAAACACAATTCCTTTAAAGGCACACATGAAAAAACAGACAATCTGAATAGGACTGTATTTATTAACGAAATTGAATCAGTAATTAATAACCTTCCCATACAGAAAGAAGCAGGTCTAGATGAGTTCACTGGTGAGTTCTACCACATTACAGAAGAAATTATACCAATTCTCTTTCAGAAGGTAGAAGCAGAAGGAATACTTTTAATTTATTCTATGAGGCCAGTATTACTCTAACACCCCAAACAGACAAAGACGTCATACCTACCTAGAGCACCTAGGTGGCTAAGTCCATTAAGCTTCCAACTTCAGCTCAGGGCATGATCCCACAGTTCCTGAGTTTGAGTCCTGTGTGGGGGTCTCTGCTTTCAGCGTGGAGCCCCTTCAGATACTGGTCCTCCTCTCTCTGTGCCTCCCCAGTTCACGTGTGCCTGTGCATGTGCCTGTGCACTCTATCCCTCTCTCAAAAATAAACTAAGCATTAAAAAATGGAAAACTAAAGACAAATATGTGTCATGAACATAAATGAAAAAGTCTTCAACCAAATATTACCAACTTGAATCCAATAATGTATAAGAAGAATAATTCGCCATGACCAAATAGGATCTATCCCTAGTTTGTAAAGCTGGTTCAACATTTGAAAATTAATGAATGTAATCAATTACATGAAAAGAATAAGGAATAAAAATTACACAATCATATAAAAAATGCAGAAAAATCATTTGAAAACAATTGTTCTAAAATTCCTCAATTTGATAAAGCATTATCTACAAAAAATCTACAGTTAATATCATAATGATTGGTGAGAAGTAAGACATTTTCCAAGATCAGGAAGAAGGCAGTGATGTTTCCTCTTAGCATTCTTTTTAAATAATATAATAGAAATACTAGCTAAGTATTGCTTGTCTTGAAATAAGACAAAAAGAGGAAATAAAATGTACACTGATTGGGAAGGAAAAATGTAAAACTGTCTTTGTTCATTGATGACATAATTGTCTATGTAGAAAATCTGAAAGGTCCAAATAAAATGAAGCCTCTGGAACTAATAAGTGATTGTAGCAAGATTTCAGGTTAATATATAAAAGTTAATCCCTTTCCTATATGTGAACAATGAATAAGTAGAGTTTGAAATTAAAACACACTATCACTTATATTAACACTAAAAAAATGAAATACTTAGTTTTAAATATGACAAAATACATCAAAGATCCATATAAGAAAAAGTATAACACTTTGATGACAGAAATAAAAAAAACTAGATAAGTATAGAGACAGTCCATGTTCATTAATAGGAAGACTTAATACTGTAAAGATGCCAATTTTTTTTTACCAACTTCATCCACATATTCAATGCCATACCTATAAAAATCCCAGCAGGTTATTTTGTGTATATTGACAAAATGATTCTAAATTTTATATGGAGAGGTAAAAAAATCAGAATAAATAACACATTATTGAAGAAAATAAAAAGTTGGAGGATTGACACTATTCAACTTCAAGACTGGGATTGGTGAAAGAATGGATTAATGGAACAGAATCCAGAGCTAAGAAAGAGACCAAGAAAAATGACTAAAGGCAATACAATAGAGGAAAGATAGTCTTTTCAAAAAAATGGTGCTGAAATAACTGGATATCCACATGAAAAAAAGGAAGCTAGACATATCAATGTATGTCACCCTTCATAAAAATTAACTCAAAATGGATACAGAACTAAATAAAAATGCAAAACTATAAAACTCCTAGAAGATAACAAAGAAAAGTAAGAAGATCTTAGGTTTGGTGGTGGCTTTTTAGATAAAACAGCAAAGGCACAATCCATGAAAGAAAGAACTGATAAACTGGATTTCATTACAATTAAGTTTTTCAGCTCTGTAGAAGACAGTGGCATGAGAATAAAAAGACAGGCCATAGCCTGGGAGAAAATACTTGCAGAAAACGTATATGATTAAAGAACTGTTATCCAAAACATACAAAGAATTCTTAAAGCTCAACAATAAGAAAGCAAAGAACCCAATTACAAAACAGGCCAAAGGCCTTACTAAATACCTCACCAAAGAAGATGTACAGATGGCAAATAAGCATATGTTATGAGGAAAATGAAAATGAAAATGAGATTCTACTATATACCTATTAGAAGGGCCCAAACACAGAACACTTACAATACCACATTTTCTGTGGGAATACTTTAAGAACTGAGTAGAAATTGTATTCTTCCATGTATGATTTTTATTTTTTTTTATTCCAGGCATCTGTGAAAATCAACACCCAGGATAACACTAATGTAAATCCTTGGCTTAAGAATTTTCGTGCAATCTAGAAAATATAAACTAAGGCCCTGAACACATCGTAGAAGAAATTCTCTACCACCCTGCCTGTCCCACCTGCCAACCAGATCCAAGGTTTAGAGACAGGAAAATTTCCTTGCTGTTTTCTCTTATGATGCATATTTTGAAAATCTTTTTGTTGAGGATGTAACACTGGGACCTTAAATATATCCAACAACTTCTAATCTGATTCCAAACATTTCATAGATCTTCAGTTTTTACCTCCTGCTTCCCATATCCCTGAAGTTCTAAGGTAACCACTGGTTTGAGAGCTTGCTTACATCTCTAGAGTTACTATTTTATTTTGACCATCACGGATTTCCCTTTCTTTCTTTTACACTCATTCACAAACTTTCAAACATTTATATATTTCATCCATTTTTGTTGTTATTTTATTGCTATAATTTTTTCTGGGTATTTACTATGCCCCTAGCTTATATTTCAGAAAAAAAAATTTCTTTCTTTTTTTTCCCTCCCAGAAAAAGAATTTCCAAGAGATCCTGTGATCTGGAACAGTGCTTAAAATTTTTTTTAAATGTCTTTATTTTATTTTGAGAGACAGAGCGAGCAGGGGAAGGGCAGAGAGAGAGGGTGACACAGAATCAGAAGCAGGTTCCAGGCTCTGAGCTGTCAGCACAGAGCCCGAAGAGGGGCTCAAACCCACGGACTGTGAGATCATGACCTGAGCCTAAGCTGGATGGATGCTTAACTGACTGAGCCACCCAAGTGCCCCTGGACCAGTGCTTTAAGACAGATTGAATCACATTAGCCCCTTCTTTTTAAGCTTCCAGTTTCTGGAAAAACTATTTCAGAAATCCACTGGAATTCCCAAAGTCTGTTTTTCCAATGGCATGAATAAAACCATTCTGCTCTCAAGAGACTTCTGCACCAACACCTAGCCTTTGTGAGTGTGGAAGCTTCTTTGAGTGAAAAGGTGTTGGTGCATATTAACTACCTAGACTAAACAACATCAGTTACAAAACCAATGCAATCTTGGAGATTATGTTGAACTCAAAAATGTTAAAAATGGATTATATAAAATACTTTTGAATGAAAAAAAGCCAATTATGTGCATAATAAGACAGAATTGGCTTTATTCTTAAATGCCTATTGAGAATCCTCATACTAGATAAAACTAATGGACCTTTAATGTAAAATGACAATCAATAGAATTTAAGGTTCTGAAAAGTGACTCTGGGATTGTATAAAGTTCACCTTTAATAACTAGATAGTTTCATAAATACTTGGCCTTATGTAGAATAAGGAGATATCTTACTGTGGTATTTGCAACCTTACTGATGATTTCTATTTTATTTTTGTTGAAATAACTTTTAACTCCTGTCAATATATGGAACAAAATAAGAGGGTGACAGAGAAGCTGTTAAAAACTTTAGTTCTCTGTATGTCAACTATATTTCAGTTAAAAAAAAAAAACTTGAGTTCCAGAGTCCACTGACTTGAGTTTGAACCCAGGATTTGCCAATACTAGCTATATGAACATATATGTATTATACCGTCAAGTTTGAAATAAAATGCAATTTAGGAATAAGTCCTAAGTTTTCTTGAACCCAGTGTATTAAAAGAGTATTCTACCTTGATATTTTTCTTCATACTGAAGAAATAAAGTTAGCAGAAGACAGAGCAATGTTTACCTTTGTACCTAAAAATAATTATCAGAAACCAATAAAGAATACTATATCTATATTGTTTCCAAGGCCCTTATAAATAAACGTGAACATTAGTTTTATGCAGGAGTTATTTTGTTTATCACCCCCCACTCCCAACTTTGTCTACTTAGATATTTCCCTGAAGGATTCATTTATGAGGTATTTGTATACCTTCTAAAACTGATTCACATCCATGTGGTATGATTCCCAACACCACATTCTTGGGCCAAAATGCTACATAAATCTAAATAATAGAACTCCCCTCCCAGTGAGACTCCTTCACTAGCCCAACAACCAGCATTTTCTAAGTTTACAAACTTTTTCTAACTAAACACTGGTTGTGTGACAGCTTCTATTATTTGCCCAATAATAACTCGTGAATGCTCCTCCTTCTTAGGAGCTAGGCCAATGTCTGATCACAGCTGTGAGCAATTTGAGTCAAAAAAGATGATGAAGTTGGGGAACGAAGTCATGGAGCATTGAGTGTCTGCCAGAGAACTGAAGAAGGACTTGGGTTAACACCTGGGAATCATAGCTTTATCGAATACTTCTAAAACCCAAGGCATAAAACATGTAAAATATGACATGCTTCATGAGTACAATGATCCCTTCCCAGCCAAAAAAGGGTATCGAAACCTGTTTAAATAGGCGACACTCAGCATGGCTGGCTCTTAATGTAGCAGGTGCGATGTGCCTTTGTGAGATAACGCCAGTGACAATCGTATTTGGACCTTACTTTAGGATACAGACTAATTGACTCTTTATTTTTTAATAAGACATACTTAAAAATCTTATTGGAACTACTCTTATGCAGTATCAGAAATGAGGTGAACATTATTAAAAATTCACAAAATTGTACAATCATTTGGCAAGTGAAACCTTGTTTCCAACTGTGGAGAGGAGTCTAAATCCCATTTTATTTCCCCAAACTGGTCCCATGGATCATCAGCAAGTTAAGAATGGTCTCACCACTTCTCAATTTCCCATTTGAATTACACTTGTCACACATTGCATAAATTTTACAGCAATCTGGATGTCAGTTATAGCCTAGAGAAGTTTGTTTACCTGTCAAATTGATGTCTTATAGAAAGTTCAACGCCATTTTCTAAACTTCTGTATATTCTCGGTGAGCTTATACTTTTACGGTCACCTCTGGCTTTACTGTCTTGTTTCTTGTGAATCAGTGCGTTGTATAAAGTGTTTTGCTATTCAGTGTATTCTGCATAGCATCACTTATCCACTTATTCATTTATCAAAAATGTATTGAGGGCCGATGATTTGTTACATCACATGAAATGTGAGGCACTAGGCTGGGGAACCAATAAGCTGGTGTGGGAAGGAGACACTTATTAAATAATCACACAAATAAACAGAACATTATAAATGATAAGTGCTATGATGAAGAAGGATATGTTTACGAAAACACATAATAATTAGATTTTTCTAGTCTAGGAGATTAGAGACAGCTTCCCTGAAAAAAAAAAAGGCCATTAATATGTGATCCAAAAGAACTGGAGGAGTTAACTAAGCTAAAGGGAGAGGATCAGAAACTTTCGTGTTTCGTTTAATGGTAATGACTTAAGCCCTGATGTAAACGATTCAGTTCCATGGGAGTCTGGAATAGAAGAATGATTTTTAAAAAGCAACAGAAAATGTATAGTTCATGAGGTGGAAGGATTCACCTTGTAATAGGAAGAAAGGCAGTCCTCTCTTTTTATAGAAGCAAAGAAGGGTACCCCAAAGTTAGAGGTTCTTTGATTGGTGTGTTAGGTGTGTGTGTGTGTGTGTGTGTGTGTGTGTGTGTGTGTGTTGGCGGAGGTAAGGGAGTTACCATCTGATGCAAACGGAGAGTTCCATATGGAAAAGCCCTGTGATGGGAAGGAAATCATAAAGGAGGGCCACCATGGCTGAAGTACACAAATCAGGAGGGAATGTAATGTCAAAGATATTGGGAAATGTGGCACTGTTGACTAACAATTTTAGGTCATGTTATGGATTGTGGTCATTTTCCAAACAACAATGAAAAGTCACTGATAAGTGTTCTAATCAGGTTGCATTTCAAAAGAGCCCCATGCTTACCCCAATTTGGAGTATTAGTGAATGGAGAGAACAAGAATTAAAGAGAGCTATTATAATAATCCACTTAGAGTTCAAGACAGCTTAGGCTGGGGTGGTAGCTGTAGATGTGGAAAGACATGGGAAATGTGACATCTACTTAGGAGGTCAAGCTGACAGCTTTGCAATAATTGGATATGAAGGCTGATGCTTAAGAGTCATAGATTACTCCTAAGTTCCTTCCTTAAATAAGCAGTTGAATGGTGATACCATTCACTCTTCAGTAGAAGAGAACCAAGTATGGAGATCATGAATTTGATTTTGCACATGGATTTGACACATCTAAAAATAAATGTCAGATAGGCATTTGGAGTTGTCATCTGGAATTCCAAGGAGAGTTTTGTTCTGTAGAAATAAACTTTTCAGTCATCAGATGATAAGTGTTAATTAAATCCCTGAATGAGAATAAGATCACTTAGTAAGAGAACAGAATAAGAAGAAAGAGAACTTTAGTTGTAGTTTTGAGGAACTGCAACATTTGATGTACAAGGAGCAGAATATAAGACTGCAAACAGGGCAGTCAGTGAGATGGTAGAGCAGAGGGAAAAAACACAACAACAACAAATAAAGCAAAAAGAAACATACAAAAGAGGGAGGGTAATGACTTCCAAGCCAAAGGATTCAAGTTTTTCAAGAAGAGAGTGGTTAACAAGGTCAAGTGCTGTGGAGCAAGTGAAGAAGTTAAGAATTTACATTTTCCACTGGGCTTAGTAAGATGACAGTGATGGGAAGAGTCTGGATTTGAGTAGGTTGAGAAGTGGAGGGGGAACACAAAAAGAGGACAATCTTGCCAACTACTTTCCCAAGAAGCTAAGTAGTGAAGAGGAGAGAGAGGGCAGCCGATAGTAGTGGCATGGGAGCAGTGGAAGGCTTTTTTTTTTTAATGATAATGACTTAAGTGCTGATGTGAAGGATTCAGTTCCACTGTAAGTTTGGAATATAAAGGTGATAAAGGATAAAAAATACTATATAGTTGATGAGGCAGAAGAATGCAGCTTACATAGCAGGAGAGGCAGCCCTCTCTTTTCACAAAAGGGAAGAAAGATACTCCCAAGTTAAAGGTTCCTTGATTAGTATGTTAGGTAGGGTGGGGGGAGATAAAGGAGTTACCATCTAATCCTTCCTCTTTCCATCTAAAATACCATGTTATTGCTTGCTTAGTGAGAGATGGAAGAGAAAGGTTGATGCTTTGAGTAGAGTGGAGAAGGTTTGAAGGAGCTGTTGCAAAGAGTCTATGGACACTGTTGAGGACCCTTTTGAGGTTAGAGCTCTTTATTTATACCTGTACCAATCTGCCCTGGTAACAGGACTTTCCCTGGTGGTGTGTAACTACAGGAATAGAGGAAACAGATGGTTGAGCTCTAGAAAGTTAGGTTTTAATTAAATGCCACACACAAAGAATTGGCCCAGACAAAAAACTTAGGTTCCTTTCTTAATTCCTGCTACTACCATACACATCCTCAAAAGCCCATTCATAAAAGGTCTTTGATTTGTGCCTCAGTTTACTTAATTTTTGAGGACAATAGAGGTCTTCTTTGTGGCAGTGCAGCCCATTAACAATTGAATAGGCATTTTGTCTCTTTTCGTAATTTATTTAATTTCAAGTTAATTAACATACAATGTAGTACTGGTTTCAAGAGCAGAAGTCACAGATTCATCACTTACATTTGACACCAGTGCTCACTCCAACAGATGCCTCCTTAATGTACACCACCTATTCAGCCTATGCTCCCACCTAACACCCCTCCAGCAGCCCTCAGTTAGTTCTCTGCATTTAAGAGACTCTTATGGTTTGCCTCCCCTTCTGTTTTGATCTTATTTTTCCTTCCCTTCCCCTATGTTCATCTGTTGTGTTTCTTAAATTCCACATTAGTGACTTCATATATATGTCTTTCTCTGACTGACTTATTTTGCGTAATACCTTCCAGTTCTATCCACCTTGTTGCAAATGGCAAGATTTCATTCTTTTTGATTGAAAAATAACATTCCAGTGTGTGTGTGTGTGTATATACATACACCACATCTTCGTTATCCATTCATCAGTCTCATCAGTCAATGGACATTTGAATTCCTTCCATAATTTGGCTATTGCGCTTCTATAAACATTGGGGTGCATGTGCCCCTTCGAATCTGCATTTTTGTATCCTATGGATAGATACCTAGTTGTGCAACTGCTGGGTCATAGAGTAGTTCTATTTTTAATTTTTTTGAGGAACTTCCATACTGTTTTCCAGAGTGGGTGCACCAGTTTGCATTCCCATCAGCACTGTGAGAGGGTTTGCCTTTTTCTGCACCCTCTCCAACATCTGTTGTTTCCTGAGTTGAATACCACCTCATTCTGTTGAACGGCCCTTTCATCTTTCCCTTTCTCTACCTCCCCTTTTTCTCCAGTTTCTGTTCATTTCTAATGCAGAGGAACTGAGCCATCCTTTTGTTTCACTGCTTCCTGCTAAACTCCACCCTCAGAATGTCACCTTCTCCCAGAAATTACTTATCAACATGTTTTCCTAAATGAAAATATTTCCTGCCCTGTAATAAATTCAAGTGCCAGTAGGTAAGTGGATAATTTTTTTCACCCATGACATATCATTATTTATTGAAATCAGTCTCTGTGATAAGTTCTTCTAAAAATGTCTTGTTGTTTTCAATGTCAGAAGAAACATGTTTGTTCTATCTTCTGTCATCAACTATCAAATGTATGACCATGGGAGCGATTTCATGGCTCTAGATTAGGGACAGACAAATGGCAGCCTGAGGGAGAAATTAGAACACAGCCACATTCTTTGTTTACTTATTATCTATGGCTGTTTTTGTGTTACAACAGGACACCTGAGTAGTTATGAGAGAGATTGTTCAGATGGCAAATTGAAAATATTTACTACCTGGCTATTTAACAAACAATGTTTGCCAACGTGTTTTAGGTCCCGCTTTATCCTTCTGTGTGGTGAAGGAATCTGAGAATATGCTCTCTCATTATCTTTTCAGTTTTAATACTTGAAGATGCTAAAGCTGTAGCTCTTAGGCTTCTGTATAAAAAGTCACCTCATCTGAGAGGATTTATTTTATTACCATTGAAAAGTAGCAATTCTGGCTTCTATCATTCTCCATACCTATACTCTGGTTTATTTTTATTAATGGACTCTATTACTCTGGCATGATATATGATATATTTATTTATCTTTCTGTTTCCCTCTATTAGAACATAAATTTCAAGAAGAAAAACAAACTGGTTTTCCTCATCACTGTTTCTTAGTGCTGAGAATAATATGGCACATAATAGATGCTCAATTAATGTGTTAAATAAATCAGTAAATGAAAGGATACAATATTCTCATTGGAATTTCTATCCAGTCCTATATATAGAGACAGGAAACACTCAGATGAAGGTGAGTTGGTATTACTGAAGCTTTCTTAAGTTGCTCGGGGCTCCTAGGGGATTTGTTATGGACTGAATGTTTTTTTCTCTCTAAAATTCATTGCTGAGGCCCTAATTTCTAATGTGTCTGAATTTGGAAATGGCAGGCTATTTTTAGCTTTGCAAGGAAACTTTGACTCCAGCAAATAAAAGAGAATATAAATGGGATTAACAGAAAACCTCCTTTCTTTCTCTACTTTTGCAATTCTCAATATGAGAACTCAATCACTTGGCTGTAACAAATATTTTCACTGTCTTCTCAAATTGATTTCTTGGAGAACACAATATAGCAGGAATACAACAGAGAGGCATTATTCTGTTATCTGATTTTGATAAGATGCCTTGGCTTTTTTCTTTTAAGTCCAAGATTTTATTTGTTTCTAGCTACATGGATTAATGATTCTTTGTTGGACTACATTAATATGAAGGCCCCTTAACCCCATACCCCTCATATATTAACATTACTTGCAAATTTGGGCTTGTCCATGAGTTTTATTCTTATCAGTTTTCTGAAGCAGCAGGTAGCAAGTAAAATAGTGATGTGACAATTATTTTAAAGAAAAATATAAAACTAGAGGATTGCATATTGACACAAATGTTAAGGCAATTTGCTGCCAGCTCCTGACTTAACTAGTTAAACTTGATCACGTCACTAAATGTTTTCTAATGTGAGATTCTTCATCTGAAGAAGTAGGGGAGTTAATGTAAGCCTCACTTCGACCACACCATTGGGTGACAGAAGTGACAGAAGATATTCTCTAAACTCTTCTCTAACTTCAAATATCAGTCCATGACGCTAAATCCTTGGCCCATAGTTACATTAGCATACAATATGTAGAAATTAAATTAGATTCCTCAATGCCATTGCAAGCCAATTTTCTAGACGCTCAGTTGATTGGAATGAATTTAATTGCTCAACTGTTTGACTTTTCTTATTCAAGTGAAACAAAATTTCACAATTCTGTGCAATTCACTCATCAATAATTATTAGCAAAATCATTTGAAATATATTCCGTCTTCAATTAAAAAAGAAAATGCCCTGGAAGAAACGAAGTCAAAGAATGAGAATGATTCATCCAACTGTTGAATCTCGATTGTTTATCAGAGGCACCCTCATTAGAAATCTAATGATTAGAGAGAGATTCCAATGACATCCATTTAATTTTTCAAATCTCTATTTAATTTACCATTATTTTCCAAACAATGATATCAGTCTTTTTTAACATGAGAAATTTGATCCAAAGCTTATGCAACTGGTAAAAAAAGACCCAGTTCCAAAATTTTACTCCAAATATATTTTCAGCATTTAAATTGTTTTCTTATGTTTAATATAATAACTGGTATTTGTAATAAGTCACTTGTAATTCATGGCAAATTTTTCCCCTATTAACCAGTTAAGGGATTTATGTGCTGAAAGAATAATTTATCATGATAAAGCACTGCTAAATTCTCCAATAAATGCCTATTTTCATAAGTTTACCCTTTGTAATGACATAATAGTACATGAGTCAGGATTCATAAAACCTGAATTTACTTTGTGTGGCTGACACTCAGTTGTCTAACCTAATAGCCATCCTGACACTTGACGTCCTTCTTTTTCTCACTCCAAGTGATAAAAATAGCAGAGACTCAGGGGCACCTGGGTGGCTCAGTCAGTTGAGTGTCCTACTTTCGCTCAGGTCATGATCACATGGTTCTTGAGTTTGAGCCCTGCACTGGGCTTGAAGCTGGCAGCACAGAGCCTGTTTCATATTCTCTCTCTGTTCACCCTTTTCTCTGACCCACCCACTCGTGCTGTCTCTCTCTCTCCCTCAAAAATAAATAAACGTTAAAAAAAATAGTAGAGAATCAGTTCACCAACCTTCATGAAGCTACAAGTGATCACATGACCCATATTCAAGCAATGAGATTTAAGGAGTTATATACCAGAGTCCTTCTAGGGAAAATTTGCTTTTCTGATAAAAAGGAACATGCATGGCAATACAAGCCATTTCCCCTCTTTCTGCATTGATAATAAACTTCACACTGCAGTTGTAGCAATTCCACTGCCATCATGTCAACATACAAAGACCAAAGGCCAACACAGCAAAGATGATGAAACACAAAAAGAGAAAGAATCTGAGTCCTTAACGACCCAGAGAGGCCCCTGCACCAGCACTGCCTACCATTATCGCCTGTGATAATCTCCCTGTGTGAAAGTCCCATTTCATTTAGTCAAGAACATCTCTTGACAATATAGTTGGTATGATGGTTTGTTTTTATTTGCTTACTTTAAAAAAAATTAGGCTCTATCTTTCATTCACTAAACTTATTAGTTTTTCTAATGTAATAATTTAAATATTTTTTCTTTTTCAAATGTTAATTTTATTTATTTTGAGAGAGAGAGGTAGAGGGCAAGCAGGGGAGGGGCAGAGAGAGAGGGAGACAGAATCCCCAGTAGGCTCCATGCTGTCAGTGCAGAGCCTGATGTGGAGCTTGAACTCACAAACCGTGAGATCAGGACCTGAGCTGAAATCAAGAGTTGGATGCTTAACTGATGGAGCCACCCAGGTGCCCCTCTAATATAACATTGTAGATAAAAATATGTGTAATAGGTACTAAAGAGGACACTTGTGATGAGCGCTGGGTGTGGTGTATGTAAATAATGAATCACTAAATTTTACTGAAACCAATATTATCCTATATGTTATCTAGCTAGAATTTAAATAAAAACTTAAACAACCAAAAAAACCTAAAATCATTGGAACAAAAGTTCCTTAAGAGATTATTAAGATCTCTGTGCCTTCACAGAGAAGGCACATCCCTCAGACATGATGATTTAACTTGAGATTTAAAAGGAAAAATATTCTGCATTCTATCATTAACTCCTTCTGATGGCTTCTGGGAACATTAAGAATATGGAAGAGGAGGAGGTAGAGAATAGCTCAGAAAAACTTCAGTTGACTTCTGGCAGTTACTGTAAACACTAAGAGAATGGTATAAAGTCAGGCAGTGTGAATTGAATAGCATTTCTGGGCATCCTGGGAATCTCCCGCAGGGGCTCAATATGGCGAGCAGTTATTTGTTGCCAGTGCCCTTTACGCTCGCACTTATTGTAACTCTGGACATTACCTTTATTTTTTTTTCTCTCAGGTTGTTTTTCTCACCCTTCATGAGACATATCCTATATTGGGAAAATAGGTCAATAAAATTCAACAAGTGAGAAATGAAAAAAATCACAAAGTGAGAGAGAAAGAAAAATGGCAAGATTCAAGGTCACATCAACCATAATTAACATTCAGTTTCTTACATTCTAGTCAGGTGTGATTACATATGATATGATGAATTGTATCAAAAAGCAGAATCTTCTGGTTACAAAACAAAGGATGAGAAAACCTCTAAGAACCTTACATGATTCTGTTTTTAACTTCTCTGAGTTCTTCTGTCATTTTTTCTCCTCATAATCAATAGGGCAATGTAATAATAAAAGCTGGGACTACAATGAAAAGCATAATTTGGGTTGAGAACAAGGTGACGACTCTCACAAAGGAGGGTTCAGAGTTCCCAAGACAACCATCTACCTACAGTCACATTCTGTAAATGTGGAGAGGAAATGTATGTGTGTTCACAACATTTCATTGATGTGGCAGGTTTAAAAACATCATAAATTGTGTTTTTTGTATCTTTCTTTCCTAAATATATTATTTTTATTATTTAAGCCTTAGCAAGAAAAGTATTTTTAATATTTTCCCTCAAAGCCAGCAATAGCAATTTTGTTCTATATTCATCTTTACTTCACCAAAACCTGCCACACTGAAGGAAATAAATATAATAACATAATCTGAACATGTCACACAATAGATGGTAATGAATAGAAAGACACATCAGATATCCAGGTGGGACTGGATAAGGCACAAGATTCTCCCTTTTCCAAGGAGGTTATTGGGTGTCTTGCTCTTTGAGTAGCACAATAAAGAAAATAAAATGGTAGACAATTCATTGAAGGCAATGCACAATAGGACCTATATAGTAGATGCTATAGCAGTTTTTGAATAATTGAATGAAGGAATAAAGTGGTATTAATAGTTGAATGAAGGAATTAGTGAAGTGATCATCGAAACCGTAACAACAGCCTTACAGTTTGGGGAACTAATCCAATGTTATTTTAAAGAGCCTGTTTTGCTTTTAGAACTGTAGCAAAAGCCATAAACACTGAAAGTTGTGCTTCAAGAATAAAATACAGAGCCAGGCCTTTATTGAGACATACATTTATTTAGCTAATTAATAAAAGATGTGGTTGTGTTCACTTGAACACCAATACAAAAGGAGGGATGTTCTATGTGAGTTTCAGAAGGCGTATTCTGCTATCAGATGAAATATTCTGTAGATGTAGATTTAGATGTCAATGAGCTCCAGTTGAATGACAAAGCTGTCGAGTTCAACTATGTTCTTACATATCTTCTGCTGCCAGATCTGTTCATTACTGGCAGAGGGATGGTGAAGTCCAACTCTTAATAGTGCAACCATGTATTTCTCTTTGCAGTTCTATCAGTTTTTGCCTTAGGTATAACGCTCTTTTGTTAGGTGCATACAGATGAAGGGTTGTTACGTATTTTTGGAGAATTAATTCCTTTACCATCATATAATGCTCCTCTTCATCCCTGATAACTTTCCTTGTATTGAAGTTTGCTGTCTGAAACTAGCAGAGTAATTTCAGCTTTCTTTGGAATGGTGTTAATATAGTACATCTTTCTCCATTCCTGTATTTTTAATCTATAGATGACTTTAAATTTAAAGTGGATTTCTTATAGACTATATATAGTTGTCTTGTTTGTGAAAATGCACTCTGAAAATCTCTTTTATTTGGGGAATTTAGACAACTGATGTTTAATGTGATTAGTGACATAGTTGGATTAATAGCTACCATACTTTTTTAACTGTTTTTTCCCTACCTATTATGTTTAATTGAGCATTTTATAGGATTCTCTTTTCTCTCCTGCCTTAGCATATCAACTACACTTTTTCTGTTTTTTACTTACTTAGTGGTTGTTTTTCAGTTTGCAATATACTTTTACAACTACTCTAAATCCACTTTCAAACAACATCATATAAATACATGATGCAAGCACCTTACAATAACAAAGTATACCTCATTCCTCCCTCCTACATCTTGTCTTACTGCTATCATTCATCTTCCTTATCCATAAAGTATAAATGATGAATACATGTTACTATTATAATTCTGAACAAATTATAATCTGTTAAGTCAATTAAGAATAAGAAAAATAAAAGTTTACATTTTACTGTCACTGAATCCTTCTCTAATGTTCTTCCTTTATGTATATAGTTCCAAATTTCTAACCTATATCATTTATCTTTTCTCTGAAGAACTTTTAAAAACATTTCTTTCAAGACAGGTCCACTGGCAACAATTCTATCAATTTCTGTTTGTCTGAAAAGGTCTTTATTTCTCCTTCTCTTTTGAAGGATAATTTCACAGGGCACAAATTCTAGGTAGGTGTTTGCCTTTTTTAAATCAATACAATATATATTTCACTCCATTCTCTTCTTGATCCCATGGTTTCTGGGAAGTCCAACACAATTCATTGTTCCTCTATAGTAAAGTGTTTCTTCCTTCTAGCTTCTTTCAGGATTTGTTCTTTAGCTTTGTTTTCTTATAGTTTGAATATAGCATGTCTATGTGTACTTTTTTATTGTTGTTTCCTTTTTGTTTATTTCTTTGGGGGAGGGGGCAATTTTCCTTCTTGGTGTTCTCTCTGCTTCCCTGACCTGTAGTTTGACATCTGACATTTATTTGGGAAAATTCCCAGTCATTATTGCTTTAAATATTTATCATGTTCCTTTCTATCTTCTTCTTCTGGTATGCCCATATGTATGTTACACCTTTGGCAATTCCCCAAAAGATCTTTGGATATGAGGTTTCATATTTTTCAACTTTTTTCTCTTTCTTTTTCAGTTTTGTAAATTTCTGTTCACATATCCTCAAGCTTACAGTTCTTTCCTAAGCTGTGAGTATTCTACTCCTGAGCCCATCAAAAGCATTCTTCATTTCTGTTACAGTGTTTTTGATTTCTATTATATGCTCTAATGGAAGTATTAGACAACATTCAGGAAAAGACAGATAATGTATGAAGACAGGTAGAAATCTTAAAAATAAAAAAGTAATGCCAGGAAAAACTGGTTTTGATACTGTACCAATTATAATTATCTACAAATTAATATAAATTTAAAAGTGCCACAAGCTTATAAACTGCAGTTAATAGATTTTTCTAGTATGATAAAAATCATTCTAAGTTTCATTCTAACAATTTGGACTCTGGCATATGATTACTTGGCTGAGAAGATAGAAATCAGGCAAATATTGCAAAATATAGAAGAAAAAAGGAAGTGTAATGACCCCCTCTCCTCTTACAGATAACCACATACTCTTTATATTTCCTCAGTTGGTAGAAGACATTTTAGGCTCAGCAGAAAGTCAAGGAGCAGAATTTGAGGCTTGTGTGGTCTTTGAGTTTATAAGCTTGTAGCACATGTAAAGCATTCAACAAACAATACATTTTTAATTTTGTAGTCCATAGTAACAATCATATCACATATTGGTGCCAAGAGTCTACAATACTCAATTTCCATAAAATAATCTTAAACAATTAGTTCCACTAGTGTTCTCTGCTCCCACTGATGATGATATTTGCTTTCTTCAACTTCCATCTTATGATATACTCTCTGGCTCTGAATAATATTGCCTTAATTTATTTATCTCTGTGCTCATCATGCAAGAGTTAGATCTATTATTTTTAAAATTTTGCACTGAGTGGGAGACTTTAACATGGTGATACTAAAATGCATTTGTTTTGCAAGGAATTTATAATTTAACATTGTACTTGCTTAATCTATAGGTTAGAGCTGGTTGAGCTAGGCTGTATCTCTAGGTTTCCACAGATCTCTCTCTTTTTTTTTAATGAGTGCATTTTTGTCCATAACAAATATTGGACCTAGTAAATAGGATCACTTTGAATCCTGTGGGATGGATGAAATTATTCACAAAGATGATCCATTTTATTTTATTTAAAGTGTCCCGTGACATATATAAGGATATATTTCAGAATAAAGAATGGACAGAAAAAGAAAATATGACACAAAGGAAAAACAAAAGGATCAATCCAGTAAGTCCAATAGTCTAGTAATAAGCATTTTAGACACTGATAATTAATATTATAGACTGGAGGAAATAAATGGAGAAATAGTAGAAGTTTTCTCTAATCTCAATATATAGTCTCAATTAAAAGTGTCCTCTGGGGGCACCTGGGTGGCTCAGTCAGTTGAGCATCTGACTTTGGCTCTGGTCATGACCATGCAGTTCACGAGTTCAAGCCTTGCATTGGGCTCTTGTGCTGACAGCTAAGAACCTGAAGCCTGCTTTGGATTCTGTGTCTCCCTCTCTCTCTGCCTCTCTCCTGCTTGTGCGCGCGCTCTCTCTCTCTCTCTCTCTCTCTCTCTCAATAAATAAACATTTAAAAAATTGTAAAGCATTCTCTGCTTGTAGGTAGGAATTATGCAAATAACCTACATCTGACTTGTTCTTGGGATACATTTAAACAATAAAAAATAAGAGCATAAATGTTTTTAAAGACAGAATGAAGAGTTCCACAGTGTGTGTGTATGAGAAACAGAAAGACACAGAGAAAGTTAGTTGACATTCAGATGAACCAGGTAAGAATCAGATTTTACAGAAGCATTGCTGTAAGCTAGGGCATCATGCAACAAGGCCCTCAACATTGTGAGAGAAAATAAGTGCACAATTTTACAGCTAGACAAATTACGTATCCAACAGCAAACTAAAAAACTGGTAAGAACTCATAAATTTTGATGATCATCTACCTTATCTGACAAAAAAGACAGTTACTTTCCGGAATAAGGAAGGCTAGAAGCCTTGACCAATTCACACACTGTCAACAAATAAAATGTTGACTAAAATAAGCAAAAAAATAAGATATGTATTCATAAGCTAGGAAGACGATAAATATTGCCTAGCTTTTAAGAACTAAACAGGAGAAACCTAACAGAGGACCATAGGGAGAGGAAGGGGGAAAGAGAGCTGGGGAGAGTGAGGGACACAAATCATGAAAGACTACTGAATACTGAAAAGGAACCATGGACTGAAGGGGGAGGGGGAGGAAGGGAAGGAGGTGATGGTCATGGTGGGGGGCATTTGTGGGGGAGAAGCACTGGGTGTATTATGGAAACCAATCTGAAAATAAACTATTAAAAAAAAGAACTAAATGAAAGGTAGAACTTGAAGAGGTAAGCAGGGCCCTTACTCGCCTCTTTCCCTAAGACCATTGGAGCAATCCAGGTGATTTGGGGTAATACTCAACGCTTGCTGGTGAGCAGGGCAGAGGATGCAAGATGGAAAACCCATCTCCTGAGAATGAACAATTACAAGTTATCTTTCACAGAGCCTAATTCCATATTCAGTTGGTCCAAAAATTCTCAAACTCATATGGACTTTAAAGTGATGTTCTGTAGTTGCAGGAGAGTGGGGAAGGTCCCTGGTAGAATCAAATACAATTTGTTTCTGGGAGACCTCAACTTCAATATGTGCCTCAAAGTTCTAGGAAATATTAACTTAGAAGAAAAAAATAAACATAAAAAACCCCACAAGAAATAAGAAATCATAAGCAAGACCTAGAAAAAAACAACAAAAAGTAGAATCAGAATGATAATGACTTTAGATATTGAAGTGTTTGGACCTGCATGATGAAATAAATGTATTTGATATGTTTAGAGTCATAAATTAGGAGACTGAAAATATGAGTTAGGATATAGGAACTATTAAAAATGACAAAGAGCCTCAGAAAAAAGGACCAAATGAATTTCTCAACATGAAAAGAAATGAAAACAAAAATACAACTGTAGCTTGAAAAAGTTCATGTAGCAGTCAATTTGAATGCAGAATTAGGCAACAAGAAGATAAATTAGAGGAAATGATTGAAGGAGAGGAAACTGAGAGAAAATAAAATGGCAAGTACGTTAAAAGGCATGGAGCACAGATGAAACAATCTACTGTATTTCTACTTGGAGTTCTCAGAGGAGAGAAGAGGGAGGTTTGTGGGAGAAAACATTTGGAAAGACAGTTAATAATTTCCCAAAATTAAAGACAGATTTCAGAAGTCCAGTGAATTCAAAGGGATGGCGTTTCATGGTGATCACCTACTAGGGGACAGGAGGGGCTTGGTATGACTAATTCCAATTTATTGAAAGTTTGCTAGGTTGATATAATACTAAAATATCAATTTATCTAATTATCAACGATTAAAATATGAAAAATCATATAGTACCATAATGTACCAAAAACTTAAGAGAAATATAGGTGGGGGATACGGTGAAAAGTGCCAAGCTGCTTATATGTTATGAGAGGGAGGGAGGGAGATTGAAGTTCTCTAAAAAGGATAAATTGGGACACAGGGACTATTACAATAAAGTGATAAAACCCTGAAGGGATAAAAAAAAAAAAGTTACTTTAAAAAAATTTAAGTTCAGGTTAGTTAACATACAGTGTAGTATTGGTTTCCTGAGTAGAACCCAGTGATTCATCTCTTAAATATGACCCCCATTGCTCATACCAACAAGTGCCTCCTTAGTGCCCATCAACCATTTAGCCCATCCCCCCTTTAATAGCAGTTTCTTTAGAAGTGGGGCTAAGAACGGAAAGAGGAGAAAAAGATGCATTTCACTTTGTGTTCTCTGCCCTCTTGAATCTTGTCCCCTAAACATACATGTACATCTTTTATAATACAAATTTAACAAAACATAAGCAAATAGAAAAGAAAAAAAAGAAGTTTGAGGCATATCTTTGTCTTGACTTGGACATATACTCTAGATAAACTAAATGGAAAAAAGAAGTTGTAGATGAATATATGCATATAATATGCTCCCATTCATAAATATATTCTGACAGCATGTATAAAAAATTAAAAGTAGTCTGTGAATAAAGAATGAGCGCATCTTTTCCACTGAGATATTATTAATTTCACAATAACAAAGTACCACAATAAACATTCTCTGTAACTCTTCTTCCCCTCAACCTGAGATTACTGTTCTAGCTTTTTATCACTTAAAAAATATTATGTCCCTACTATTCTCAGAATTATTTCTTTAAAATTGGGGATCACAGATGCTAGGCATTTTATAATTGGCATGACAGTCTACAAAACAAGGAGTTCCTCACGCAAAATACCCACAGCACCCCCACTAAGAAAAACTAGTTTCAGCTTAAGGATGGACTTTGTTGGTTTCTCTGCTCACACTGTTTCTAGACCATATCTTTCAGTCATATTATTTTTCTATAAAGATTACATCTAGTATATTTTCCAAATATTTCCCATGGTTAAATGAATCTAGAATTCAAGGTTCAGAATCATTTGCCCTCATACTTATGAAGACATTTATTTCATCTTTGCCAACTAGCATTCCCTATTGGAAAAAAAAATCTAATTCTTCTTATTATGTAACCAGTTTTTTTTTTCTCTCTTTTTCTAGGATGTTATCTTTTGGGTTTGGAAATATCCCTAGTATGTGTCTTAATGTAGTTCTTACTTTATTATTTCTTCTTGGTATTTAGAATCTGTATCCTTGAACTCTCTTATTGGTATTAGAAAGGAGAAATAAAACCACAGAAGCATGAAAATGTCTTGGTCTTGCCAATGTTAGAGTATCAGGGAAAGAAATGATCAGGAAAGTAGGTAAGATTAAAAGCAGTTAGTTAACTTTCTTCCTGGACGAGTGATACTTAGTCTCTCCTGGGTAAGAATTTCACTCCTCTCATAATGAGGGTTGCCAAAAGCAATGGACTATTTTTTTGCAATTTATTTAATTGCTTAGAGATATAATTGAGAAAATTATCTGACAGAACCAGCAGTGCCTTGGTTTCATATAGGAATGGGCAAATCAGCAAATTAGCCTCCTTGTGCAAAAGCATTAATGGACATTTAAAGACTTCTGTAATAACACTTTTAATTCAGCCCAGCTATCTTTACCAAAGCAATTTGGAGATAATTTCAGAAATTTTATTCAAATAATGGAAGGTTCAACTGGTTATCACTTGTGTGATAAAAGCCATCACCAGAAAGCCACCACATTTCTACTTGCTTCCTAATAAGCACCTATCATGTTATTAATATTCACCCATTCATTTGTCACATTCTTGGGAGGATGAAATAAATCCTTACCTTCCTATTGTATAGAAAATGGGACTGAGGTTTTAAAGAAAATAAATAATGCATTGGTTTGCATTAATTGGTTTACTTACTTAGTCAACATCTCTTGAGCTCTTACATGGGACTACCATAGCTACTGAGATATAAAGATGACAGAGGATTTTTTAGTGTACTGTGTCAGACAGGTATATGAAGAAACTGTTACAATACAATGTAGACTATTTCCAAATGAAACAGAAACTCCCCTAGTATAAAAATCTTTGGTATCCCGGTCTACGAGTCTCTGTTTTGGTTCAAGCGTTTCCACACTTTCTTTTCGTCACCATGTTCTTCCTTTGTTCCAACCATCTTCTTCAGTGATGCTTCCATGTTTTAAGTTTATGTATTTATTTTAAGAGAGAGCACACAAGCAGGGGAGGGGCAGAGAGAGAGAATCCCAAGCAGGTTCCACACTGTCAGCATAGAGCCCAATGTGAGGCTTAAACTCATAAACTATGAACTATGAGATCACGACCTGGACCAAAACCCAACAGTCAGATGCTTGACCAAATGAACCACTCAAGCATCCCTTTTCCAGTGATACTTCTTTTTTTTTAATTTTTTAATGTTTTATTTATTTTTGATACAGAGAGAGACAGAGCATGAGAAGGGGAGGGGCAGAGAGAGAAGGAGACACAGAACCGGAAGCAGGCTCCAGGCTCTGAGCTAGCTGTCAGCACAGAGCCTGACGCGGGGCTCGAACCCACAAACATGAGATCTGACCTGAGCCGAAGTCGGAGGCTCAACCGACTGAGCCACCCAGGCGCCCCTCCAGTGATACTTCTAAAGCTCAAGTCTAATAATGGTCTTGATTGACAGAAACACTCAAATTACCTTTTTAGCCCTAAGAAAAGGGCATGTGAGATCATAAACAATACCCAATCTCAGTATATGTCATATCCCTTTAATGTCTTTTAATATCTCCACCTCATTAAACATTTAAACCATATCAAAACCTACTAATTCCTTCCAGCTCCCCAAACCTTATACTTCTGTGGCTTTGAACACACTTCTATTTGCCTAGAACGTGCCTCTTGTGCTTTTTCCATAGGCTTTTTAACTGTTACCTCCACTGAATGAAGCCTGATGTAATCTCTAAGGAAAAAAGTCACTACCATCTCTTTTTCCTCTGACTGTATCTTGTTTTATCCATATTATAGGCCTTACCATACTCTACTGCATTTATTTATTTACATATGTGCATACATATCTCCTATTGTCATAAATTCCTTGAAATCACAGATAAAGGCTTCTTTATCTTTTTATAAACACTACGTATAAATGTGCTGACATATGGTAGATGACTTAAAAACCTGTCAAACAACTGTGTTCTCACCAAGAGTATGATGAAATGAGAACATGGTAGATTAGCATATTTTCTTTCCTTTCAGTTGAAAGCAGTGGTTTCCAAAGTTTGGTCTCTGGACCTATAGTATACCATCATCTAGGAATGTATTAGAAAAGCAAAGTCTCAAGGCCTTTTCTCCCCTCCTCACACCCAAGACATATGAAATCAGAAAATATGGAGATGGGCTCAACATTTTGTGTTTTTACCAGTCCTCCAGGTGATTCTTATAGAGGCTAAAATTTGAGAACTACCTGTCCAAAGAAAGTGTCTTCCTGTGGCCACTGTGTATGGTAGCCATTTTATTGCTCCTCAAATTAAATAGATGGAGTAGATGAAGATAACTAAGTCCTTAACTTTCTAGAACATTAATTGTGGATAAGTTCTAAGAATTGGCCCATAAAAGAGAAGGCAAATTTTCATGGGCCAGAGTGTCATAAGACAATTGCATGAAACATAACATTTAAAAAAAACAGATAATGTGCTAAGCAACAAATGATAGAAAGAGAGCACAGGATACCAAGGACCCACAACAATACGACCAGAAAATGAAGATAAGTCATCAGGAGAGAGAAACTACAGTATAGAAAAGCATGTGTGAAGGAGCAGGAGAGAGGGAGTTGGCAGCAAAGTCCAAAAAACTGGACACTGGATTGCTGTAAAAGGAAGGTCTTTGCCACATCCACAAGAATGCTGTGGAAGGTAAAAGAGAGGGAAAATGGGAAATAAAGATGTTCATAAAGATGAAAAGTAACTGAAAGACAGACTCAAGCACTCCTGGTTGGAGATAATTCCCTAACTTCCTATGTGAAGAAGGACTGGGAGTTTAGTAGACTCATATCTACCATAATATCTATGGCATTCTAATCGTGCGGTATAGCCAAGTTGTCAAGGGAGTGGGCTTTGGCATTCAACACCATGAGATTCTAGCCCTGGTTTCCCCAATTATCAGCTTGTGATCTGAGCTTCACTACATTTATCTAAAAAGAAAATAGAAACAAAAAAGTCCATCACAACAGATTGGTTTTCAATAATGATAAAATGGCAACAAAGCATCTTGTGTTCTACTTGATGCAAAAAGGTATTCAATACATGATAATGATCATTATATTTAGTTTAAGAATTTGGTTATAAGTTCTGCATATAATTGCCATAATACCTGCATAAATTTCCCATAATATGATAAACTGATTCTCATATAAACACTATTATGTCCTAAGTGCTAATTAGTAACCTTAATCTAGGGTAGTGTTGGTGGTTGTCGTGGTGGTAGTGGTGTGTATGGGCAAACTCTCCAATTCCATCATGCCCCTTTGGTTCTCTCCTACTTATTTTTGGGTTTATATTTATCCCTACCCATGTAGTAGAAGATTGCTTGGTGAAACAATTGATTATATATCATCAGAGGAAAAATAAATTCTGTGGCATAATGCTATTAATTTGGCCAAAAATATATTTCATACATCCTATTGTGGTCTAATCAAAAACAAGGCATAATTTTTACTAAAACGATAGAACAAAGAGCCCCACATCACTTCTTCCATGTCTTACTAAGAGGCTTCAAGCAGTAAAGTGAAATGGATTTCCTTTACTTTGCCATCTGCTCACATTGATTTGATTAAGCCCAGAGAGATTCCAGCAAAAATCTAATTTGTAGGACTTTAATCATGGTGTGGTATAAGGCAGGATTTGAGTATCAATTGCCAGTTCATGAGCTGTGAGATCTTAAGTAAGTCACTTCATCTCCCTGAACCTCAATATTTCTCATGTGTAAAATGAGGATGAGGTCATGCATTCACTCTCCTTTACATGGCTATTTTGAGATGGAAATGCATGTGAAGGCTCTGTTTAAAACGTGTAAACATCAGCTGCTCTCTATTCCTAATTGCTCTATTAGGAAATATTTCTCCATATTTCACCAAACGTTTCACCTAACCCTGCCTGAATCAACCTGACTGTTCTGACTTGCTGGGCATATCTGCAGATACGTCTTGGTTTTTATCTGTAATCTATTCATGCCCAGAATAAACACCATAACCATCACCTTGCTTTGCTAGATAATCAGACATTTTAGTTCTGCCCTGTTAGAGAAAGAACAATTCCTTATGCTCAAATTTTCTACTGAGGAGTGAACTGCATTCCCCCCCCAAATTTTATAGTGTTTTAAAAATGGAGACACCAAACATTGTATTTATTACAAGAGGCACTAATAACAGCCTACTGAATAAAGGCTGTCTGTTATATGTCAAGTGGTTCTGGAGTACTGTGCCTCATAGTTCCGAGAATAAAGCTAACCTAAAAAGCAGGTGGTGAATCCTAATTCAAGAAAAGATGTTTGTTGTAACAGGTTGTTCTTAGAGCTAAGGAAAGTCTTTATCATCTGTCTGAGCATAAGGTGTTCCGGTATTTGGGAAATGGGTAAATAAAGTTACTATGTAAGTTGTGGAGGGATGGCCAATTACAAAAATAGAATATAGGATATGAATTAGCATTAAAATTGTACAGAGGTAGCACTGGGTAGAGGAAGATTCATTTAAAATATGATACAGACGGGTTCAATTTCTAGTTCTCTGCCTTACTGTGCGGGTTAGAGAAAGGCACTGAAATACTGACCCTGTATTTTCTGAGAAGTTATTCCAGGGATATAATGAGAAGTTACACGTGAAAGTACTTATCCTGGTGCCTAACACAGAGAAGGCACTAAAAAAAATCTGTTTCTATGACTTTTCTTGGAATTTTTTTTGTTCTTCTCTTTCCTTGCTTTCCTTTTCTTTATCTTTTGTCTTCCTGAGGAACCAAGTCATCCCTTTTGGGGGGATTTAGAATGCACTTTAGGAAATTATACAGTGACTTGATGCTAGTTTACTGAGTTTCTATTATCACTGTATTTATTGTGAAAATGGCTGTTTCATAGAGATTTCTGGATAATAAAATACCTATATTACACAGATTTATATATTCAGAAAAATAAGAACTGATGAGTGACCATATATAAGGTAGGATATTTTGAGATGCCAAAAAGTAAAGAGATCTTCAAAGAATGGCCAAAACATGTTCACAGGACAAGGGAACAAGCTTGAAGGGGATACCAAAATCTGGGACAACTGGATCAGCACAGCAAATTATGATAGTAACAAATTATAACTGATAAAATATAATTTCATTATTCCATCCCAATATAAATAAAATAAATATATCATGGGGATAAAAAGTACAGCATAGGGAATGTAGCCAATAATGTTGTAATAACTGTATAGTGACAAGTGGTGACTACATTTATCATGGTGAATATTTTTAATTTTTATAATTGTCAAATACTATGTTGTGCACCTAAAACTAATATATTATGTGTTAACCATACTTCAATTAAAAATAAAAAAAATAGGGGCGCCTGGGTGGCTCGGTCAGTTGAGTGTCCAACTACAGCTCAGGTCATAATCTCACAGTTTGTGGGTTTGAGCCCCATGTCAGGCTCTGTGCTGACAGCTCAGAGCCTGGAGCCTGCTTCGGATTCTGTATCTCTTCTCTCTGCCCCTCCCCTGTTCACGCTCTTTCTCTCTCTGTCTTAAAAAAAATTAATTTAAAAAATAAAAAAGATATAAAAATGAGTAAGGAAGAAGGGAAAGCTATTACAGAATGCCAACTGAGGAATGTGAACAAAATGATGAAATTAGGAAATTTGGTAACATAATGGTAATAATTCAGGCAAGAACCATCACACTAAAACAAGTAGGTGAATATTTGCCCATGAACAGGACATTTATATCTTCCCACAAAATACTCAGTAAGTATAAAGGGAAAAATAGTAATTTTATAATGGAAAATCTTGGTGGACACCACTTTCACAAAATGATTAAAGTTATCATTACCAGTAACAAAGCAACCTGATGTCATATAGCCTCCTGATATAATGCAATGGAGAAGGACACAACATTCCTTTTGCAGGATTCTAGCCCAAAATGTACAACCTGAATTTAATCACGAGGAAACATCAGACAAACCCAAATTGAAAGATCGTCCTCAAAATAAGCGGCCTATGCTTTTCAAAAATGTCAGTCATGAAGGACAAAGAAAGACTGAAGAAAAGTTCCAGATTAAAGGAGACCAAGAAAACATGGTAACTAAATGAAACACATAATTCTGGACTGATTGGCTCTTTGAACAGAGGAAAATATTTTTTTACTAGAAAACTGCACATTATTGGGACAATTAGCATAATTTTAATAAGGCCTAGTATGATATCAATGTTAATTTCCTTATTTTGGTTGCTGTAATATGATTATATAGGGGAGTATCACTGTCATTTTGGAAACAAATCCTGAAGTGTCTAGGGACTATCTTAGTTCCAGCTACTATAATAAAAATGCCATAAACTGGGTGACTATAACAACATGTATTTCTCAAACTTCTGGAGGCTGGCAAGTCCAAAGTCAAGGCACCAGCCATTTTGGTGTCTGGTGGTGAAAGCCGGTTTCTTGGTTCACAGATAGCCATCTTCTTGCTGTGTCCTCACATGGAAAAAGGGGCCACAGAACTTTCTGGGGTCTCTTTCACAATGGCACTAATCCCATTCCTGAGGACTCTATTCTTATGACCTATTCAGATACAAAGGCCCCACTTCTTAATGCCATCACAGTTGGGAAGTTATTATTTAATATATGAATTTTGTGGAAACATATTCAGTCTATAGCATGGATAATAGGGCATTATGGCTAAAACTATTGACTGATGCAGAGGAAAAATTATAAAAGTATCTATCTATCTATCTATCTATTTATGAATCAAGAGAGTAGAAAGAATGGTAAAGCATGTATGATAAAATATTAACAATTGGGGAACCTATATAAGGATAAATGGGAACTCTCTTTCCAATGTCTCTTTTAAGAGTAAAATTATTTCAAAATCAAAAGTTAAAAAATTAAGAAAAAAACACCACCTTGAGAATGGATAAGAGACCTTGACAGTGGGCAGATTTTGTCCCAAGTTTGGCCTTCATTGATTAATTAGCTGTGTGACAGTGAGAATCTTACTTAAATTCTTCATGTACAAGTTTTCTCATATGTAAATGGAGGAAATGATAATATAAATCTCTTGGGTCATTAACAGGATTAAATAAAATGAATCATATTAGGTGCTTAGCACTGTATCTGAAATATATTAAGCATTCAATAAATTGCAGCTACTGTTGTTCTTATATTACACATTTAAAATAAATTTAGTACATCATTTCTCTTTTAGACCTTTCTTTGGAATCCCTCCATGTGCTCAGAGGACCTTATATCTAACTTCGTTTTACTGCCAATTAATACTTTGTTAGAAATATGTGTTTGTATATCTGTCACGGGCAGCTCCTTGGGGATGACAAAGCTGTTCCTCATCTTCGTGGCACTAGTGCCTCACATAAGACAAAGTGCAAATACTCTGAGGAGCCTTGGATAACACTCACACGTAGGTGCTTTGTGACCACGGCTCACGACATGCTAGTAAGGAGGAGCACTGGGAAAGCCCAGAAGGAAGTCTTATAAGCCAAAACATACAAGAAGAGGTGGGTTTATTTGCACCAAGCAAATGTTTCTTATGTTCTGTAAGGCTATTATCTCATCTGTAAATGATTGAATTTGAGGCTCTCATTTCATGAAGATAACCAACCAAAGGCTACTGACTTCGGTTTGCAAAAGAGGCAAGAAAGGAAACAAATGAATGGATGCATTTTAAGTATTGTCCTTTGAAATTTGGCATCCTGGACTTAGAAAATTATTCACTATGACTGCTTAAGCCATCATGAACAGTTATAATTCAAGACAAATGAGAACAAAGAGTGTTTACCTACTGGATGAAGAGAAATTCCAGTTCCTTAGGTTCTTTTTAGCCCAAGAGACAAAAATATGTGCCAAGTTAGAGGGTGCTTTGCATGGGTCTATTAAAAAAATGTTTATATAGAATTGTGTCTGATTTCAGCCAAAGTACCTATTTCTACACTAATATTACTGGAATTCTTTAATTTGCCTTTCTTTGTTCCTTAATTATTGTATTTTGTCTTTCTCCCAGATACATTAGAGTATAACACAATGATAAAATTTGAAAGGACTTTTTCCCCAACAGATTAATGTTCAGAGATGATTTTTTTCCTTAGATTATTTGAAAGATTCTCAATATTTGCTCAAGAGTTAAACTGCCCTTCAAATATCCTTTTTCATTTTGAGACACATCCACTGAAAACATTCCCCTGAATAATTATTCTGTGGTCTTTGGAAGAAATTTGTCATTCAATTTGAAGGAAGACTAAATATGGTCAAATGTTTGTGCATCTAAATACGGTAAATGTTCCTACAAATAAATATTAGCTTCATTCTTACTTGACATATTTACATAGCTGCTTGAAATTGTTTTGTTTTTTTTTTCAAAATGTACAAAGAGGACCGTTAAAGGAGATATCTGTCAGGATACCATTTAATGCCCAAAGACCAAAGATCTTTGTGTGTGTTTTTGTTTGTGTGTGTTGTATGTTGCTTCCTATGCCTTGAAAAAGACATTGTACACATTTGTATAAGAATATGACTAGAAAACAAGGTACAGATATATCATATTTTAATAAAGAATGAAGTCAGAAGATAAAAATGTGATTGAAGAATATGAAAGAGGAAATTAAAATTCTTTAAAATGAACAGAAACTGGTAGAACAGAAGGATAGAAATAATGCATGAATCTCTAAAGCACAAGAAATCTTAAGGTATTAGCTTCATTGGATATTAGAGACACATGGAAATAGCTCGTCACTAGCTCAGGATCCACAACTCACTAGAGTAATTGGTATTTCATCGCCAAGGATTAAAATAAATGTTGACTATATCCTTGTAGAGACTCTAAAATGTATGTTGGAAACCCACAAAATATAAGAAAATGATATTAAAACAAGTGTGTCTCTATTATATGTGTCTGCTTTCTTTTAAACAAGTATTTTGAATAAAGGGAGAAAATAAAAAGGCCTAAGTAATTTCCCTATAGTGTGTGAGTACCACCAAGTCTGAAAAAAAATCAGTAAACAGAATGACCATTAAGAAACAGAGAATTTAGGAATTAAGATGCCTGAACAACATGGTTTCATTCACAATACAGTTGTGTTCCCAAGACCACAGTATGAACTCAAAGGCATCATATTCCCTGAAGTGTTTTACATCTAGATGTAAGCTGGAAGCATAGATCCTCCATCACAGAGTGGACTTAAGGGTTTTGAGAGGGAGCTATCTACTCCTACAAGATTTGGGTTTTCTTTTTCATGTTCTGTTGTTGACATCTTAAAATTCTTTATTTCCCAACCTTATTGAGCTATATTTGACATACAGCATTGTGTAAATTTAAGGTGTACAAAATAATTTGGAAGGCAGCTATGTTCACCAATGCTGCACTGCAACATACTGTTGTGATACACACACACACACACACACATATATATAGTGAAAGATTACCCCAATAACTTTACATAATTACCATATTTTTATGTGATGGGCATTTTAGATCTACTATCATAGTAACTTTCAACTATGTAATACAGTGTTGATAACTATTGTCTGAGGTTTTACATTACATTCCCTAGAAATTATTCACCCTGTAGCTAAAAGTTTGTACATGTTGGCCAGTATTTCATTTCCCCCACCACTCAGGTCCTGGAAACTCTATTTTTCTATGTTTTTTTGGCCTTTTACATTGCACATATAAGTCAGGTTACACAGTATTTCTCTTTCTCTGATTTCTCTCACCTAGCATGATGTCCTCAAGGTCATCCTTGTCACAAATGGCAGGCGTTCCTTCTTTATTATGGCTGAGATTATCTATCTATCTATCTATCCATCCATCCACCCATCCATCCATCCACCCCATCTTTGTTTAAAACTGAAAGTAAAGGTGACACACAATGTTATAGTAGTGTCAGGTGTGTAACACACTGATTGGACAAGTCTATTGTATTACGCTATGCTCAGCACACATATAGTTACCATGCGTCACCGTCCAGTGCTGTTACAACATCATTGAATATATTCTCTATGCTGTACATTTTACCCCTGTGACTTATTCATAACACGACTGGAAGCCTCTTCACTCCCACCTATCTTCTTTCTAGAAACATCAGTTTGTTCTCCATATTTATGGGTCTGATTATGCTTTTTGTTTGTTTTGTTTAGAACCTACACATAAATTAAATCATATGGGCTTTATCTTTCTCTGGCTAATTTACCTTAATATAATACCCTCTGGGTCCATTGATGTTGGCACAAATGGCAAGATTCTATTGTTTTTATGGCTGAGTAATATTCCGTGTGTGTGTGTGTGTGTGTGCGGGTGTGTGTGTGTATCATATCTTCTTTATCTATTCATCTATCCACAGTCACTTAGAGTACCTCTATGTCTTGGTTATTATAAACAATGCTGCAATACAACATTGGGCTGCATTTATCTTTTCAAATTAGTGGTTCCATTTTCTTTGGGCAAAGAGCCACTAGTGCAATTACTGAGTCACAGTCATGGAATTTCTTATTTTTTTATGGAGCCTCCATATGGTTTTCCACAGTGGTTGCACCAATTTACATTCCTACCAAGAGGACATAAGGGTCTCTTTTTTTACCACTTCCTTGCCAACACTTGTTATTTCTTAAATTTTTCATTCTAGTCATTCTTACAGGTATAAGGTGATATTTCATTGTGGTTTTCATTTGCATTTCTCTGATAATGAATGATGTTGAGCATCTTTTCATGTGTCTGTAGGTCATCTGCATGTCTTTTTTGGAAAAATGTCTATTCAGGTCCTCTGCCCATTTTTAACTGGATTCTTTTTTTGGTTTTGAGTTGTATAAAGACAAATCAAGAATGGTTCAATTGGCAGGGCACCTAGGTGGCTCAGTCGGTTAAACATCCGACTTTGGTTCAAGTCTTGATCTCGCAGTTTGTGTGTTCAAGCTCCACGTCGGGCTCTGTGCTGACAGCTACCTCAGAGCCCGAAGCCTGTCTTCAGATTCTGTGTCTCCCTCTCTTTCTGACCATCCCCTGCTCATGCTCTCTCTGTCTCTCTCAAAATAAATAAAAACATTAAAAAAAGAAGAAGAAATGGTTCCGTTTGCAATTGCACCAGAAAGAATGAAATAGATAGGAATAAACTTAACCAAAGATGTGAAATATTTAGGCTCTGAAAACTATAAAACATTGATGAAAGAAACTGAAAATGACACAACAAATGGAAATATATTCCACGCTTAAGGATTCAAAGAATAAATATTGTTAAAATGCTCATACTACCCAAAGCAATCTAGATTCACTGCAATCCCTATCAAAATACCAACAACATTTTTTCAGAAGATTAGAACAAATAATACTAACAAAATTGGTATGGAATGACAAAAGACTCTAAATAGTCAAAGAAATCTTGAGAAAGAAGAGCAAAGCTGGAGGTATCACCACCACAGATTTTAAGATCTTCAACTAAGCTATAATAATCAAAACACTATAGTACTGGCACAAAAACAGATACATAAGTCAATGGAAGAGAATAGAGAGCCCAGAAATAAACCCTTGCTTACTGATCTATAACAAAGGAGGCAAGAATACACAACGAGGTAAAGGCTGCCTTCAATAAATTGTGCTGGGAAAGCTGGACAGCTACATGTGGGAGAATGATACTGGACCACTTGCTTATACCATACCACAGAAATAAACTCAAAATGGATCAAAGACCTAACTGTGAGACATGAAACCATAAAGCTCCTATTAGAAAACATATGCAATAACTTCTATGACATTGGTTATAGCAATATTTTTCTAGATATGTCTCCTCAGGCAAGGGAAATAAAAGCAAAAATGAACTACTGGGATTACACCAAAATAAAAAGCTCTGTCACATTGAAGACAACCATCAATAGAACAAAAAGGCAACCTATTGAATGGGAGAAGATATTTGCATAATGTATATCCAAGAAGGGGTTAACATCCAAAAAATATAAAGAACTTAAACTACTCCTGGAGTATTTGATCATCATGTAGTTGGTTAAGTTCTAGTAGATGAACCCAAGCAGCATTCTTCTGCAAAGCAATTGCTACTTCTATTATGTAGTCTTTTTAGACTGAATAGAAGTCTATGTTTCTTTCTCGTTGGATATTGACCTTAATATACTTAGAGGTTGAATGGTGACGTGAGGAAGTAATGAGTAATTCTATTACACAAAGACCCTCCTGTGATCCTTGAAAGTCCAAGATCATCTCAAGACTATGGTTACTTTGAAAAATTTATGGGAAATGAAGTAGGATCTATACAAAGGGTCAACTTGTAAAGTTTAAAAAATATATAAATAAACCCAAAGTTTTTCTGAGAAGCATGATATCCTTTTTAGTTAAGTGGTCTTTCCTGTATTTTGCACAGTAATTTTCCTGGGCCATAATGCTTACCAAACTTTCTATTCTGTTTTCCTCTCAAGTGTTCAGAATTTATCTTGAATATCATACATAAAAACACATACAGGACAGAAAGAGAGGAACGCAAAGGCACTTTAAGGCACAGACATAGCTTCTTGGTCAGAAAAAAACTGTTTCAAAGGAAAGAAAAAAACATACAGAAAATAGAGTATCAATCAGAAGAAGTCATACATTAATTCATTTTCTCTTCAATTATTATAGAGATTGTCTTTGAGCCTCCAGGCATGTTAAGCACGCACTGGGAATACAAGGAGAAAAAGGAGTATTTGAGAAGTCTGCGCTAATCAAGCTTTTCCAAATGCTGAACAAGGAAAGAGTGCCTGGGGAAGCAAATGCTACACTCCTGCCCATATGGCAGGTATATCCCTATTATGGACCATCTGAGACTGATATACAAAATCTTCAAATCACTTCTTTTCTCCTTGATCTGGTTTCTTACAAAGAAGCTTGATAATAGTACTTTGATTTCCCATGTAATATGACAATAGGGAGAAAACAGATTTGCTCTATGATCAAAGTCATGTATCTACTGGGGGAGGTCTGGGCAGTTATATTTCACATTGCAATATAATAGACTAGTATTTCAGCTTATAGACTTCAGCCTTTAGGTAGTATCACTGTGAGCAAGTCTCACCAAATTGTCTACTTGAAGGCCTTTATATAATATAGTTTCTACATCTTCAATGGACCACAAACTCCAGATGTAGCTGTCTTAATGACATTTTTTTAAGTTTACTTATTTATTTATTTGTTTATTTATTTATTAAGAGAGAGAGAGAGAGCCCGAGAGTGTGAGCGAGCATGAGCAGAGGAGGGACTGAGAGAGAGGGAGGCTCTGTCAGCACAGAGCCTGATGCAGTGTCATACCCATGAACCATGAGATCATGACTGGAGCTGAAACCAAGTGTAGGTTGCTTCGCCAACTGAGCCACCCAGGTGCCCCTTAATAACATCTTGATTCATGCCTTCCATTTACATTTCTGTCACAATGCTAGCTCTTTCCAGGTTTCTTGACCATCTTTATCCTTGTTTCTTATTGGTACAATATAATGGAAGAACATGGGTTTTCCACCATCTTTTTCCCCCTCTGCCTGATAGTCTAACTAAACACATTTATTTCTGCCCCAGAGTCATAGTATTTATTACTTTCCCTGGAATGTTGTAGGTGGCTACTCATTACTCAGGTCTCAGCCCAAAGTGCCACCTACCTATTAGCAGGGCCTTCTCAGACCATCTAATCTAAGGCAGTTGCACCTCTGTCATCACTCTTTATTGTACTAATCTTGTTTATTTTTTATGCACTTTTTGGTCTCCTCCCACTAAGAAGTAAGCTCTCTGGAGGCAGGGGCTTCATTTGCTTTAATGATCACACACTCCCCAAGATCTAGAAGAACAGAGGAGCTTTATAAATATTAATTTCTATGAACAAATGAATGAAAAACTGAACATGATTCATAGCTTTAGGCTGGGATTCTATGTAACATCCTGAGCAAGACGCTTGAGGAAATAACTTTCCTGAGCTTGTTGCAACATTTGCTAAATGGGTATGATATTTCTTTTCAGAGAGGATTAACTGAGATGATATATGTGAAAATGTTTACAACAAGGTAATCATCAATAAATATTGCTTTCCTTCCTATGCCTTTTTAAAAAATGTTTACTTATTTATTATTTTTTGAGAGAGAGAGGAGAATGGGGGGGGGGGGCAAAGAGAGAGAAGGAAGAGAAAATCCCAAGCAAGCTCTGCACTGTGAACGCAGAGCCCAATGTAGGACTCAACCTAATGAACCATTAGACCATGACCTGAGCTGAAACCAAGAGCTAGACGCTTAACTGACCCAGCCATCCAGGCACCCCTCTTTCTTATTCCCTTTTAATACATATTTTGAAATGCAAAGAAACTTATTTTTAAATTCATCTAATTAGTAACTAACAAAATTATTTTGTACTTTGCTTCTGTATACTTGAAATGTCTGGGCTGTAGTCTCACACACCTTGCTTTATAATTCTTATTTGATTCAAATCCAATATTCTCACTTCGAATCTTCGAGCCTGGAACATTGATGCTCCTATCAGTGTTCTATTTTTTTACTCCTTAATCCTGAGGAATATATAATAGTGCAACATTCTTTCCTCAGTATTGACTGTAATAATAATAAAAACAGCTACAATTTACAATTTACTTCTATGTGCTTGGCAATGTGCTAAGCATTTTAAATATGCTATTTTACCTCATTCTACCTGGTAAATATTACGACCTTCACAATAGTTACATGAGTATTATGACAATCACTGTAGATGATAAAACTGAAATTTAAAGGGACCCGCTGATGGTCATACGATTACTGAGGAGGACAGAAGAGACGTGAAGCCAACTCTCTGACTCCAGGGTCTCTGCTCTTATCTACTATACTATATTGCCTTCTCTTCTGGGCCTCTGAGATCCAAAGATCAGTAAGACACCATTTTTTGGATGCAGAAATGTACGTAAACAATGAACACATGTGTGATGAGTATTAGAGTATATACAATTGCCCTCACAAAGAATGAATAACTTTGTATGTGGAAGTTTCAGCAAAGCTTCGAAAAGCAATAGAAATGGTCACATAGAAAATGGATAATGGGAGGGTAGATTTCCAAATCACTTGGAACCATGTGTGCAAAGCATATAGGGGCACGGAATAGCAGTGTGCTGAGACAAGATGGAGTCTCCATCAAGCTGAAATCTAGAATGCGTTTGTGGAGGGTTGGGAAGGAAATGTGGCAAAATGTAGGGAAAGGCTGATGAAACTGAGTATAAAGTTTTGAGGTAAATTGGTAAGGAGTTTGGATCTTCACCAATTTTATTTTAGAGAGGAACATCATCAGATCCTCGTTTCAGAGAGATCATTTTAATTCTGTTCCCTTTCATCCTTATTTGAATAGTAAGAGAATACCTTTGTAATGTCATCACTACTCAAAATGGAAATCCAGCCTCTTCCCAATACTGTGTTTCATCATCGTTTTCAGACCCTACTGACCCAAACCAAACAATTTTCTTTTTCCTTTCTCTAGAACCCTTCAACAATAGATGGTTATTCATTAGGAAAGAAAATCACATGTCCATAACATTAAAAAACAGGAGTGTTTCTATGAACAACTGTTCTATTTAAATCTGTCATTATGCTTGTATATATGTATTTGGGATTTTCCCTGCTTTATCTCTATGCCCTCCTACCTTAGCTACCTAGAGATAAATGTGGAGGTTTTGGATTTAATGACTTGTGAAGATTTTCTCATTTAAAAAGAACTACTACCCTATTCACCGTCCCCCGAAATTTACCCCAAATAATTACTTTTTAAATTGTTCTTAACCTGGTGCTTACAAGAGGGTGAAAATATCATTGCCTGAATGTTTGTTTTTTTGGCATGATCTGTCTATAGACCTGGCAGGCACTCTGTGTCCTTGATTAGATGGTTGCTAATCAGGAAAGGAGGACATTCCAACTGTGCTCTCTGGTGACACTAAGATTTGTGCTCAGGAAGAAGCTTATGTTTTTTGCCTCCCTCTGTCCCTTCAGTGATCACGTCCAAGTTATTTTCCAATTCTTGTTGCTGTCTGCTACCTATACTAAATGAATACTAATAGTGTTTATAAAAACCTTTGTACCCATCTAGGCTGTTAGCCTATTCAGGTCATTTTCTTTGGAAACATTTTATTTTTTCAGGCTTAGTTTTTCTCCTCACCATTCTGCCCTTGTCTCTTTTGAAAATGTAGCATCTTTTTTAGCATGTTGAAAGGCAGTGAAGTTTTTTATTGGTCAGTTTTGCTCATTATAGGCATGGATGGAACCCATAGCATCAAAGTCATCAAGGATCCTGAGAAACCTCTTAAAACCTGGGAACTAAAACAAAGCAACACAAAACCCACAGGCTTAACTACCCCAAGAGAAGAACTAGACATGTTTTCCCTTGAGAATACTTTTGATCAGTCGCCAAGACCTTTAAGATGATTAACTTAAATGATTATCAAGGAAAATTTTTATATTACAAGTTACTACATGATCTGAAATCAACCACCCAGTACCCCTCACACACTTGAACTGTGAATACTCTTTATGTGCACACTCCTACAAGAGTTACCTTCTTACTGAAGGATGTGTCCTTGGCAATTACTGTCTCTGGTGTAGCAGGGGAACTTGTCGCTATGCACAGTGTCATCATTGGGACTCAAGCCAAGTACATGCTAGAAAGCCTCAACTGTTGATCAATGGCAAGTACATCAGCTTGTTTAAAATACCATGGGGTTCTTCAAGCATTTCATTTCCTAATTGTGAACAATTATTTGCATTTAATTTAGATCTCGTCTTGCTGCCTGGATGTCAGATGGCAACACCACCAGAGCCAGAGGAAGTAATTACATAATCTCCAATATCTTTTCATCAATTAATTTATTTGGATGAATTTAAATGGCAACATAAGGAAGTGCTTGATAGTGTTAGCTACAGGCAGGCAAAGATGGGGGGTGATCATAAAATGAGTCATCTACATTCTCCAGCTCAGCCATATTATGGCTAACTCATGTTTATTAAAGCAACACTGCAATCTTGAGCTTGATTTTCAGTAAAGATTAGTAGAAATTGTGGTAGGGTTTTGGAATGTATTAAACATTTTTTTCTGATAATTTACCAATGTTCTTATTCAGTTTATCTAATTATAATCTGAAAGTCATAAGTTAGGGATAATAATAAACCCTTTGAAAGTTGTTATAAGTGTAAAGTAAGATCATATATGAAAAATTACTTCAGTTACTGGTCAATGGTTATAATTTCTCAATGCATGAAACTCACTGTTTTTTTTTGTTACTATTAATGTCAATTTATTTCTAGAAAAATATAAGGCAACAACTTTATGAAATATCTCAGTAACAAAACCTTATTACCAAAAATGAATTAGGAAATGGGAAAGAGTTATTTCTTCCCATTCTTTCATATGCTAAGAGGAAGAACAGAACCCCAAATGACTAATCTTGGACTTTAGAAGTTATTGCACATTTCATGGAACTGTAGTTCTCAAACTTTTAGCGTCTTTAGCCTGCTCTGTTGAAAGAAAAGACCATATAGACACCTAGTCAACCTACTCCCAGATGCCAACCCGAAATAAAGCATCCTAAGAAGATGGAGATTAGGAAAACTATGTGTGATAAGAAAGGAAGAAAACTAGTATCTTGTGTGCCAACTATGTGCCTAAAGCTGAGACAGGCATTTGACATGGATCCACGGGCAGGTTGTAGAATTCATCTCACTTGCTGCTATTAAGTGCATCATCTTCTTTTCTCAGTTAGCTGCACTACTAACTCTTGCACTTGTGCATTAAGGTAGTAAGGAGGATGGGAACAAGGACAGAGTAATAAATGATGGCAATCCCAGACCATCTGAGGAGATATTCTCTGAGGCTTGCTACCTCTCCTTCCACCCATGTCTGCGGGCGGCCTTCCTTCAGCTATCCTGAGATGATGGAAATAAACTGCACTGCTTCTCAGCACCATGGGAGCAGCAGCATGGTGGCTGCCCAGACCTTCCGAGATGTGCTTGTGAATTTCCAGTCACAAAGTAATTCACATTAAAGGGGCTTCTTTTATCTCTTCTCTCCCTTCTCCATCTGCTGACAGGGAACATCAACCTGATACCATAGGCATATTATCTCATCTGCTTTTCAAAAAGGAAACCTTTATAGCTTACGGAGGATTATGAAGCAACTATATAATTCCATCCTTCTTAAGTGGTTTATCTGTATTGATATGGGATGTGAGTTGGGGGGAGATTTTTCCATGCACACCCACTTGCTTACCGTGGGCAAGAACTGAGAGGAAGCACAGAATGTGTGTGTGTGTGTGTGTGTGTGTGTGTGTGTGTAGGTACATTTAAGAGGCAGTGACCTTCAGATGCATACTAAAGAGAAGTACAAAATGAATGTTTTAGGATTATGTATTGTTTTAAATTATTAATCATGATTTTCCCTGTAGTAATAGAAATATTCACAGATTGACTATCTCTCCTTAAGCACTCTGCAGTGTAGAATGGTTAAAGCCATTACTCACAATATTTCTTCACGGAAATTATAAACAGGTGAGCAACCTCCTCAAAAAAATGCTTTCTTTGCCATTTCCTCCAATGGTCGATGTGTTTCCCCCACATCCTCTATTTCTGATTTTTCTTGTATCTTTCCTATACCATGTCACCTTTCCTTTTTATACTTTTTTCCATTGTATTATATTATCATAAAAGGCTCCTTGTTTTCCATATAAATTATATCATCTTGTCTTCCTCTAATTCAAGAAAAGTAGTTTCTGTAAACAAAAATTTCCCTACTCAGAAGGCATCATGAAAGTAGTTTGCTTCTCAACTAAAAAAGAAAACCCTTAACATATTTACCAGTGCAAATTATGAGTTTCAGAATCTCAGAATGCTTATATGAAACTCTCATCTTGTGAGATTCACCAATGTCTAATAAATATGTCATTTGCAAATTCTATTAAATGGCAGTTACACATCAAGTTCTGCATGCAATCTGGAATACCTAAACAGCCACAGGGCCTTCATGTTCATTTTCAGGCATTTCAAATTCTCACCTGTAAAGTGGTAGTGGACTTTCAAATTCAATACAGGTATAAGTAACTCAAAATAACTTTGGGTTACCAGCAGCTGATTCCAAGGGCTGTTTAATGCACATCACAGAGCCTGTTCTGACTTTTCTGCCTCTTCGTTCTTGCAGTTTGCTTTCCTGGCAGTGACAATAATGAGGCATTCACAGGCCACAGTGCAGACATTTCCCATCTCACACTGCTTCAATAACCTAATCTCTCTGGCAAAGGAAGAGTCATGAAAATGTCCCAACGGTGGCAGAGAAACATGAGAATATTTCCGACCATTGCCTCCAGTTAGAATTACTTTCTTCTAAACTAACTTGTTCCTGGAAGCTTTATAGTTGAGTTAATCACCATTGTTTACAGCATGAAATTTGGAGTTAGAGGAACGTGAGTTCAAGTCATGACTCTTGAACTCACTTGCTCTAGAGTTTTGATGAAGTTTCTTCTCATATATACACCTCGACTTCCTCATAGGTAAGATGGTGATGATTAAGTAGTAATTCTTTCTTAGGGTTGCTATGAACAACCCAATAAATCCTGTTTAAAAATTATTTGGCACATTGCCAGGTAAGCAGAAGGGGGTCAGTCAGTGGTATTTGCTATTCTTTTTTATGGAGTTTTATCTCATACTCCTGTCTATCCTCACAAAAACTGCTGCTCCTTGTGAAAATACAAAAAAACAACAACAAAGAGAAAAACTTCAAGGTAATATCTTCCAGTTCCTGATATTGCATTCTATAACATATACTGATGATGGTAAGTATCAAAACAGGTGATATTATGCTACTGTGACAAACTCTAAATCCTAAGCAACTTGCTAGAAAAGGTTTATTTCTTAAGTTATGTTACAGCCCAGCGTCATTAGATAGTCGATTCTCCCTGACAGATCTCCTCGTACTGTACCTCTGGGATCTAGGTCCCTTTCTTCTTACATTACCACCTTCTCTGATGATTTTCATAAAGGGTATGTATGGTGAGGCCTTGGAGAGGGGTATATCACATCCGCCTGATTCCTACTTGCCAGTATCAGTCACAGGCCACCCAAATAACATGGAAACCAAGATAATGAAGTACCACACGTTTAGGCAGCTTACGTTGCTATGATGATCACAGTGAAGAAAGGATGATGGCATGCTAATAAATTTTGTTATTGTTAGGTTCAGATGATGCAAATATTAGGGTGCCTTCTCATCTAGACCCAATATGAACTTGTCTCACAGATTTAGGTATTGTAGCTGAGTCATTTAGAACTGAAAAATGAACACATTTATGAATTTTTCTTTACCTATAGATTGTAAATGCTTTTAAATTGGTTTCAGATTTTCTTGCTTGTGTCTTTTATTTATTTATTTATTGGTTCACTCTACTCTGGAAACTTCTAGGAAAGTAAGCATGTTGCATTTACCTCCCCACAGTTTAATCAGACAGAATAGGAGTTGTGTAAACGGAGGAGAGAACTATAGTTATACACATCGACATGGATGCATCTCAAAAACATAACATTTGAGTTTAAGAACCAAGTGACCAAAAATACAAAGTGTATGCTTCCATGTTTAAATCCCAGGAAAATAAATACTATGTATTTTTAGAAAAAATATGTGAGGAGGGGTGATAGCAGCATCATAGTGGTATGAATTCTTCCTTTTTTTCTTCTCCTTAATTTATAACTTGTCAGATATTCAGAATAGGAAAATAAAACCCACTTCTGCAAAGCATACTGGGACACTGGAGAAATCTAATAATCCGTGCACCCAAAAGTAGGTGGACTGGATCATGAAGGAGGATTGAGTCAAGTGGTGGTAAAGTCATTAGTGGCAGAGGAGGTGACTGCAGAGAAGGCAGTGGCCAGTCCAGCAGTGAGCCAGCATAACCTTTCTGGCAGAGGACATGGAGGGTGAAGGCCCAGCCACATGTGCTACAGTTGGAGAGATCAGTTGTGCTCTCTGAAGAGAGACCACAATGACTAGGGGGAAAGGGAAGGAAAGTAGGCAAAAAATACTGAAGGAAAGCATCTTTTGCTATCTGCCCCAAGAGGCAAAAGGACCACCCACAGACCTCTGGGACCCCATCCCCAAGTTGAGTTTCCCCTTACGAGGCTAAGGGCATACCCAAAGCCCCAAGTGCTAAGTACACACCTCCCCTTGCTTTGGGGCCACCCACTGCCTTTCTTTTAATGCCTGCACTCTTCACCTTAATCAGATCCAATAACAGAAACCAAAAACTAGTGCTATAGGGTCACCTTCTGGAAAACAAAAGGAAGGTTCCTAACCACCAACCTGTTGAGCACTTAGACTCTTGCCTAAATAAGAAAGGTATCTGATACTTCAAATGTGGTGGCAGAGGCACTTCTCAACAGACATCATGAAAAAAATCACAGTAATATAGTATCACAAAAAGAAAATGACAATTTTCTAGCAACTAGATATGGAATATTGTGATCTAACTGGTAAAGAATTTTAAATACCTGCCATGAGGAAATTCGATGAGCTAGAAGAAAATTCAGGGGGGTAGTATAATGATCTCAGGGATAAAATTAAGGAAAAGAAGGAGTATTTTACCAAAAAGATTAAAATTCTGAAAAAAGATCAACCAGTAATTCTGGAGCTGAAAAACTCAGTTAATTGAGATGAAAAATACATTAGAATCTTGGAAATAGAGGAGATAATATGGAAGAGAGAATTAGTAATCTCAAGGAGAGAAATAAAGAAATGATTCACGTGGAAGGGGAGAGAGAACTAAGTTAAGAAAACCTATGGGAACTGTCTGACTCCATTAGAAATCCAACATGAGAATAATGCATATCTCAGAAGAAAAGAGGGAGAAGGGACCAGAAAGTATATTGAAAGAAATAATACCTGAGAATTTCTCAAACCTGGAGAAGGAACTGGATAGATAAGCCTATGAAGCTAACAGAATAGCTTAATATCTCTACACGAAAAGACCTTCTCCAAGGTATTATATTACAACTCTCAAAAGTCAATAATAAAGAAGGAATTTTAAAGGCACCTAGGGGGAAAAAAGGTAGTAACCCACATAGGTACCCCCATTAGGCTCTGAGCAGATTTCTCAGCAGAAACTCAACAGGACAGGAAACAGTGCAATGACACATTCAAATTACTGAAAGATAACAACTGCCAGCCCAGAATACTCCATCAGGCAAAGTTATCCTTCAGATATGAAGGAGAAATATAGGCTTCCTCAGGCAAACCAAAGCTAGAGTCACTACCACCATGCTTGCTATACAAAAAATATTGAAAGGGTTCTTCCAGCTGAAACAAAAAGAGAAGAGCACACAAAACTCTGAGTAAGTTGATAAATAGTCAGAATGAGAATGCGCTCTTTTTAAAAATAGTCCATTAAACACTTAAATATAACATAAAGTTAAAGCAAAAGGGCATTAAAAATAAGTATAGCTACTAAAACTTAGTAACAAATCACAGCATAAAAGAGGTAGTTTGTGACATCAAAAATATGAAAGGGGAAGAGTAAAAGGATTAAACCTTTATAATTAAATAAAGATAAATTACTATCAGCAAAATAGGACTATTTTATTTATGAGATGTTTTATGTAAACCTCATGGCAACCACAAAGCAAGTATCTAGAGCAGAAAGAAAAAAACACATTTAAAAAGGGAGACTGATCAAATGACCATGGAAAACACCACCAACTTACAAAGGTAGACAAAAGGAAAGAGAAATGATGGTCGGACAAAATGACCAAAAGGCCTAAGATAAAATGACAGCAGTAAACTCTTACACAAAAGCAATCATCCTAACTGTAAATGAATTGAACTCACCAATCAAAAGGCCCACAGTGGCTGGCTGGATGAAAAAACAAGCCCCAACTATATGCCTACCCCAGGAGACTCATTGCAGCTCTATAGATCAACCTAAGCTCAAAGCAGAAAGGTGAAAGATGATATTCCAAACAAGTGGAAATGCAAAGAAGATGAATGTAGCCATACTTTTATCAGACAAGTCAAGAAGTGTAATAAAAGACAAAGAAGATCATTCTATATTTAAAGGTCAATATATCAAAAAGTTGTAACAATCATGAATATATATGCTCCCAAGACCTGAGCACTGAAATATAAGCAACTAATCACAGATCTTCAGGAAGCAATAGATACCGATACAATGTTTGTAGAGGACTTCAACACCCCACTATCAGCAATGAATAGACCATCCAGACAGAAAATTCAACAGGGAAATGGTGGAATTGAACAACAATGTAGAAAAATGGACTTAATAGATACATATCAAACATTCTACTCAACAGCAGCAAAATACACATTCTTCTCAAATGCACATGGAGCATTCTCCAGGATAGAGCATATGATAGGCCACAAAACAAATCTTAACAAATTTAAGAAATCATAACAACTATCTGCTCTGACCACAGTGGCATAAAACTAGAAATCAACAATAAGAGCAAAGTGAGAAGATCTACACATATGTGGAAACTAAATAACACACTTCGAAACAACCATTGGGTCAAAGAAGAAATCCAAAGGGAAAAATATTACCTAAAAACAAATGAAAATGCAAACACAACACATCAAGTACTGTGGGATGCACCGAAAACAATTCTGAGAGGAAAGTTTACAGCAATGCATCTATCAAGAAATTAGATCTGGGGGCACCTGAGTGGCTCAGTTGGTTGAGCAACTGACTTCAGCTCAGGGCATGATCTCACATTTTATGGGTTCCAGCCCCGCATTCGGGCTCTATACCGGCAGCTCAGAGCCTGGAGTGTGCTTCCAACTCTGTGTCTTCCTCCCTCTCTGCCCCTACCCCTGCTTGCAGACTGGCTCTCTCTTTCTCTCTCTCTTTCTCAAAAATAAATAAACATTAAAAAAAATTTTAAAAGGTGGGGCACCTGGGTGGTTCAGTCGGTTGAGCATCCAATTTCAGTTCAAGTCATGATCTCACGGTTCGTGGGTTCAAGCCCCATGTTGGGCTCTGTGCTGACTTCTAGTGCAGAGCCTGGAGCCTGCTTAGGATTTTGTGTCTCTTTCTCTCTCTGCCCCTCCTCTGTTCATGCTCTGTTTCTCTCTGTCTTTCAAAAATAAATAAAATGTAAAAATTTTTTTAATATAAAAAAGGAATACAATCTGAAATAAACAACTTTTCACCTCAAAGAACTAGAAAAAAAATAGTATAAGTCCAAAATTAGTAAAAGAAGGAAACAATACATATCAGAGTGGAAATAAATGAAATTGAGACCAGAAAAACAAAGGAAAGGATCGATGAAACAAAAAGCTGGCTCTTCATAAAGAAAGCAGAATTGACCAACTTTTACCGAGACTAAGAAAAAAAGAAAGATTTAAATAAATAAAATTAGATATGAAAAGAGCACTTATAACTGATACTACAGAAATACTGAGAATCATAAGAGACTACTATAAACAATTATCTGCCATCCAATTATATAACCTAGAAGAAATGGCTACATTTCTAGAAACACATAGTCTATCAAGACTGAATTAAGCAGAAATAGGAAATATGAACAGATCAATAATGCGTAGAGATTGAATCAGTAACTCAAAAACTCCTAACACAGAAAATTCCAGGGCCAGATGGCTTCAATGGGGAATTCTACCAAACTTTTAAAGAATTAAGCCAATCTTCCTCAAACTCTTCCAAAATATCAAGGAGAAGGAAACACTTCCAAACTCATTCTATGAGGCATTATCTTGATACCAAAACCAGATAAGGATACCACATTTCACTTATAATGGAATTAAAGAAATACAGACTATAGATGACAAACCTACAATGAACACTATACTCAAGGTAGACAAGTTGAAAGAATTTCCCCTAAGACCATAAACAAGGCAAGGATGTCCAATCTCACCACTTCTATTTAATATAATACTGGAAGTTTTAGCTAGAGAAATTACGCAAGGCCAAAAAAATAAAAGGCATCCAAATTGGAAAGGAGAAAGTAAAATTGTTATTTGCTGATGGTATGATCCTATATATAGAAAATTTCCCCAAATCAGTTAAGAAACTGTTGGAATTAATCAACAATTTTAGGAAATTGGCAAGATACAAAATCAACATACAGAAGCCAGTCACATTCCTTTACATTGGTGCAGTATCTAAAAAATAAAGAAAATCATCACATTCACAATAGCATCAAAAACAATAAAATATGAGAAATAAATTTAACCAAGGAAGTAAAAGATCTGTACAATGAAAACTACACAACTCTGCTGAAAGAAATCAGAGACAATGCAAACAAATGGAAAGACACCCCCATGATCAGGGATCAGAAAAATTAATATTGTTAAAATGGCAACATGACCCAAGTCCATCTATAGCTTTAACACAATCTCCATTAAAATACCAAAGGCATTCTTGAAAGAAATAGAAGAAACAATCCTAACATTTGTGTGGAACCACCAAAAACCACAGAGAGCCAAAGCAATACTGAGAAAAAAGAACAAAACCAAAGGTATAATGCTTCCAATGTGAAATTATACTAGAAAGCCATATTAATAACAGTATAGTAATAGCACAAAAATAGACATGTCAACCAAATGGAACAGACGGAGAACCCTGAATTAAAACCCAGCGTATATAATCAACTAATATTTGGCAAAGGAGCTAAGAATACCCAAGGAAAAAGAATAGTCTCTTCAGCAAATGGTGCTGGGAAAACTGGAAAAATACATGGAGAACAAGGAAATTGGACTCCTAGCTCACCGCACTCACAGAAATTAACTCAAAATGTATAAAAGACTTAAACATAAGACCTGATATCATGACACTAGGAGAAAGCATGGGGAAGAAGCTCACTGAAAATGGTCTGGGCAACAATTTAGGGGGCATGATGCCAAAAGCACAAAGACAAAAGAAAAAATCCACAAACAAGACCAAATCAAATTCAAAAGCTTCTGCACAGCAAAATAAGCAATTAACAAAATGCAAAGACAATCTACAGAATGGGAGAAAAATTTTGCAAACTATATGTTGTATAAGAGAGTAATATCCAAAATAAAGAACACAACTCAATAATAATAACAACAATAACAAAACAGTCCAACTTACAAGTGAGAAGAACTAAACAGTTCTCCAAAGAGGACACCAAAACGGTCAAAAGACTCATGAAAGGATGTTCAACACCATTCAGCAACAGGGGAATGCAAATCAAAACCACAATGGGATATGACAATGGTTACCATCAAGGAAGCAAGAGATAACAGGTGCTGGTAAGAACGTGGTAAAAAGGGAACCCTTATACATTGTCGACGGGAATCTAAATTGGTCCAACCACTATGAAGAACAATATGCAGGTTCTTCAAAAAATTAAAAACCGATCTATCATATAATCCAGCATTTCCACTTCCGGGTATATAACTAAAGGAAATGAGAACAGGTTTTTGAGAAGACATATGTACTCCTATGTTTACTGCAGTAATACTCACAATACTCAAGATATAGAAACAACCCAAATGCCTGTCAGCAGATGAATGGATAAAGAAGATGTAGTACATACATAAAATGGAATATTATCTGGCCACGAGAAAGGAAGATATCCTCCCATCTGTGACAACATGTATGGACCTGGAGCATGTTATGCTAAGCAAGACAAGTCAGACAATAAATAAAGACAAGTACTGTATGATACCACTTATATGTGGAATCTAAAAAAGTAAACTTGTAAAAGACAGAGAGCAAAATGGTGGTTACCAGGTGATGGGAGTGGGAAAGATAAGATAGATATTGTTTAAGGCTTCAGGCCTTGGGGCGCCTGGGTGGCTTAGTCGCTTGAGCGTCCGGCTTTGGCTCAGGTCATGCTCTCACAGTTGTGGGTTCAAGCCCCACGTCGGGCTCTGTGCTGACGACTCGGAGCCTGGAGGCTGTCTTCAGATTCTGTGTCTCCCTCTCTCTCTGACCCTCCCCTGTTCATGCTGTCTCTCCCTCTCTTTCAAAAATAAATAAAATATTAAAAAAAATTTTTAAGGCTTCAGGCCTTAATGAATAGTAAATAAGCCATAGAGATCTAATGCACAGTAAAATAGAGACAATAATACTGTACTAGAATTGTGATAAATATCACTGCGTCAGCAATCATACTACAATACACAAAGGTATCGAAATAACACACTACACACCTAAAATTTATATAATATTATATGTCAAATTTTTTTCAGTGAAATGGTGGGGGGAAAAAGCAAATTCCAATTTTGGCACAGTGGTTACCTTTGGGAAAGAGGGCAAGGAGGCGATTCAGAAAGAGAAAGCTGGGTTGGGAGGTACTTCAGAAGTTCTAGTTATGTTCACTTTTATAGTTAGGTGAAGAATGTATACACAGGTATTCATGTTGTCATCAATTTTTCAGCTAAAAAGATGTTTTATATACCATTCTCGATACATATTTAACAAAAACACATTAAGAGGTAAAGTTTGAGCTGAAAGAAGTCTGTTGGTACCTTGTTTTTTACCAAATTATCTTATTTTACAAGTTTGTATTTGGATAGGAGGTACTTAGATGTACTATTTTATATAGTCTCAATATTGGACTTGAATTTTAGTTAATTCACTCTCTGCTGTCAAATTTCACATTCAAAAGAAGGTAAGTAGACCAGTAGCACTCCAACTTTGTTATGTCTGATCTAAATTCCACAGGCTCCATTTGTCTTCTGTCGGGTAACAAATCACTCCAAAACATAGTAGCTTAGAAGAACAACATCATGTTATGTCTCATGAGTGGACAGGATTCCAGGAAGGTTATGGCGGGATAGTTGTGGCTCAGGATCTCCCATGTAGCTGCAGCCCGATGATGACTCAACTGGAGCATCTAGGGGCTAGCTGGGCACCTCTCCCTCCATGTGCCTTAGTCTGGGCTTCCTCACAGCATGGCAGCCTCAGGGCGGTCAGGCGGCTCACACAGTGACTAAGGACTCCATTTGGGTTTTCCACTGAATGACGCTGCAGCAGAATTACCTCCTATGTCTTCAGCCGGGAAGTCAGGGAGTGTCACTGTGTTGTATTCTACTGGTTACAAGCAAGTCACAGGCCCTCCCAGATTCCAAGGAAGAGAGGCTGGCATGTGGACAGGAAATACTGCTGCAGCCCCTTTGGGAAATATAATCTGCTGCACGTGGATTAGTTGGGACGGTAACCGTATAAATTATTCAAAATGGTCCTATTTTTTTAGACTAAAAGGGGGTGTTATTAATAATCACACAGATACAGCAGGTACAGAGCTGAATAGTACTGAGTATACAATGACATATGGTCACCTTGGCAACTAAACTTAAGAATGAGATTGGGTATTTCCTACCCAAAGATATTATTTAAAATAGGTCACCATCGGGATCTGCCTCATCAGAATTGACAGGCTTTATCTCACAGAAACAAAATGCACAGATATATTTTTTAAAAGTGTCATAGGAATCAAAAAATGCTTTGTAATTGTTCTCTCCCATTTTATCATGGCTAGGTCATCGTTTCTTCCCACAGAGAGTCAAATATTTAGAATTGCAAGTTGGAAATATTATCAGTGACGCACACAACAGAAATTTCAATGCCTTTGAGCAACAGGCACCTTAAATTCTCTGCAGACAATCTTCTTGTTTTTAATAAGCCTGCTCTGGCTGGGGCTTCAAACCAGTGTTTCCCATATTGCGTTCTATGAAACACTACTATAGCTAGGTCAGCTGACAAAAAAATGTTTTCCATGGGGAAAACAATTTGAAATCCCTTAAAAGTATTTTCCTTCTTGTGGGATTCACAATTCCTAGTTTTAAAAATTCTAAGAAGTCCCACAATAAAAAAAAAATCAACTTTTTAAACTCTGTTCTTGATCTAATTGAGCACTTCCAGAATTCATTTGACCATGGAAATAGTTTTTTCTTCTACTGTACATCACCAGTTAATACTGGTAGGATTAGTATTCTGTGAAATGCACTTTGGGGAACAGTGCTTTAACCTAAGCCAGAACATGAGTCTTTTCAACATTTATCAAGAAAGTTGGAATGATCAAATACAATTAAATCAACCATTTTAAATATAGAAGAACTGAGAAGGAGGTATTTGAACTATTTTACTAACAGATTAATCAAGTGTTTTAAAAAGTTTGTTGCTTCCAAGTATAAGGGCTTAGATTAATAAATTTGCCTTGGGCTAATTTTTAATGAACATGCTCATCAAATAAAACTTACTGCTCTAAAAAACATACTTATTAGCACCAAATACTAAGGAGTACACAGAATAATGTTATTCACATTCTATGTTGCCCTATGGAAAATGAAGCACAGGTCTAAGGACAACTGTAGACTCATTTTTTTTGCACATTTTAAGATGTACAGACAGCCTTCCAATATCAGTGTGAGATGTCGAAATTGGGCAGGGCACTGGTTGGTTATAGACAACCCTCAGATGTGGAAGAATACCAAGGGAGTAGAGTTTTTAACACATATTATAGAATTCCAGAAATTTAATGAGAGGGTATTTTGAAACTTTAGATACCTCAAGAATAGGTTTATTTTTTTTAAGAAAGGAATTGAGTAAACTATTCTAATACATCTGTAAGTACTCTGATGCCAAAATCATGATATAAAGTCTAAATTCATTTCAACCAGTCTATTTCTTTAGTTGCAAAAGGATGCTAAGAAGGAATTAATACTGAGAAGCAGTATAGAGTGCTCTAAAAAAGACAACAAATCATGAAATAGAAAATGAATTTTATACTATAATTAAAATACTATATGATGATCTCACCTAGTATAAATATACTCTAGAGCAGTACACTCACTGCATATAGAGAAATACAAGTGTCTTGAGAAATTTGCAGAGATGGTGGGATAAATCAGATAATAAAACATTTATTAACAACTCAGAAGAGGACATTTTACTACCAAACAAAAAATACACCATATCACAGATGATGTTTTTTTCTTCTGCACTGAATATTTGAAATTATCTAGAAATAACTGAACCCTGGTTAGACTTCACAAAATAATTAGTATTGGGTAAATGTATTCAAAACTTCTCTGTTTAAGAAACATTCTTGAACTTCTGAGAGGCAGTTTAGGCTAACAGTTAAGAGTGCTGTCTCTGGAATTGGATTCTCTGGAATCCAAATGAATATTTGTTGTAGGCCTAAAACATGTCCAGTGCTGTGGTACATACTGTGAATATAGTAGTGAACTAAAGAGGCCAGAAAATCTCTGCCCCCATGGAGCTTATATTCCAGGAATGGAGACAGACACAAAACCCCTAAGAAAGTAAAAGGCACAGTGTGTTGATGAATGATGTATGCTAAGGAGAAAACCAAAGCTGTAATAAAGAATAGGAGAGATCACTGGGTTGGGAGTATTGTAATTTTTAGACAGATAATCTGGGAAAATCTTATCAAGAAAGGGGTGTTTGGGGTCCCTGGATGGCTCAGTCAGTTAAGTGTGCAACTCTTGATTTCGGCTCAGATCATGATCTCTCATGGTTCGTGGGATTGAGCCCTGTGTCATGCCTTACATTGGGCTCCATGGTAACAGCACAGAGTCTGCTTGGGATTCTATCTCCCTCTCTCACCCGCTCCTCTCAAAATAAATAAACATAAAAAAGGGATGTTTGAATAAAGATCTGAAGATAATTAAAAAATGAGCCCTGTGTACATGGGAGGAAGAGCATTCTAACCAAAGGAACAGCAACTGCAAAGGTTTGAAGGCAGAAATATGTCTGAAATATTTGAGGAACTGTGGGGGGTCCATATAACGGAAATGAATTAGAAAGAAGGAGGGTCATATGGTTGCTGTGCAGACTTTGGCTTTTACTCTAATGTGGAAGCCACTGGAGGGTTTTGAGCAGAATTACTTCATTTATTTTTTTTAAAGTTTATTTATTGAAAGAGAGAGTGACAGGGAGAGAAAGGGAGAGAGGGAGAGAGATAGCAAGGGGAGGAACAGAAAGATGGGGTAGAGAGAATCCCAAGGAGGCTGTGGGCTGTCAGTGCAGAGCCCAATGTAGGGCCGGATCCCACGAACTAGGAGATTATGACCTTAGCAGAAACCAACAGTAAGATGATTAACCAACTAAGCCACCCAGGTGCCCCACTTCATTTGTTTTAACAGGATCACTCTAACTTTTAGTATGAAAGTAGATTGAAGGTAGGCAACGAAAGACTCAGGGAGTCTAGTTAGGAGGTAATTGAAGTAATTAGGAGATGCAGTGGCTTAGATATAGAGGAAATGTGAAGTGATCAGATTCTGCATAGGTTTGGGAGTAACACAGGGCAGGATATACTCGGTTGTAGAGTGCAAGCAAAAGCAAGTACAATGCTTTATCTTATGTAATCCACACAGCTTTATCTGGGAATCATTTGCCATGTATGGCAGAGTGGCCAGCAACATTTGCTTTAGACTCAGACATGTGTCTTTGAATCCAGTAGCATACTAACACCTTGGACAATTTATAGAATCCCTTTACATGTCATTTACTCCTCTTTAGAATGAGCATCACAGGGGTGCCTGGGTGGCTCAGTTGGTTGAGCGTCGATTTCGGCTCAGATCATGATCTCATGGTTTGTGGGTTCGAGCCCCGCATTGGGTGCTGTGCTGACAGCTAGCTCAGAGCCTGGAACCTGCCTTCAGATTCTGTGTCTCCCTCTCTCTCTCTGACCCTCCCCTGCTCGTGCTGTCTCTCTCCCTCTCTCAAAAATAAACAAAACATAAAAATAAATAAATAATAAATAAGTGGATAGATAGAATGAGCCTCACAATATCTATGACCTAGAATTGTTGAGTATTAAACAAATTAATGTATATAAATCTCTTAGCACAGTGCCTGGCACATGCTATGTGATGAACCTGTCAGAGGTCTAATTTGTATCCAGCCTTTTCTCTATTCCCCAAACACACATCTTCTCCATCCAACTCACTCACTTTGCTGAGCCCTAAGCACTCCATGCTCATTCCCTACTTTGAGACTTTGCTCATACTCTAATCTACTGTTGAGAATTAATTCTTAGTTCTTTTCCTCTCCTCCTAACTTCAGGTTAAAATCAAATCCTACTTCCTACACAGACTCTCTTCTTCCTCCCTTGATAGAGATTAGTAATCTCTCAATTCTTCAATATCCAAGTTTCTCAATGTTCATGTTACCATTTCACATGTATATGCTACCTTTACAGAAAGGTGTTAGGATAGAGAGGAAATTGTGTTAAGCATCCCACCAGACTATGAATACAGACCCTACTTATTTGGGCTGGGTTGGCTTGTCTTGGTCAAGTTATTTCATTTCTTCTTCTGTAAGATGATAGCATTAACTCCATGTGTGAAACTCTCATGAGAACTACATGGAATGACTATGCACCTTGATGGTGATCAGTGATGAATAAAACAAATACTTGTTTCCTTTCCCTCTAGGTATTTTACTTCTACCTAGATTGTAAGATTCTGAAGGTGAGAGATTATGTGTGAGTTATATTTACTTGTATATTTTAGGATCTAATACAAGGGTTTTCAAGCTATTGTGATGATAATAAGATAATAAGATGATAATATTATTCCAAAATAAGAAAAATACACTTATATCATGTCTTAGTCCATTCATCCATCTCTCATATACCACAAATATGCATCTACATCTCCATATAAATAGATATATACATATAAACACATATTCACATATACATGAACACACACAAACACATGTGTGTATTAATAACTGGAAAAAGGGTGAAATAATACCCTTACTGAATGAGATGCAATCTGCTGTATTTTATTTTCTTTCACTCTATTCTATTCTTTTTTATTTTGTGTCATTAAAAATCCAGTTGCTGTCTACAATGTTGATTTTCATGACCCACTAATGGGTCTGACTGTGAGTTTTAAACAGTGAAAAATACTGGAATATCCAAGAGTAGGTAACATATATTTGTTAAACAAATAGTTGTGATAGGGAAAATTTTTTCATAGCCCCTTGCCCTGGTCTCCCTGGCCATCTCTCTGCCAAAAAGGATCAGACAAATGAGATATGTGTTTCCCACTAGGTAGCTTGGACTCTGGGTCACTCTGCATCAGGGACATGCCCTCTTATGTAATCCACACAGCAAAAATATGCTATGAACTCTGACATCCCACTTATAATTTCAGTGAGTGTCATTACACACTGGCCCTCTGTTGGCATATGACACTGAGCCTATCTTAGGGTTCTGGGCCAGTACCGGACAATCTGTCCTCTGTACATGAATTTGGCTTTTTTGTTTTTCTGGGACTATCACTGACGGACTTCCTGCTTTTCCCCTGGTCTCTATTAGAGGCTCAGACTAGTGGGGAATAGACTTGTTTTTTTTTTTCATTTTTAACCCCAAAGTGAAAATCAATATTCCTTCAGAACATAAAAAAGAAACACAAGAGAAAAGTGCTTTCATGTGGGGCCTGTATACTTTTGTACACATCGTCATCTCAGGCACATGAGGCTGCTTCCCAATTCAAATGACTCAACTCCAAGGAAAATCTGAGTTTTTCTCCAGAGTTCATCCAAAATCGATCAATGTCTGCAAATGAAACCACCTCCCAAAGCTTCGGCCCAAGGCTTTGCACAGTACAAAGTGAGAAAGAAAGCATTTCAGGCACACCCACTAATCTCTCCCACGTATTTTCAAGAGTTCTGCTCTTGTAAAATTACAGCCCCTGGCAGGAAGACCCTGGCACTGGACTGAAAAATGATTGGACTAACTGAAATTAAAGCAATATGGGCCTGGAAATTAACTGCTTCTTGCTGTGCAGTAGAAATATGTAGAAAATTGCTGCCCACCTTGCCTATACCCAGTGAGGGATCAGCAGCCGAGAGAAGCACGGGCCACAAACTGTAAATCAGATTCTGGTGTACATCCGAAACAGATTCATTTTGACACCAGAAATAGTATTACAAAATGTAGGATCTTAGAAGCAGGTATTCATACACAGCCCCAGCTTGTAGAAAACAAATTAAACAGATTTCATCGTTTACATGTTTCTTGCTGTTCATCACACACGAGGAAAATGAGCTTAAAAAGAAAGATGGCTTTTTCTCAACATCCACAGGAGTTACAAAAATTTAATCAAACCTGGGTTGACTGGGCAGAATTATTTAGAAAAGAGACAAACAACCTTCCACATATAATTGTGCCTTGGACTGGCACTTATTTTCCTACTTCCATTCCTGTATCTGTTTCTTGCTTGGCATATAGTAGGGAGTCTACCAATACTGGCTGCCTTGGATGGATAAATTACTGTCAATTTAAGCCTCTATCAAAAAACTGAGGCATTAGCCTTTTATTGACATTAATTGAGGGTCAAATCTTTGCTTGCACAGGGGGAAAAGCACTGCAAAAATGAAAAGACTAATGTTCTCTTACAACCCAAGAAACTCTCATTTAGCAAGAAGGGTGAATGTAAACAATAACTGTTCTTGTAGAGCTAGAAAGATAAGTCTATAGCAAGATACAGAACAAATGATGGCAGAATCAGGGTGTACTTTGTAGAAGGAAGGGCATTTAGGACCAGACTTGCCAAAGATGACACATTCCCCCCCAACAGAAGTGCAGGGTTTAACAGTATTGTCTATCTTGTCATGGACACTTGATTTCAATCTCAACTCCACCTTTATAAGACACTTAGAGTCTCTGGTCTTCTGTTTTCTCATTTTTATAAGAGACATAGAAATAATACTCAACTCATAGCATTGCTGCAAGCATTTTTTGAAATGATTCCTACGTGGTGATGTCATTGCTACCCTATCCATATGCCTTCACCTTTACCTCTTCAGTGTTGGTTGGGCTAACTTTGAACCTGTGCTTTTTTGCTGGAGGGCTTTGCTTTCTCTGGCCATCAGGGTTTAATATGCCTGCCCACATGAGGCCAGAAGTGCTAGGGAGTTAACACCTCATGGGGGTGCCTATTGTCAGTGACTGATGGAGTTGTGTCAAAAAGACCCCAGCTTCCTCGAACTAGGGGGGAATAAACCTGAGGTGCAAGTGTTATAAGGCTTCCTTGAGCTGCTCTGCAGGATTAAGGTCTAGTCACCCCCAACGGTAGCTGGCGTTATGATGCACCTTTTACCAGCTGCCCTTCCTTCCTTGTACCATGTCTCTGCTTCCCTACCAACACTCCCTGAGCCTTTGAAATAAACTACCAGCACCTGAATCCTTGTCTCAGGCTCTGTGGGATCACAGCGGCTGGCACACTGTAAAAGAGAAAGTGGAGAGTGCTAGGCGCCGAAGAGCCGCACCTTGCTTCCTTCTGGTTCTGTGTCTCGTACAGCCCTGCAGCCGCCTCCAGGTTACAGCCAGAGGCGCAGCACACCCGACACACCATTTCGGTTTTCTGGACGTTGCCAAATGGTTCTGGGTCCTTTAGAAGCATGTGCAGAAGGCCACTCGTGAATAATGCAAACTGCTAGCTCTCTAGTTTGCCTTTTCTCATTTCTCATTGCGAAGACTCTTTTGTGGATTATGTGCTCAAACACAAAATCTCATTACCATTTTTTTGTTTTGTAGCTAATATTCAAGACTACAGAAGCTCACTGGATTTTTCTCATTTGCCTCTGTTACCATATCCATGGGCGTATATAACATAAAATCAATCAAGAATATGATCCTAGAACTAAAAAGAATTTGGAGAGCATGTAGTCCTAACGTATCCTTTATCAGTAAGAGAACTTTAAGAAAAATCAGTGACCTGCCCATGACAACGTGGCTGGTAAATTTATTCCGTGACCCTCTGTCTAGATCTCAGGCAAATAGTGAAGTCAGATAGGCCACGACACTGTTCCACATCTGTTCTGTCTCCATCACCATCCCCTTTAATCCTCTGCCTTTTTTCCATTTAACATGATCAAGCTGTGAATGCTCCCCTTTCCTCTATCAGATCTGTTCTTAGAAAAGGACCTAAAATCATTCATAGTAAAAATGACTAGAGACAGCTTCCACTGTGACATATATCAAGGATATTTTTTATTTTAGCAGGAATCAAACTGCTAACCTAAAGGGATGAAATATTTCAGAAATCCACTAGTAAGCAGGGGAGGTAAGGGAGGTAAATGACATTCTTCTCTGGATGTCTGAAATCTCTCCATTTATTGTGTTCTTCTCTGAGTATGTTGCCCAATATTAGGAATAATATACTTAAAGAGTAACACTAGCAGATACTGTGGATAAGAAGACATTTAATATAATGACCCAGGAAGTGCCCAAGGAATTTGTAATAGGGCATCCATTTCCAGCTCACTTCCCAAGTGGGAAGTGACCTTTCCCACAAAATAGATTTTCAATATTCTTACTGCCACAATTCTCTAGAAAACAGCCATCCTGAAGAGAAAAATCCACCAAAGAGTAACATGAGAAAAAAAGAATGTGGCAGAAAATGCACAGATCCCAGACATAAAAGGCTAAAGTTCCTGAATGATCACTTAACATTTTTAGACTTCGGCTTTCTCATTTGGCAGCTGGGGCTACTCGGCCTTGCCCGCTCTTCCTCACCAGCATATTGCACGGAGGACATTACTTACAGCGCAGCAATATAAAGTATACATACTTTCTACATATTTGTCCTGTTTTCTAAAAAGAGCTTTTTCAGGTCTTTTTAAAAGTATATCTAGAATAATGAATTCTTTTTTTTATGGTTTAATTTTTCTACCAAACAACACAGAAACTCAAAACTGGAACTATAGACTGGGAAAGAATGTAATATGTGACTTCCCATTACTATCACCTTTAAGTCTTTCCATTATCTAGGTGGAAACTCTCCCCTCTAGTTTCAAAAGGTGTTAAGAAAGACACAAATTGGTCACTACTATCATTTCTATATTTCAGATATCTCTTTCCATGCCCAGATGAAAAGCCAGGGCAGGGGCAGAAATTAAAATCATAGAATTTTATAAATGAAGAGTTGTTAGACTTTTCAATTTATTACATGTGATACTTAATGGTTGGTTGACATTCCCAAGGCCAATGACTATGTGTTATTTTGTTCTGGGTTCCTCTAGAAACAAAGGTGAGTCAAGGAGAAAGTGGGGGAATGAGACACAAAAGGGTGGAAGGTGAATACAGGTTGGATTATCCAAGCAACCGACCCTGTGAGGGACCAGAACTTCATGTGGGGTGTGGGGAGTCTCTAGGAGCCAGTATAGACCATGTGTCTCAGGGTTACCCCACTCAGGGTGAGGGAGCTCGCTGTTTCTTGTTTATTGCCTTCATTGTTTGAAGGTTGCCCCCAGGAGGCAATAATAGCTCCGTACTTCTGGCCTGTTGCTCGGGCAGTGAGTGTGTTACAGCAGTGTGAGAACGCTCTCACCGATGCCAGGAGATGAACGTCAGGGCTCTGGGTAGCGAGGTGGTGACGGTGAGCAGACGTAGGCAGGTCCCCATGAGTATCTGCTGTACACTATGACGTGGTTGAGCTAGAACGTGGACCCAGGACTTTAGAGGCCTTGTCCAGGCACAATCCACTCTGGCATGCTGATTCTACTGTATCTCATCCCTGTTGCTTACTAACTATGTTAGGTTTTGTAGTAAATTTGTGGAAGAAATACATAAACAATTTCACAAAATAGTGTATACTGAAAATATAAGGTGATGATCTTACGTTGGAATAGCTTGGTGTTTTACAGCATTTATTTTCAAAAGTGACTTCCAGGGGTGCCTGTGTGGCTTAGTTGGTTAAGCATCTGACTTTGGTTCAGGTCATGATCTTGTGGTGTGTGAGTTCAAGCCCCATGTCTGGCTCTGTGCTGACAGCTCAGAGCCTGGAGCCTGCTTCAGATTAGGTCTCTCTGTCTGTCTGTCTGTCTCTCTCTCTCTGCCACTCCTCTACTCACACTCTCTGCCTCTCTCAAAAATAAATAAACATTTTAAAAATTACAAAAAACATGACTTTCAGTCAGCCACATTGTTTGGGAATTACAGTTGAATTGTAATAAATAATTCTATGGTTACTCTATTGACTAAAGGGAGTGTATTTTGTTTCTTTAAAAGAATCCTATGTTTGTATAAGAACAGGCTTAGAAATTTGGTCAAGCTTTAACTGGATTTGAGGGACATGCACAATTTTTAAAAATACATATATTTCTGCCAATGTCAACATGCTTACTGCTGGGATTGGCAAGCCCCTAGGCTGTATCACCAATCTCAACTCTAGCACTATTAATAAGGGGCACTTATCATCTATATTCCAAAAAAGAATAGCATGGACATTTGGACTTATACTACTTAATATATGACATAGCTTCAGGCCCTAAGTCATTTTTCTATAGGAAACGTAGATGATCTGGCAACCCAAAGCTTAATATGATTAAAAATCATGCAAATGGCTCATATAGCAACTTAATAGTGGGGCTAAATAAAAACAATATTAAAATAAGACGATCTCATTTTAACTTCCATATTTAATAATGTTAACTTCCCCCTAACAAGCAATCTGAGTGACTTTTGGGTATTTTCAATCATGAATGGCCTTGGTGTCATCTAGGGGAAAAAAAGGTATCTTTATGAGTATGAATCCTCCTCCTGAGCTGACTCTCTTAAGTCAGAGCAAACATCTCACATCAAGCAAGATATACTTCCCACGGTACAAGGGCATCTCCTCTGGTGCCTCTCCAAGCAATAGACAGAGCGAAGACTGCCCCACGCATTGGAGAAGCCCTGCTCACAGGTGGCTGGTGGCCCAAGTGCGTCCTGCTTTTACCGCCTTCTGAGGAGTCCAAGAAGCCACATAGAAACAATTTGTGAGAATTGACTGCTTCTCCCCTTCCCCGTCTCTAACTTCCCCAGGAAGTGTGGATTCCAGCAAAGCAGGCATCAGTACTTCTTCCCTCCTCATAGGGTATAGGACACCGAGGGCTATTTGGGCAAGAAAATAATGTATATCCCTTTGAAGTCCTAAATGATAATGATGCAAAACCCTCAGCCAGTGCAAAGGATGACTCCATTAGTTTTAATATAAAACTAGTCTGACCTCATGAAGACATGTGATAGAGGATTTTACCCCTTCAGAACATCCTTTCTTTTTTTTTTTAATTTTTTTAATGTTTTTTATTTATTTTTTTATACAGAGAGAGACAGAGCATGAGAGGGGAAGGGGCAGAGAGAGAAGGACACAGAACCGGAAGCAGGCTCCAGGCTCTGAGCCAGCCGTCAGCACAGAGCCTGACGCGGGGCTCGAACCCACAAACGTGAGATCTGACCTGAGCTGAAGTCGGAGGCTTAACCAACTGAGCCACCCAGGCGCCCCAGAACATCCTTTCTTAATGTTGCTGTAAATTTAATTGCTACCTACTTTAATATTTTTTTTTAATTTAGGGAGACAGCGAGCGAGCACATGAGAGGGGGAGAGGTGTAGAGGAGGTAGAGAGAGTGCTTAAGAGCAGGCTCCACACTGGAGCCCGATGTGGGGCTGGATCCCACGACCCTGGAATCATGCCCTAAGCTGAAATCAAGAGACTGAGGGACGTTCAAGCAACTGAGTCACCCAGGTGCCCCACCTACCACTTACTTAACAAAAATGACTTCTCTGTTGATTATAATGGAACTCCATTATACATATAATGAAACTTTTCCTAAGCTTGAACTTTATATTTTGAATTGTTGATTTTCTTTAAAATGATATTGTTGAGTCTCTCTAAAAGAAAAGAGATTTCAAAAAAAGAAGTCCTGTCATACAAACCCAGGTAACTTGCTGTTTAGCTTTTGACAGCACCAGTAGTCAAGAGTACATTCCATAAAAGAGAGAAAGCACCAAACTTAAACTCTGCTGCCCTAGGGAATGTTTTCTGCTTAACAAGATGCTTAGGAATTGGCAAAGAGTAAAGTGAGGCATTTTCAGTTCAGAGGCTCTTTTAACCATGGGCTATGTGGGCTACATGACGGTGTGAAATGGTACAATTATATGGATATTTCAGACCAACTGGATAATTTTAGCAAAATTAGCTGCTAACTTTTGGGCGTTCTTGAGCTGAATAATTGGATCTGTTTCCAGTGTCCCCTCAAACTTAGTGTATCTATTATTTTTCCTCCCCAGCTCAGATTCATCAAAATCAGCCCTATAAAATCCCTGCACAGAGAAAAAACAACCCGGCTATTCATTCTTCTCTGTTTATTCTACTACCAAAGCCTGTTAATTCCACCATCAAAAGGTTTATTAGGTGGTTTGTAATTTGCCCCCATTCCCTTGGTTCCCACCACTATCTGCCTCTCCTCTTACTTTGTATCATTATTATTGTATTAAAGTCCTAGTTACATGTTTCTTTCAATTACTCCCCTTACTCTCTAATATCCCAAGACCAAATTTCGTAAGGCATCCTTCTAATTAAAGTTGTCTTTTTACTCAGGAACCTATTTCCTACCACATCAAATTCAAAGTCCTTTGTTTACTTTTAAATGTTATTTAAACCCTGGTCTCTCTCTGGCCAAACATGATATTCTTTACACAGTAACATAATCAACTTTTCGCTTAAGGTTTTCCCATTCAAATGTCACCTTAAAACTAAATTCTGAGGTTTCAAAGGTAGCTAAGATATAGAGATGACTTAGAGAAGCTGGAGAAAGAGCATAAAGGGTCTTGTGAAGAATATTAAGGCAATATTGAGGCATTCCCTTTTTTATCCTAAAATGAATGAAAAACTACTGAAGAATTTTAAGTAGGATAATTTTAAGTAGGAGATATTATAAAATATCGAGCTACATTTTAGAGAACAGAATTGAAAGGTAAGATAGACGATCTCTTGAAGACTCAATATTACTACAACTTCTTCTAAATTCTCTTCATCTTCACATTTCCCAGAGATCTCTCCTACTTACTGTTTTACATTTACATTCGTTAGTGAGAGGCAGAAGTGCCTGATTTTTGAAGGCAGAAAAGAAGCAAAGCCATTATTCCCTTGAAGCAGGCACAGTAAGACCAAAGGGAAAATGTGACATTCACAGCAGCTTCTTTGTGAGCTCCCAACTTACCAGCTTCAGGCTGAGTCTTTAGGTGTCAGCCTCCCTGATCTTTAATGTCAGCTTCCTTACCCTTTGTTGTCCTGGTTCTTCCAATAGTTACGGAGCATGATTTCCTACTTAAACTTTTTATACCTGGCATAAATATAGTGACTTCTTTTCCTTAATCTCACCTTGACTGATAAAGACAAGGTCAGAAAACAAGGCTGAAAGATCTGTTCGGAGGTTTGTGTTGCTGTGATACAGGCAAGACATGATGGTATTCTGAAGTAGTTAAATGGCAATGGGAGTGGCAATGAGAGATGTCTGGGAAGCGGAAGAGACCAGGCTTGCTTGTTGAATGGACAGAAGGATGAGAAGGAAATCTCAGATGATTTCCAAGTTGCAGCCTTAGCCGTAGAGACAGTAGTGTCATTCAGTGTAAGAGGCAACAAAAAAGGAGAAGCAGGTTTGGAAGAGAGTTGATGATAATTTCATTAGTCCCATGTGGATCATCCAAGTGCAGATGTCCGGTAGCAATAGGCCACACAAGTCTGAAGGGGATAAAAAGAGTTGGATGTATGGACTTAGGAGTTGCAAGCATAACGTGATAAAACTGTTTATGGGTAAGCTTGCCCATGGGGAATAAAAAGAACCCAAAAGAAGATGCCCAAGTATAGCCCCCAAATGATCAACAACAAGAAATGTAACACAGGGCAATCCACAAAGGCAAGTGAGAAAAAGCAGCCAAAGGAGTAATTTTCCAGAAGCCCCGTGGGGGGGAAATGGAATCAGAACCCTTAACCACGTGGAAAAGACACATCTTCCATTGCGAAAGGACGGGAAGAAGAAAGGAATAGAGGGTTGCTTGCCAGAAGATGAGGTAACTTCTGTCTGACGTCTGGATCAGCTGCAGAGGGGGAGAGGAGCTAGTAATGAGGTTATAGATCTGAGGAGGATAGAGAAGATTTGCAAAAAAAGCCTTGGTGGAGAATAAAATAGAGATCCTCCTGGGGGGGCGGGGAAGGGAGGACTGTGACTGCTGCCCTAGTGGTGCCAGTCCCCTGCTGGGAGACCTTGCACTTGTTTGCGCTCCCTTCTAAATCTCCCTGTCCTTCTATCTGGGTAGATGAGGGAGCCGGGCTACCAGACCCCCCACCGCAACACTCTTAACTTCCTTTCCGTCCATCCAGATGAGAGCCATCCTCCAAGGCCCAGGGAAAGGTATATATGCTCTGAGAAGAATGCCCAAAAGCCTCCGGTTTAGGGATCATCTGTAGCTCATTTTCTGCCACACTGTGGTCTGCACTCACTTGTACACATTGGAAATAAGTCTATTTCCAGTCAGACATTTAAGCCCCTGATTCTAGTGCTGAAGGGCCTCTAACAAAAAATAGCTACCCTTTTCCCATTTAATTGTTCTGCTCCCTAGATGAAGCCATGTTCAACTATTAGCCATTTCTTTTGCTATTTACCTTCACATTTCTAAATCACACAAGGCCCTTTAATTCTCTGACCTCGATATCTGTTCCCTTTACTATTCTTCTACAGTGCAGTGGCTTCCTTGCTGTTCCTCAAAAACATGAGGCACAGTGTTCATCAAGCGTAGTGGGCAGGCTGCTTTCGTTGAATATACCGGGACGTGCCCAGCAGAGAACCTTTGCACGAACTGTTCCCTGCACCTGGAATAAACACTATTCCTGGCACTGTATGCAAGACTCACTTACTTCTTGGAGGTCTTCTCTCAAAATTCACTGTCTTGATGACGACTTTCTAAAGCTAAAAGAGCAACCAGCATTTACTGAGGCAATGCTTTAAGTTTTTATTGCCTGTACTTACCATTACCTAATACCTTTTATATTTATTTCTCTCGATGAATCTCCCTCCTATACCAATGTGTATGTTTCATGAGGGCAGGGACTTTTGTGTCATTCACTGGAGGCCCCTGGGCCTGGAATGGTGTCAGATACAAAATAGGTACTTAAGAAATCTCGGTGAAATCAATTCATGAATGTTGAAATTTGTCATTCAATAGATGAAATTTAAACTTCATCTATTGACTTTTTTACATAGTAGATAAAACTTCACCTCTCTTACAGCCTTCTGCTTGCTCCCTTTACCCCAGTATTATATACACATAAACATTGCTATTTACACAATTATGACTACACAGATATTGGTCACCATGAAATCAATGGAGGCCACTATGATTCAGGCTCCGAGAATGAAGATAGAAGAAACAGGAGCAAAGGAATTTATGGTAGTTGACTGGTCTTCTGAAAGTCTCTGCAAAAACAATCCCCCAACTATCCGCCTCTGATGCCTGAATTCCTTGCACTGACCACTTCATAGCGTTATGTATCGCCTTTCCTCTTGATCTTATTTGGAAAAATCAATGCACATGGGAAGGGTGACTCATTTGCCCAATAGTTCCTCAGTGTAAATTATTCTCCCAGAGACACAAAGTAGGGGTATCAGAGTGGGGGTGTAGCTACTAAAATGGAGAAAACAGGTGCAGAATTGAGAAGAGGAAAAATAAAAAAATATTATTATTTCAATTTTGTCCTGATGTTGGGGAGGTAACAACCCAAGGATGAATACAAATCACTGAACAGGATTCAACATACATGTCAGAAAACTACACAATAAGCTCTTAGAGGTGGAAGTTTCTTACAGAGCATAGTGACCAAGTACCTCTTTCTAGAAATGCAAAAACTGAGACCTGAGGTAGCTCAGCACCACAGAGCTGGTTAAGGGCAGATTTGATTCCAGAAGCTATTTTCTCATTCTCCTAGCATGCTTCTGAATATTCAATGCTGTCTGATATGCCCTTTCTTTAATGAATGCTATTAATTCCTTGTGGGCAAATCCATCCCTCCTCACTAATCCTAGTAAAGCATACCATTGAAGAGGGACCATGCTTTTTTCTAGTTTTTATGTTGCTCTGACCAAAGTCTAAGCACAAAAACAGCTACCCTTTCCCAGTAACCAACAGCAAATATTTAGTACTTGGAAAGTTATTCTGTTTTTATCCAGCCAATAAGTGAATAGTTGCTAACAAATAATGGTCTTTTCAGCATCCAATTCCTCAGCTTGAATCATCTGACAGTCATTTCTGTCCATCATTCTTGGTTTTCAACCCTGTAATGGCTCTCAAGTCATTTATTTAATGCCATGTAAACATGTACTTGATTGTCGTTACATACTAATCTTTTGGGTGGAATGGCATTATGCTTTTAGGGGACAAAGATGAGGTCTCTTAATCTGCTTTTATCTTGCTTCTTGCATTGAACTTGTTAAAATAACACATGCTTATCAGGTTGCAACTTCTTTTTATAAGTCAGTAATGATTTGTTAACCATTATGCATTTCTAATGCAGCATAATCCTTTCCTGCGACAGTCTTACACATCTCCTCAAGATGATCTCTGGTCTCTAAACTTCCCGAATTTGCGTTTGACCTTTCTTTAATGTGATAGGTTCTCATCCTTTCTCATAATATATCGTTCTATCATGCACTGTTTGGTGTCGTAGTGTGGTCCCAGTTTTACATCCCAGACCCACATCTGACCTCCTGTGGGGCAGAACGAGGGATCCAGCAGCACAGGGAGAGGCTACACAGGAAATAATCAAGGCCCAGGTACTAAATAAACCATTGACGGTATAGCCAAGAGCAGTCACGTTCTGAGAGTAGAGGAGCCTGGGGTCAAAGTGGAAAGAAGGACTAGAGGCTAATTTCAAAGGCTGGCAGTCTAGTAGTGAATGTGGAGAGAACAACAGTATGGTGCACCTCTCATATCAACTCCAATCTCACGGAGAAAAGGGGTGAATCAACAAAGGACTCTAGAATCCTGCAAGGAAAACTAGCAGGAACCAAAGCAGAGCCCTACACATCAAATGATAAAACCAATGATCATTAATTAAAGAACAGTGCAAAGCCAAGACTCTTGAATTTTGATTCAAGGTCATAGTTGAACACAAGATCAAAAAATACGGAGCCTCCAAACTCATGGTCTGGGATCCTTAATTTGTCCCTGACTTGAGAACATTTTGCTTTCTGCCTTCAAGTGACCATGCCTGGCTGAGTCTGTAGGTCAGGGTTAGAAGGCTCCAGCTGTGAGACCTGGATGACTGCCCACGAGAGACCAGGACTGGCTGGGATTACGAGTTACAAAGGGCTTCTCAGCCAGATGCTCTTTACCCTTCCTCAGTGCACTCTTTAACTTTCGCAGGGGTAATTCATCTGGATTCAATGGTTTATTGGCCCCTAATGGTTCCACAGGGTTAACTATCTTCTCCAAAATAAATAGAAAGCCTTTAATATCTTTTGCAGAAAAGAAAATGATTCTGAAGTCCCAGGTGTGACCTTCAGTGTTTTCCCCCTTTGGCAATTCTATAACAAGACTTCCCAATGGCACAGCCTCTCTGTATTAGAAACTGGATTTTCTCATCTCTCAGTAGCCTTGAGATCTTTGATGTGAAGATTTCTAAAAGGATATTAAGATTGTCACATATTGTCATTGCAACTATGCACCACTTTGGTATAAGTTACGTTTTCTAGGAAGTGTTATTTTAATAGTTACCATTTTACTATTTACTTTCTACATCTCTTGGTTTGGTATCTAGTGAAACATCTACATTGTTAAAGGTAGAAGAACTCAGAGATTAAAGAGACTTCAACAGAAATATTTAGCTTTTTGTGGGTCAATATACACTTTCAGGACCCGGTCCTTCCTTATCTAAGAATGTACATTTGGACACCATATTTATAGACATTTTCAGAAGCCTCAAAGTATCCCTGATAATTATCCACAGACACCATGTTAGGGAACTCTGCCTGGGCCAAACTATCAAGGGGAGATGGTAAAGCTAGGACCCACAAAGGTTAAATGATTTGAAACCTTTGAGCTCCACAGGTGGCGAGCTGCTCCCTGCCCCCGTCCCATCGGGCTCACGGGCTACACTGGAGAGAGCCTGTCTTTAGCCACATGGTGCTGGCGCTTTCCCTCACTGGACTGCGAGCATCTTGAGGCCAAAATCGCATCTCAATTATTTTTATAACTCTAGTACACACGAGGCCTTGCATGCAGAAGGCTTGATAAATGTTTGATAAACAAGTCTATATTCAATAATTCATGAATGAGAACTCAAGAGTGCTGGGCTCTCTGACCACGGGGTGCGGGGTGGAGGATATTACTTTCTTGTGTTGTCATCAACACTAGACAGGTTCTGGTTTCCCACTGGCTCCCCCACTTTCTTAACAACTTTGTGCAAATTACTTAACATTCTGACTTTCAGTCTCTTCATCTTATAAATAGGGATAACATTTACTTGTACTGTGGCCACGAAGAGAAAATGAATACTGCATGTGAAGCCCTGTACGCGTACTAATTATCTTTCTTATGAGCTAGCAATTAAACATTTGGGTTGCAATTTATATATGAAACTGTGTGGTCTGAGGGCCTTAAGGCCTATGGAAATAAACAGCACTGAGATGAAAGAGAAAGAAAAAGAAAATCTATCTTGTAGATGACTCCTGCAGGTTCTGAGACAAGCGTCAAAACCAGGCTAAGATTAGAACTGGGTCCCAGAGGCTCTATTTCATATTCCCTAGCCTTTCTGTTGGCTCGAGTCCTCCAGCAGCTTTTTGTCACGACCGGCCACGGATTCGTCCAGCTGCTGCTAAGTCTCCCCTCCCTGATATAAGTAGAGGAAAAACAACAACAAAAACAGCTGACATTTACGTAGCATTCTGAAGTTTCCTATCTACCCAACTCCTTTTTTGAAGGCAGCCTCTAACAAGCAGGGAGGAAGTGAAGCAGCAGAAATAGCTGTTCCGTTAGGTGTGTGGGTGAAGGCACCTCCCCTCACCCCTTCTCTTCATCTTCACTGATCCGAATGATAGCTTTTGCTCCCCCTGCACCATTCATCACGACCGGGGGGGGGGGGGCGGGGGTGCTGGGAATGCTGAAACAGGGGGGCGGCCAATCAGATGCTTCTGCCTGCGGACTCTGGCATCTGTGAGTCAGCAGCAACCAATTAGAAGCCTTCAGTCAAGGAAAAGTCTTCCCACCAGGGTGGAAACAAGCCCTCCTGGCTGCTGACCTTTCTATCCGAAGGTCCTGTTTCGGAGCAGGGGCAGCCCCACCTTGCCACATGAAAAGAGTGCCTTCGCTTTGCTTTTGTGCAGGGGAGTGATGGGATTTGGTGCTGTTCGTGCTTAGCTCTCTTTGCCTCAGAGGCACATGTGAGCTGTGTCTCAGAAAACCTAAATGCTCTTTGCAGGGTACATATGTTGGCTGTCTTTGTGTCTGGGGAGTCCAGAGCTGTGCCACAGTGTTTAAAGCTGGGACTCACTGTGCCTTTCAACAGAGGTCTGTCTGCTCATCCCATTAGAGACTCCACTGCCCCCATGTACTCTGGGCCCTGGGTTGAATAAGGTAGCTGAGACTTTGATACAAAGCACTGATATCCTCGCCACTAGCCCAGCATCTGTGCATCTGAGCTGAACTCCAGTATTCCTGTCGGCTTTTCTCTCCTCTCTCTTTTTCTCTTACTCTTGTACTGGTGTGAGCGAATGCGGGAGGAAGAGGGCAGCCAAGAGGGAAGGAGGGAGGAAGACAATCTAACCCTAATCCTTCTGCATTCTTCCTGGTCGGAGAATAAAAACCACACCTTTTGGTGCAGCATTTAATTCCTGCCAGTTTGCCTTTTGCCTGTTTCTTGACCTAGAGCTTCTTTTTCAGGAGCCATGCATTTTGCAGTTCCAAAATAATGCAGAATATTCAAAGACAAGCATGGCTTACTGAATCCTACAAGTTTTGCTGATGTCATGTATCTTGCCTCATCCTGAACTTTTCTGATTCAAAGGAATCCACTTCCAGAATGAACTCCTATAACTTACTGGAAAATGTCTTTAGTTGCCAACTTTCACAATGTACCCCACTTTGGCCCCTCTTATCTCCATAATCATCAGGCCTGTCATGGTAAGAGCAAGAGGACAGGGGCTGTATTAGATCTTACGTTTATTGTTTCTATCATTTAAAGCTCAAGTAGGTCCTCAAACGCTGCTTGTTTATTAACTGATTGCTATAATGTAAAATTAACTTTTCTCATAAATTAACTATTTTAGTCAGGGTTCTCTAGAGAAAAAGAATCAATAGGTGTGTGTGTGTATTTTTTAAAATAACTGGCTCCTTAACTGTGGAGTTTGGCAAGTCCGAAATCTGCTGGCAGAGTCCGGCAGCCTGGAGACCCGGGGGGGAGCTAATGCTGCAGTCTAAATTTGGAGGCTGCTGCAGAATTTTCTCTTGCTTAGGGGAGGTCAGTCTTGTGTTCTGTTCAGGCTCTCAACTGTTTGGATGAGGGGCTCACCCACATTAAGGAGAGTAATTTGCTTTATTCAAAGTACCACCATTTAAATGTCATTAGATATATGTCCTTCTGAATTGAAAATAGGAAAAAGATGAAGTAAAACAAAAAAAAATAAAGGTAGGCAATAGTTTTCTTTCTCAAAACACTCTCAACTACAACGTGTGCCATTTTTAATTGGTGGGCACTCGTTCTAAGGGATAGTAGAAAAATGTAACCAGCATGTCAAAACTGGGACAAGAGATATTATTTCTTAGGCTATGCATAAAAAGTGTCCATTAAAAATATATTATGCAAATAATCGTATAGGAGTGACAAAACCCCCAAATATCCATAAAAGAATTAATACCAATTATGGTCAGACTTCCAAAAAACAGAAGAGAACTCTTCCAAACTCACTTTATCCTGATACCAAAACCAGACAACAGTGCCACAAGAAAAGAAAATTACAGTCAATATCCCTAATGCACATAGATGCAAAAATCCCTAACACAATGTTAGCGAACCAAAGTCAAGAACACATTAAACGGATTATTGGTCATGGCCAAATAAGATTTATCCCTGGGATGCTAGGACAGGTCAATATATGCAAATCAATAAATATAAGTTATCACAACAATAAAATGAAAGATAAAAATCACATGATCATCTCAATGGACACAGAAAAACCACTGGACAAAATACAACATCCTTTTACGATAAAAGCCTTTAACAGACTGGCTATAAGGGGAACATACTTCAACATGAGAAAGGCCATGTATATAACAAACCCATAGCTTACATTATACGCAATGGAGAAACACTGAAAACTTTTCCTCTAAAATCAGGAACAAAACAAGGATGCTCATTCTCACTGTTCCTATTTAATATAGTATTGGAAGTCCTAGCTGGATACATTAGTCAAGACAAATAAAAGGCATCCATTTTGGAAAGGAAGAAATAAAATTGTTGCTATTTGCTGATGTCATTTTATATATAGAAAATCTCGAAGAGTCAACTAAAACAATCATAACTAATCAACAATTTCAGTAAAGTTCCAAGATATAAAATCACTATCCAGAAATCTGTAGCGTTTGTATACACTAATAACATACTACCTGAAAGAGGAATTAAGAAAACAGTCTCATTTATAATTGCACCAAAAAGAATAGCTAGGAATAAATTTCACCAAGGAGGTGAAAACCCTAGACATTGAAAACTGTTAAGATGCTGATGAGAGAAATTAAAGAAGACACAAATAAGTGGGAAAATATTCCATGCTCATGGGCTGTAAGTCCATATTGTTAAAAATGTCCAAACTACCCAAAGCAATCTATAGATTCGGTGCAATCCTTATCAAAATTCCAATTTTTACACTTTTCACAGAAATAGAACAATCCTAAAATTTATGTGGAACCTCTAAAGACCCCAAATGGCCAAAGAAATATTGAGAAAGAAGAACAAAGCTTCAGGCATCAAGCATCGATTCCAAACTATACTACAAAGCTACAGTAATCAAAACAGAATGGTAGCACCAAAAAAACAAAACAAAACAAAAAGTAGACAACTAGTTTAACTGAACAGAATTGAGAGCCCAGAAATTAAACATATATTTTCAGTTAATTTATGACAAAGGAATCAGGAATATATAATAGAGAAAGGACAGTCTTCAACAAATGGTACTGGGAAAACTGGATGGTCACATGCAAAAGAATGAAACTAGACTATGATTTTATACCACACACAAAAATGAATTAAAAATTAATCAAACACTTGAATGTATGACCCAAAACCATAACATTCCTAGAATAAAACATAGGCAATAAGCTCCTTCACACTGGTCTTTGTGACGATTTTTAAAATTTGTTACCGAAAGCAAAGGCAGAAAAAACAAAAATAAACCAGTAGGATTGCATTGAACTAAAAAGCTTCTGACTGCCAGAGGAAACCACCAACAAAATGAAAAGGCAACCTAGTGAATGGGAAACAATATTTGCAAATAATATATTTGATAAGGGGCTAATATTTAAAGTATACAAAGAACTCATATAATTTAATAGCAAAAGTACAAAACCAATCCAATTAAAAATGGGCAGAGAATCTGAATAGATATTTTTCCAAAGAAGACATAAAGATGGCCAACAGGTACATGGAAAGGTGCTCAACATCACTAAGCATCAGGGAAATTAAAATCAAAACCACAAGGAGATATCACCTCACAGCTGTTAGAAAGGCTATCATCGAAATGACAAGAAATAAGGAGGGTTGGTGATGCTGTGGAGAAAAGGAAAACCTTGTACATATTGGTGGGAATATAAATTAGTGTAACCATTATGAAAAAAAAAACTAACAATAGAACTACCCTATGATCCAGCAATTCTACTTCTGGGTATTTATCTGAAGAAAACAAAAAACACTAATTCAAAAAGATATCTATACCCCTATGTTCATTGAAGCATTATTTACAATAGCCAAGACAGGGAAACAACCTAAGTGTCTACTGGTAGATGAAAATATAAAGATAATGTGGCCTATGTATACCATAGACTATAATTCAGCCATATACAATAATGAAATCTTGCCATCTGTGACAACATGGATGGACCTTGAAGGCACTGTGCTAAGTGAAGTAAGTCTGATGGAGAAAAGATAAATACCATATGACTTCATTTATACATTATATCTTTAAAAAGTAAACAAAGGTGCCTGAGTGGCTCAGTCATTTAAATGTCTGACTTTGGCTCAAGTCATGATCTCACAGTGTGTGGAGTAGAGCACTGTGTCAGACCCTGTGCTGACAGCTCAGAGCCGGGACCTGCTTCACATTCTGTGTCTCCCTCTCTGTCCTTCACCTGCTTGCACTCTATCTTTGTCTCTGTCTCTGTCTCTCTCTTTCTCAAAACATTAAATAAATAAATAAATAAATAAATAAATAAAAAGCAAACAAGAATACAAAACAAACAAGTGAGCTCATGGATATAGGTAACAGACTGGTGGTTGCCTAATGTGGGGGATGGTGGGTGAAATGGGTGAAAGGTGTCAAAAAGCACAAATATACAGTTATAAAATGAACAAGTCACGGGGATGTAATGTCCGGCATGGTGACTATCATTAGTAATGATGTACTGCACATCTGAAAGTAGTTAAGAGAGTAGATCTTTAAAGTTCTCATCACAAAGAAATTTGGTAACTATGTATGGTGACGGATGCTAACTGGAGTTGCTGCATGGGGGTGGGGGGTGTCATTTTGCAATGGATACAAATATTGAATTATTACACTGTATGCCTGAAAGAAACACCCAACAACTATTTTTCAAAAGTCAAGATTCTGGGCCCAAAGAGTAAGCCCTGTGTCAAAGCTGTCCTGCCTACCAGGGAATTGATCCAGCACAGGGCTTGTGGTCTGGGGGCTAAGATTTGGAGAAGAAAATCTTGGGTATGCTTTTTATTTTTCTTAATTGGAAACTGCAGCCTCTGTGGCCCATATTGAGAGATCCAAGTCTCTAGGTTCTTCGGATTGGCTTGCATCATCTGAGTTACTCTCTGGGGCTATGTCTAAGTGTTGAGCTATTTTTCAGTGGCTTTTCCAAGGAGTGGTCTCTGCTGTATGACTGATTTGGGAACGTGGTACCTTAGATGTTCTCACTATACACTTGTGACTCCTGCCTTAGAATTAGAGTGATCAAGAGTCCCTTCGTCGCAAGCCAGGCCTATGCCTCTATCAGGAGGCTGAGCAGCCTCGCCAGGATTCATCCCCACCGCCTCAGCAGAGCCCTTTCCAAGATACTCCTTTTCAGCTGTGTACATCTATCTACCTTTGCCTGTCTCTGTAACTCTGGGCAAATTTACTGGGTGATGAAGACTATACTAGAGCCTTCTTCACTGCATGAGATATACCAACAAATCCTGCTGGAAAGGATGAGGGCAGGAAAGTAGAAAATGGTTGTGTTCAGGCCAGGATCACTATGCTGGGCTACACACATATCACACTGACTTGTGAACTGGTTTTCTTCAGTTTTTATGGGGATCCTTCTAACTCCAGTCTTTCCAGTTTCCTCAGGCATAGGTAGCAGGAGCAAATTTCATAGTTACAAACATTAAGGGTACAAACTGTGACCTTCTCATATAATTTACTAAAATTAAAGTTATTTTTTTAATCTCAGACCTCTGTTACAGCTAGTGGCAACAATTTAATATTCAAAATTCAGAGTAACTGAGTCATTTCAATATTTTTAAGCCAATTTAGAGTTTTGGCTCTTCTGTCCTCTCTCCCTGAAATGGCAGCTAAATTCTAGAGGTGAAGGGGAGAATGGTTACATGGCTTTTATGCACTAAGTAAAATGGGCATTTTGTTTGCAGCCATCTTCTATCGTTCATTGTCTTTGGCTGGTGTGTAACTCATCTGCTCTGATTTTGAGCACCGGCTTTGAACACAGAGATGTCTCTTCTCCTGGGTTCTGATTCTTAATCTGAGCTTTCCACAACTGTCAGGTCTAATGGCTGGCTGCCACGTGTGTGGGGTGTGCATGCACACGCTCTCTCTCTCTCCATTAGATTCAGGCCTTTGGGGAGAAGGACTTACGAAGCATTTACATGTATTTTCATGCCTGCTACTCCAGCAAACTAGGGGGCAGGGCCACTCTCTCAGGTCCTTTCCATCTAGAGCTGCCCTGGCATCATTTCTATTCTCCAGCCGATAGACCATTTTGACACAGGTTCCTTCCAATGAGGACCGCCATCCCTTCACCTCCATGATCTCCATTCAAAGAGATCATGCTTGTCCTTCTCCAGTCAATCTTGGTTAGGATTTCTGTAACCCACCTTCCCACTACGACAATGAATTTAGGTGGTGAGGGTACTAGGCCTCTACTCAGGTTACAAAGGTAGGTTCCAGGGAAAACCTAAGTTGGAGAAAGGGTTATAGGATTCTTATGCAAACTCATGGCTCCACAATGCAATCTTTTTTCTTTCCTGCTGGTTTTGCTACAGGGCCGGACAAATAAATGGGAGTCAAAGGAGGTGAACCAAAAGCTACTGGGAACAATAAGGAAATGTAGTATCTTCTCTGTGGTAACTGCAAACAGGCAGTTAAAGACAGGGAAAGAGAAAACAGGAAAGGCCAAGAATTCTAAAGCCCCAAATTGTAAGAACTAAAAACCACTGCTGCCTGTGCCTGTATAGCAAATAGAATTCCAGCATTTAAACTGCTAGCAAATAGGACTCTGCCTTTTAAACTGCTCGAGGCTAACTGAAAAATACGACTTTTACTTTAACCTGGAAAAAGAATAGAACCTAAATTAAGCAACAATGAAAGTGATTAAAAGTGAATCGGAAAAATTGCCCCTGGAGTTTCCCCAGTTGTTTAATGTTGTTCTATGGTTGATTGTGATATTTAGGTGCCATATCTTAGACGGTGATGGAATTGTATTTTTTTATAGAACAGAAATGATTCGTGTGTGAAATTTGGCATGCCAATGTTTAAAGGTTTACCTATTTATACTAGGGGATGGAAAACTATGGCCAACAGGACAAATGTGGCCCACCCTCTGCTTTTGTAAATAAAGTTTAGTGGAACAGTCACGACAATTTGCTTATATACTGTCCATGGCTACAATGGCAAGGTTGAGTAGTTGCAATAGATTGTATGGCCCACAAAATCTCAAATACTTACTGTCTGGCTCTTCAAAGCAATACTTTGTTGCCTCCTGCTTTACATGATGAGGCCATAAACAGTGCAGATTAATAAATTACTGGCATAGTTTCTGAGATTTAAAAAGTTCTGCTGGGCTGTCCTAGTAGGATCATAGTTCACGTTGACAGAAAATACAACTTGTTAGAGAGGAAATAATCATTCATCTCTTTTCTCCCTACTGGTAATGAAATACGCTAATTACTAAGAGGATATTTTAGTTTCCTTTTTCTTAGCTGATCATATTGAAAAAATAAATCTTTAAAAATTATCAAAGTGAGATTTATTTTTTTTAAAAAAAAGTTAAATCTGCATTTCTCTTAATGAGGATTTGTTCTGAGCACCAGCACTACTTGTGATTATTTCCATTTTCTTTGAACTTTCCCATTGCTGACATTAGCACTGGCATGGCATGAATAGTTTATGTCTAAAATTTTAATCTTTTCCTTTCTGACAAATAATATATCATGCCAGGATTTGATATTCTGCCTCTAATAACTAAACCAGTGGTTCTCAACCCTGAATGCACAATAAAATCATCTGCAGAGTTTTCTCAAAGTGCCCAAGCCTCAGCACCACTCCACAGTAATAAAACGAAAACATATCAGTGAGGAGACCTAGGCATCCATAAAATACTCCCCAGTTGATTCTAATGTATAGCCAGAGATGAGAACCAGAGACCTAAACCTAACTAATCTGTGTTCATGAAGTGCTTTTCATGAGTTAGAATATAACCTTTGGCATTTCCCAGAAAAAGCAAAACAATATCAAATCTGGGAACTCACAGAATCACTCCCTAGTGCTCCCAATGGCAAACTAGATGGATATTCAGCCACACTAATATGAAAACATAAATGCCAAGGAAGAGAGCATAGAATATTATTAGATGTGAACCTGAGAAAAGCATTTTGTGAATAAATAACTTGCTTGGAAAATGGAGACAGGCATGGTTGTGTGATTTCATCGAATATTTTTCAAAAGTAAAAGTAAAAAAAAGGGCCAACTTCAAGTTGCGGCTTTGTTTTGTTTGTTTCTAATTGCACTTGGATGACCCAGTCTTCCTCCCTAAGTGCTTCTCTCCATCTCCTTGGGTACTTCAGGCAGTTGTGAGATGGCCATCTCCAGCTTTTCTGTAAGCTGTGGTCATAGAAATGGGGCCTGATCAGCCCTGTTTCAAGGATTCTTAAAATCTCTCATACCCTTGGCACATGAAGCTCTCCTTTACCCATTTTCCTTTCCTGTCTTTGCACTTCAGTGGTTCGGTTCCACTGCTTCTCAATGTCTTTCTTTACCCAGGCCTCATTCAAATTCACTTGGAAGTTCTTGCTGTCAGCCTCTTGGGTGGCCTCATTTCTCTAGCTCTTCTCCCTCCAGCTCATTCTGCCATGTGTTGCCTTATCTCAAAGTGGTTAGGTGGTCTTCTTCAGACACTTCAGAGAGATCAGAGTTTAGGTTTCTTTTTTTTTCATTCTCAAACTAGTGTATCATATGTACACTTGATTATATTTTTCAACTTTTCTCTAAGTCAGCCCCATGCTCATCTTCAATCTATAGGACTCCGACTTGTAATTGATAGTGACATCTGGGCAAGAAATATCTTAATTGCTTTCTATTATTTGCATAAATCTTCCATAAAATACAAAATGGGTTTTTAACCTTACTAATGAATAAACATGTTAGCCCATACAGGTGAAGTGTTAATTGCTTTTCTCAGTTAACATTTTGAATGACAGCCTGATACAGGTGAGCTGTCAAATTTGGGCGTGTCTCTGAAATTTGGCTTCTTTACCCATTCAATCCCTCATTTCCCAAATGATCTAACTTGTCACAACATCAGTTTTTGAGAATTTTCATTCTTAAGGGTAGAGTATTTTTCCACAGAGTTCAGTTAAATTTATTCAGAATTTTAATAAATTGAATATAATATATCTTTGCTCATTCAATCCAGTGTAGACAGATCTGAAGGCCTTGGTTGATGGCTCAGGAGTTGTTAAAGGGCTTCGCAGTATTCACCTGTATCTTTTTACAGCAGAAATTTTACACACACACACATACATACACTCCGTATATAGATTTCAAGGGACTGCTAATTATACAATTTGACTTTGAAGTATTCTTTACTTCATGTGTTTAAGATGATATCAAACTAATTAATAATCTCAGGACACACACAAACTGATAGCAGAGGAAAGCAAGCCAAAGCATAATTAAAGATAAATGAGTTTCTGAAGGATCATCCACAAAGTAGGTTAGGTATGTACAGATAATGTAAAGTTGATGATGAGTTAAGCTTTCTTGTTTAGACCATGTGAAAAATATTATGCCTGCCATTACTATTATGATTGTAGAATCTTAGTGTTGGAAATAGAATATTTACACTCACATGTTTATTAGCCAGAACCATATACATTACTCCAGGTGCAATGGGCCCACACCTCTCATCTCACATATTTTAGTGGTCATGTTCCCTGATACTGTACTTGAAGTAAACCAAAATGCATTAAATTTTTCTTCATTTGTACTTCCCCTAAGTTATTTTTTCCCCATCCTGTTTTTGTACAGTTGTCTGTTAGTTCCCTGGTGTAATCTTCCCTTTATTCCTAATATGTATCATTATTAACTTCTAGGGAAGTCCTCTGCCCTGGACCATTGCTACTCAACATGGGGTCTGGAGATCCACAGCATCCTCACCCACTGGGCACTTGGAAGAAATGCAGAACATCTGATCCCACCCCAGTCAAAAAAATCAGGATTTCCATTTTAGTAAGATCCTCAGCTGACTAATGTTCATATTAAAGTTGGGAGAAATGGGGTGCTTAGCTGGCTCGGTCAGTGGAGCATGTTACTCTTGATCTTGGGGTTGTGCATACAAGCTCCATACTGGGTGTAGAGATTGCTTAGAAATAAAATCTTAAAAAAAAAAAAAACTGGGGAAACACTTCCAGGTATACTCCACCTTTTCCCTAGTTCTTTCAACATTCCAGCAAGGGAAGATAACTTAAGAGCCATCGAATTTGACTGGCTATTCCATTGGTAGATTAAAATGCTTCAATGAGAAGAGTAAAGGTAACTGCAGAGTAACATCCCACATGATAATAATCTCTTTTTGGATGAACTTCCTTCAATGGCACGGAGGCAAGATAGCTTAGCTGTGTGATAACTAGATTCTGAGATTCAGTCATAGTCCTTACATTATCTTACTGTATAATTTCAGACAGAGGCACTCTGCTGGGTTCCTGTGACCCACAAAAGATGAAATAAAGTGATGTAGTTTATGAAGTAAATTTATGTTGAGATATAGTATAGCATAGTAGTGAAGAACATGACCTCTGAAGGGTTTGGAAACTATGATTTAGACCTTATCAGAGTGCATTAATGTCAGCTGCCTATACCACAGGGTTAAGCTTAAGTTTACAATATATTTACTCCATAAAGAATGACTTAAATTTGTCCCACTATGATGTCACCAACTGTAGCCTAAACTCCAAGCAACCATCCGGAAAGTGTGCACAAATGTTCAAAACTGTGGCATGACAGCATAGTCACTCTGATTACTGAAAATCCTAACAGAGGGTACATACCTTAGCAGTTGTGTGCTGTGTGTCAATCACATCCATTTCGGTGCCATATTCTCATATTCTTGTGCCCTGCCAACAACGTGATTTCTTATTACTCAATCCAATTTACTATGACACTGAAAATCATAAAATACCTAAGAATATACCTAACCAAAGAGGAAAAAGACATGTACTTTGAAAACCATAAAACATGGAAAAAAAGGAATTGAAAACAACAAATGGAAAGATAGTCCATGATCATGGATTGGAAGAACAAATATTGTTAAAATATCTGTACTACAGAAAGCACAGATTTAATAGAGTCCTTATCAAAATACCAACAACATTTTTCATAGAACTAGAAAAAAACAACCCTAAATTCAGTGTGGAACCACAAAAGACCCCAAATAGCCAAATCAATCTTAAAAGAGAAAAACAAAGCTGGAGGTCACAATTCCAGATTTCAAGTTATACCACAAATCTCTATTCACCCAAACAGTATGGTACTGGCAAAAACAAAAACAAAAACAAACAAACAAACAAAAAACGGACATGTAGATCCACAGAACAGGATAGAAAGCTCAGAAATAAATCCATGATTATATGGCCATTTAGTCTTCCACAAAAGAGGCAAGAATATGCAATTGGAAAAAGACAGCCTCTTCAACAAATGATTTTGGGAAAACTAGACAGCTACATACAAAAGAATGAAACTGAACTACTTTCTTAGACCACACACAAAAATAAACTCAAAATGGATTAAAGGCTTAAATGTGAGACCTGAAAACATCAATATACTAAAAGAGAGCATAGGCAGTAATGTCTCTGACATTGGCCATAGCAATATTGTTTTTAGATATGTCTCCTGAGGCAAGAGAAATAAAAGATCTTCACAGTGAAGGAAATAATCAACAAAACTAAAAGATAGGCAGATAACATATCCTATAAAGGGATAGTATCAAAAATATATAAAAAACAACTCAACATTCCAAAAACAAATAATCCAATTAAAAATGGGCACAGGACATGAATAGACACATCTCTAAAGAACACACACACATGGTAAAGAGACACATGGAAAGATGCTCATCATAACTCATCATCAGGGAAATGCAAATCAAAATTAACAATGAGGGGAGCACCTTGGTATCTCAGTTGGTTGAGCATCCAACTTTGGCTCAGGTCATGATCTCACAATTTATGGGTTTCCGTTCCACATTAGGCTTTGCACTTACAGTGCAGAGCCTATTTTGGATTCTCTTTCCCTCTCTCTGCCCCTCTCTCACTTGTGCTCTCTCTCTTTCAAAAATAAACCTTAAAAATAAAGAAATAAACAAACAAAAAATGACAATGAGGGGCACCTGAGTGGCTCTGTCAGTTAAACATCAGACTCTTGATTTAGGCTCAGGTCATGATCTCACAGTCGTGAGACTGAGCCCGTCATTGGGCTCCACACTGGGTGTGGAGCTTGCTTAAGATTCTTTATCTCCCTCTCCTTCTGCCCCTCACCAGCTTGTGCTCTCTCTCAAAAAAAAA
>NC_043717.1:17550876-17564319 GCF_006229205.1 Suricata suricatta
ATGTGGTATATATTCACGATGGAGTACTACATGGCAATGAGAGGGAATGACATAGGGCCCTTCGTAGGAAAGTGGATGGACCTTGAGGGTGTCATGCTGAGTGAAGTAAGCCAGGCAGAGAAGGACAGAAACCATGTTTGCACTCATAGGTCTAGCAGGAAAACAAGAGAGACCTAATGGAGAACCAAGGGGAGCGGAAGAGGGAGAGAGAGTTGGGGAGAGAGAGGGATGCAAAACTTGAGAGACTATTGAATGCTGAGAATGAACTGAGGGTTGAGGGGGAAGGGGGAGGGGGGAAAAGAGGTGGTCGTGATGGTGGAGGGCACTTAAGGGGAAGAGCACTGAGTGTTGTATGGAAAACAATTTGACAATAAAATATTATGAAAAAAAAAGAAAAGAAAAGTAAAAAAAAAAATGTACCCTGTGTGTAGAATTCTCTTCCAAGAAAAAAAAAGATGTTGTGTGTGTGTATACACACACATATATACACATACATACATACATACATACATACAATGGAATATTATTCAGCCATGGAAAAGAATAAAATCTTACCATTTGCAAAAACATGGATGGAAACAGAGAGTATAATGCTAAGAGAAATTAGCCAGTCAGAGAAAGACAAATACCATATGATTTCACCAATATGCAGAATTTAAGAAACAAAACAGAGAAACCAAGAAACAGACTCTGAACTATAGAAAACAAACTAAAAGTTACCAGAGGGGAGGTGGGCAGGGGGATGGGTGAAATAGGTGAGGGGGATTAAGTGCACACTATCATGATAGGCACTGAATAATGTATAGAATTGTTGAACCGCCATATTGTACACCTGAAACTAATATAACACTGTATATTAACTACACTGGGATTAAAATTAAAAACTTAATGAAAATGAGAACAAAACCTAGAAGGCAAGGGAAAAGAGCATTTGGAAGAGAATATACATTTACCCTGCTTCCCTGAGCTCTCTGTCATCCAAACTTTAAACTCTGTATTCATCTTCCAAAGGTTGTAGTAGCAATTTGTTCCAGAGGAAAGACTACCTATATACCAAAGCTCAAAACCTAGTCCATTCACAGGGCTGAGAGTGTCCATTCATTTCATGAAGAATGACCCGCTCTCCTCAATTCACATTGTGATTTTAACCCAATGAATTCAATTCTCTGAATTCAGTGTTAAACACACTCTTGTGAATTCATTCCCATGCCCAAACTCCTAAAAGCCATAAGAAAACAATAAAGGCAACACAAACCTAAATCCATACAATGTAATTAAAAATATTTTTTCAGTGATGTTCTAACAAAAATCATTCTTTGGTGACATAATTCCCAACAGCCTAAAGGTATAACCCAGAGGTATCTATAGTCCTCAGAGGTCCCCAAAGGACGTTAACTTTTATTTCCTTTGTCTGTCTGCTCATAACCAAGCTCAGTGTGGGCTCACCATACTCAGTTATCTGTTCCCTGTTCAGTCTCCTCCATTTTGTGACATCATTTTTTAATTTAAATGAATCAAGGACTCTCAAAACTCTGTTTTGATAGAAAACCAACAGAATCACATTGGGGTGGACACTGTGTAGCCCGAGCTGTGCAAGCACTGTCACAATATAACTTTCCACTCTCAGCCTCTTTGGGAATGCTTCACTTTTAGAGAGATGCCTACTTCAAGACCCTACCCCTTCTCATGGTAGCAGTGGCACTCTGGTAAGTGTTTAAGAACTGGCTCTCCAATAAAACCAACCAACCAACCAACCAACCCCAATTCATAACCTTTGCTGATTAACTCTGATTTGATGTAAATATTCCCTCTGGCTGATTTCAAGCTACCCATGTAACTCATTTCACTAAACCTCCAGCACACCACTACCTGGTGCCCCATTTCCAAATACCGATTATGCGGGAGTACAAAGGTCTGGCTAACTCAGGACAACTCAGAAGGAACCTCCCTGGGGTTGGCTGGGGATACTGTTAGGCTAGCATCATAGCTCAGCCTTTCCATTCATCCCGTTCTGCTCCCTTGCTGACATGATCCACAAGGATTGGTCCTGAAGACACTCCCTAATAAGTATCCTGCATCCAAAATTCCATTTCCTAGGGAATCGATCTGCAATAATAATTTTTTTCATCGTTATGTGTGCTGCCACAAATTCCCTTCTGTTCTAAGGAAGAAACAAAACATGCTTTCATACTTTTTGTAAAATGGATAATCCAACTTAAATATTAATGGCAAGGTATCAGATTTGTAAACAAGGCAATTAGAATTGCAATTGCGAATTTTTTGTAAGCTAATAGAAAGCTTCATGGGACACAGAAAACTTCTTTTAAGTCTAAGTGTCTTTTGAGACTCCTGAGTCAGAAATAACACTTACGGGATACTTTTAAAATGCAAAGTACTGTCTGCCTCTCTGCAATGGCAGGAAAGAAGGAACAATTTTCTTCTTCCTGTTGTGATGAAATTGATTTCATCAGCAGTTAGAAGAACTTGTTATGCCAAGGCTGACCATGGGAATTACATGAAAGAACATCGTGGAGAAAAATGTCAGGCTGGAGTAGCCCAAAACTTTTAATATGAAAAAAAAAGGGCAGGAAAAGAATTTTAACAAAAGGTTTGTAGTGCGTATGTAATGCTATATACCTATACTCTGACGGTGTTCACAGTCTCTCTTGGGCCCGGGTGTCAGGTCCTGTCCGTGTCACCTATGAGAACACAGATCACTCCCCTCTCAGGAAACATGTTGACACCCTCTAAGGTTCTCTCCACCTAGGCATGCCCCCAGCCATGTGTACTTGCACGCCACTCTTGAGTATGCAAATGTCATTCTGGAAACTCTGTGTAGCTGTGGTCTTATAACACCAAATACACTGCAAATCTGCAGACACGATCCCCTGTCATTTCTACTGTGATGGCTGGCTGCCTCACTGGGACCACTGAGACACAGGTCCTTCCAGATTCACGGATTCCCTCAGGTTTGGTCACGCTCCAGCTCATCCTGTACTCCACTCAATCACGCTATTATGAACAAGGCTCTCTGCAGAACTTGAGGACAGAAAACGGCCTAAGAGAAAGAAAGCTGCAGGACTGGCTGAGCTTGGAGGGCGCCTATGCTGAGATGCATACAGGAAAACGACCATGAGTTAGCCCCCAAAATCTTGTTCATGATGACTCTTAATATTTGTAGGCGGTGTCTGGTATATGACCCATGAAGACTCTCCTCTAGAAACTAATGTCCTTGAGGGGCAGATCAGATATATGGGGATACTCAGGCGCACACAATAACCTTGGTTTTTACTCTGCCACATGAGCATGTGCATGTAAGAAATGTTGTACCTAAAACTAAGGCTAAAAACATGGGGTGATGGCAGCCGGGGACATATATGCTAACACTGCAGGCTGTCGGACTGATTGCAGTACCTCTCCCCACAGCCCCAAACTTCACTGCCACCTTCTCCACAATTCCCCAGCTCGCACTTTTCCATTTTCTCTGTGAAAAGGCACTCCACTCTGTTTGTACGTCTCTTAAGACAGGCACATTCGTATCTGACACAATATTTAAGAGTTGCCTTTACTCAACGATAAGTTTTCCAAGGGCGGGATTCATAGCTGATTCTGTATGTCTCCATCCCCTGACTTGGTGTCTTGCCCTTTTTATGTAATCAGTGTTTATCTTTGAGGAAGCGCAACAATGACAGTGGTACTCTGGGTCTAATTACAATGCAGCTTTCAGGAATAGCACGCTGAAGGGATCTCATAACTAGGGTCAAAGCACGTGCTGCTGTGAGATTGAAACAGTGGAGCGCAATGCCTCATCACTGCTTTAAGGTGGAACTGTCCATTAGGAATGAACCAGGCAAACACCGAAGTCCTGTGCAAATCTGAATTCTAAATTTGTGACGTGTGCTCATTTACTGACCCAGTTGAGAGTGATGGAAAATGAAAAGAAGTACTTAAAAACTATCTAAATTGATAAAGAATGCATTTAATATCATGATTATCCATTTTCAGAAAGGAAAAAGGAAGGCTCATGCTAACAATAAAGGCAACAGCGACCATGTGGCCATCTGTTTTGAATACCCGTCATGTACCAGACAACTTACACATGAGTTCACTAACTACCAAGAAAAGTTATAATAATAAGAGGTCATATATTAATGCAAACATCACATTATAGACAAGATGGCCTGTGTGTGTAAGACAAGAGTTGGCCAAGACAAAGGAAGTCTGGATTCTTCACGAAATCTTCGCTTACTGCCCTCCCTCTAGCTGGCGTTTACCTGACACAAGCCTGCTTTGTGGGGTGAAGGGATCACAGCGTGCTTCAGGGCTGTGGTACCGTCCCTGCAGCAACTCTCCAGGCCCTACAACCACAACATTGTCACTTCGAACAAGTGGCACAAGAAATAAATTAGACACAGCAGGGCTGTGTGTGGATAAGTGACAAATACAAAGATATGACAATACCAATACTTATAGTTTATTTGGACCAAAACGAATAAATGAATTTGCATTCAGCTTATAAACCTGAGCACATCCACAGCGACTTAACAGCAAAGAGCAAAGGTAACACTACTCCCAGGTACAATTAATGTACCTTATTACTAACTCCTGTAATACAGCCATGCCAGTTATCCTTTATCTTTATTCCCTGCGTGGTTTGCCTCCAGTTTGTTGCTCTCCAGGCTCGGCCCCACTGCCCCTGCTTTTTGAAATGTTAGCTATTATCACTGATTTCACACATGTCTTCTATTCATTTCCTTGATAGGAAAGCAGTTCTTCATTTCCCCCCCCTGGCCAATTCGGTCCCCTAATATCAAAATATTTTCGAGGTATCCTGATTTGCTGTCTCTTCCTATAAGAGCTGCGGGAAGGTGATCCTGACACAAATACTGTGTTGAACCACCGTGGAGGTTCACTGAGGTACAGGGCATCGACTGGCACAGAGACATTTAATGAATGTTAATCTCCCCTCCCACACCCTCATTCTCCTGTTACATAAGTTATAGTTATTATTATAGTATCTGGCTCTGGCTAATCTCACTTCACTCCTTGAGAACAAAATTCTTTAGGTGAACAATTTATTCTCGTTGTAGTGGGTGTACCGATCCAAAAGGGCAAGACCTAGTATCAACAGGTTTGCAATGTATTTACAGCATTTCCACAATGATCAAAGGTCCATGTATCATTTTCTTATGCACTGTTCATTTGCACCCCCAACAGTCCCCTGAGGCAGGCAATAATGGAGAGGGAAATTGAGGCACAAAGACATTAATGGCTTGCTTAAAGTCACCCATTCCTTGAGAGGAAGAGCTAAGGTATGCCATTATCCTGTTTCTGAGCTGTTCTCTCCACTAGACCAATGTTTCCCAAAGAAATGCTTACCAACAATCATTTGAAAATTAAAATTAATGTCATATATAGAAAAATCGGCTAACTTACCAAGTCTATACTGGGCATGGCGATCCCTGTTCTCAGCTGGAAAGACTGTTTTCCAAAAGGACAGTATGGTATTTAGTGTGAACCTAATTTAAAAAAACAATACATCTAAATACTTCTCAGTCAGAAAGAGCCAGTCAACAGCCCACTTGGCCCAAAGCCAATTTCAAGAGCCAATTTTTCCCAAACCACAGCAAAGCAGGACAGAGCAGTCATAATTATTTCCATTAGATAATCCTACCACCTCAGGTCTGCAAAGGTGCAAGTGAATGCACTTAATTGCTCAGCTGTGTATTTGCTTGCATGTAATCAACCACTTACTGGGAGTTGCTGTCTAACTATTAGGATATTGGCACAAGAAAAGCTAAATAAATTAGAGAGAGTTCACTCTTTATAAAGCTGCCTTTGGAAAGAAAATGTCTTCCTTGTTCAGAGCCAGGGGGAATTGAAAGGGAACAAGGTTGGAAGTCAAGCTGCAGTCGTGACAAAATGCTTACTCCTCATGGGCACTGCCTCATCCCAGAACACGGCCCAAAGTTGCTGACCTCTGGAGACTGCTCATCTGTCATTCTGGAGCAATGGCCAGCCGATCAGATGTACCTATCACCCACGGAGCCAGCACCGGCGTGAAATGAGTTGTGCCATAGCATGAATAACATCTGCTCCTTGAAGCATGAATAGGACAACAAGGCGAGGAGACGGCCAGACAAGGTGGAAAAACAAACACGATGACGTTCAGTCTCCAGGGTAATTATGTTGATATCAGGGTGTTTATCTTTTGTCCACAGGGCCTCGCGAAGTACGGCCTGACCACGCTCTGCCCAAGGGCTGCAGCTCTGAGTAAAGCTTCAAGTCCACGGCTTGCTGCAGTGAAGGGTCCGTGGACTCTTTTCAAAAATAATAAAAGGGTAACCATGCTTTTCTTCCAAGAAGAGACCTTTCTGACAAAACATTGGTAGGAGAGGTTACCCCAGGTAATAGCCGCATCTAAAGGAAAGTCTCTAAATGTGAAATGATGGTTCTTCTAAGATTCAAGGACCCACTGCTGAGGCTTTATTCTTAGATCTTAAAGTGGCTCTTTAGCATTTTGAAGGCTCTATCAAATACACCTGTCGTTCACCTAGTGTCCCAGCCTCCAGTTGGCCTCTACTTATCAGACCTTATTTACCACTCCAGAACCTATGGGGCGGTTGGTGTCTCTTTGCTTGTTTGCCTGGGCTTGCCTGCACGTTTGCTTTTAGAACTAGATTAGTATCATCTGTACGTATCATAATTTGTAGTAAAAAATAAATCTTTTGCTCAACAATGTGCTGGTCCCCTTGGCCTTTTATAATAAATTGTATTCTTTCAAGCTTGTCCTTCAAAATTCTCTCCTCCTGTGCTCACAGCCCTTTCTCTCCACTCCCATCACTTGTGTCCTGATGTGTTTTGGCTAAGGAGCTCACCTCTGTGTTCCTTGTTGTTTTCTGCCCTCAAGCAGCATCATGCGCAATTCGTGGGGCCCAGTGGGAAACACACATGTGGGAGATCTGGTTCAAAAACCAGGAAAAAAGAGTGCCTTTAAAAATATTAAGATAAAAGGCTTCTCCTCTCTTCTGTGGTCTCTCTAAACTTGTCATGGTGTTTTTAATTTCCTGTTTATGGTTATTCTAATAAAGCAAATTTAAAAATTTTAATCCAAGGCATGTATTTTACGGTTTCGTCTTTTTTGGAGTAATGGCAGTTTTAAATGCAGACAAAGGAGCATTTATTTACCGAATCGCCAAAATTACACAGGTTATTTTCATAGCTTGTGCAGGTTTTTACCCAAACAGTAGAAATGGTGTGCAAAACAACTCAACGGTTTTTGCTTCGCTTCTTGATATGAGCACATTTACCAAGATTCTCTACCTCTGGTTTACTGATGAGCAAGGAAGGCTTGGAAGGAAAAGGTCGCCCTATCTTCCCCTTTGTTCTAAGTCATCGCTTTCAGTTTGTGGTCTGCTAATGGCACGTACCAATACCACAGGTGGTTCCCGAGCAGGGAAGCAAGCAGAAGAAACGCTAGGATGGGGTTCCTTGATTCCGTGTTTCCTAGAAAGCACTTGCCTTCTTTCTGCATGTTCAAAATGAGTTAATTCAGAAGAGAAATCATGATCTCCCAGGATGGCAGCAGCCCCCAGTGCCCTGCTTACTCAGTCATACATTTAACACATTTATCATATACTTGTTTTGAAACTCACTGGACTCTATGCATCATGGGTCCACTGGAATTTTTGAATGCTATGTGTGAACTAAGGAGCAAGGGACAGTAGGCACACAAAGTGCACCATGTGTCCTCAGGGCTCACTTATAAAACACAAGTTCAAGGATAAAATTACTAAAAATTTCAAGGGGCATCTGGGTGGCTCAGTCAGTTGAGCGTCTAACTTCGGCTCAGGTCATGATATCATGGTTTGTGAGTTCGAGCCCTACATTGGGCTCTGCACTGACAGCTCAGAGCCTGGAGCCTCCTTCAGATTCTGTGTGTCTCTATCTCTCTGCCCCTCCCATGCTCATGCTGTCTCTCTCTGTCTCTCAATAATAAAAACATTAAAAAATTAAAACCAATTTTTTCCAGACAGCCCACAGCAAAGCACTAAGCTGAGTGTGGTGCCCCTCTGAGTGGGGAACTAAATGTGACTAACCAGGGTCCTTGTCTACAACACCAGACTGGCCTTCAAGCCCATGATGGTGTCACCATATCAGAGTACCCAAATTAGGTGACCAAAGGAAAGTATTTACTGTTCAGGGAAAGCAAGGCAGTTGAGATCAACAAAAGGGTAAGTTTAATGAGGGCAAGGACCTCACACAACCTCACACAGGGACAGTGCAAACATTCCATAAATAATTATTGAACAGGTAAAAAATGACTATGGCTTGAAAGAAGAAAAAGACAGAAAGAAAGAAAAGAAAAAGGAAAAAACAGAGGCACTAGAAGGGGTGGAATGATTAGAAGCACTGATTCTGAAGTCGTATCTCCTGGGTTCAAATCTCAGTTCTACCGGATATCAATTGTTGTCACCCTGGGTCAGTTGCATAATTTCTCTTGGCCTCAGTGTCCTTATCTGTGAAATGGAGACAGTGGTAACAATACCTGCCTGTAAGGCTGTTAGATTAAATGACTCAATGTCTTCCCAGCATCTAGAGAGTGCCTGGCACACATTACACGTTATGGAAGTGTGAGGTAGTAAAATCATTTATCAGTTGTCAAGTCACTGTGTCACTTTTTCCAGTTCTCATTACTCCTTACAAAAATGCTGTTATGCATCTGTGTATCCCTTTTACAGATGAGAAGAATGAGCCTCAGAGAAATGATACTTACCATGTTTAAGTAGGCAGTAAGAGGGCATACGAGTGTTTCAGTCCTGTCTAGATCCTGAACTGTATGTCCATGCCACATCGTAACAAAACCTTACTATGTTCTTCTTGTTTTTCCTAATGGCCCCATTTTTTTCCATAAAATCTACAGCTTCTAATAGCATGCCTCAGTTTACTTAACAGGTATGTTTCTATGCCACACTAATCACTTAAAATAGGACACAAACGGCTTTTTGGAATCATATGGAGGATGTTTTTGTAGGTTAAATGATGAACTTATTAAAAATTTAAAATTGTAACTATTTATCAGAATTTACTCAAAAGGGAAATAATATCTATTAGTATAATGTTGAAGGAAAACTTAAGTTCTTCTGTTCATATCCATCTCTTTATTTCTCCAAAGAAACATGGTGAGGGATGCCAAGGACTTCTTCAGCTCACCAGGAAACAACACAGTAAGACCTCTTTTGTTGAGAAAGAACATCAATTTAGCAATAACAAGCTTGAAATCAGGACTGCTTCTCAGGTCTGGCCACCAAGACTCAGCCTGCCACATGGGAGAGATCTAGCCAGAGTCAAAGTCTCTCAAGGATGGAATAAGATGTATATTATCCTTAATACACCACCTGCTTTGTGGTGGTAAACATAACAGTATTTTTAAAGTGTTTCAAAAATTCACTCCCAACCGTGATGCCCAGGTCCTATTTTTTTCAACAATGTATGTTCTCCATCTGGGTCCTTTACTTCCGTGACAGTGGCGGTCTCAAGGTCTAATGTGACAACTGAAGAGCAACTTACTGACATGTTAGGCAGATATTAATAAAAGAAGAAGGCAAGACACCAAACATGTCCACGGTGATCTAAGTTTCTTAATGTTTATTTTTGAGAGAGAGAGACAGAGGGTGAGCAGGGGAGGGGCAGAGAGGGAGGGAGACACAGAATCTGAAGCAGGCTCCGGGCTGTGAGCTGTCAGCACAGAGACCGATGTGGGGCTCCAACTCACAAACTGTGATATCATGACTTGAGCCAAAGTCAGACACTTAACTGAATGCGCTATATTATGTAGGCGCCTCCACTGTGATCTAATTTTGGTAAAGAACAGCTGTAGGTATATAAGTAGATAAAGGCAGAACCTCTTCTGGAAGTATATGCAATAAAAGGTTAATGGTGATAATCTAGGATTTATTTATTTATTTTTAAACTTTTTTCAGATATTTACCCAGGTATTTTTATTTTATTTTTTTAATGTTTATTCATTTTTTGAGAGACAGAGACAGAGCATGATCAGGGAAGGGACAGAGAGAGACAGACAGACAGAATCCGAAGCAGGGTCCAGGCTCTGAGCTGTCACCACAGAGCCTGATGTGGGGCTTGAACTCATAAACTGCGAGATCATGGCCTGAGCCAAGGTCAGATGCTTAACCAACTGAGCCACCCAGGTGCCCTTCTAGGTTTAAGAAATAAAATGTCTTTGTTTTCTTTTTTTGTTTATCCATATTCTCTGATTTTCTATGGTGCATGTATACTCCATTGGTAATGATTAACATTATTCTTACATAAAATATTTATTGGAAGGTATGCGATAAGGGTAAGAGGATATTAAAAACATTGAATAGAATCTCTCTGTCTGATGGTGTTTTTCTAGCTCTCAGTGCACATACCCCTTATCCCTTTCTCTTATTTGACACTCTTCCACGTCCTTTGTCCCTGCAGATGACCCAGAAGATACTGGGATATGCTTTCATTTTTACCTAAGTTTCTCTAGTGCATGGCCGATCCTGTCTCCCGGACTGCTCTGACAGTTCCCACAATGGTTCTGCACACACTGAGCACCTCAGCTTAACTGTCCCTGGGCTCTGGGCTTCCCCTCTGGCCTTACCAGCACTGCCCATTCCAGGATGACACTGGCCTGGCCTCAATAATATCTCCTTCTGTTCTACAGCAGCCCCAGCTCAAGGCCTGGAGTCAAGAGTCTTGACACACACAAACACACACACACACCACACACACACACACACACACACACACACACACACGCACGCACGCGCGTGCGCCATTCAAATACTTATGGCAGAATAGGCAAATTCATAGAGACAGAAAGTAGAGTGGTGGTTGCCAGGGAGGGGAGGAGGGAGGGCTAAGGGATGAATGCTAATGGGTATGAGGTTTCTCTTTGGAGTGATGAAAATGTTCTAAAATTAAACTGTGATGATTGCCAAATCTTTGAATATATGAAAACCCGCCAAACTATATACGTTAAACAGGTGTATTATATGGTATATGAAATAGATATAATAAAACTGCAAAAACGTCTATGGCATTATTTTTTTTTTTTTTACAAAAGATCAATTTGCCTTCAAATCAATATATTTCTTGCTCTCCTCTTGATGCTACTATAAACTTCAAGAATATACACTGAGGTAGACCTAACGGTCTTTATGAATTCTTCTGTTTCAAAATTTTTAATACTGCCCTAAAATAATGATTGCTTCTCAGAGAATTATTTCCCAATTAAACGGATAGTTTTAGATAAATCCAGTGTTCTGTTGTAGAAAGAGTAAGGACAAGAAGTCAGGAGTACAGAGCTCCTCCAATGACTCTATTAATCCCAATTTTTGTAAATTTAGGCAAGCCATTTCACCTCTTAGACTTTGGTTTTCTATCTGTACAATGGGTGAATTGGACCACGTGACTGCGAAGGTCACTTTTATCTTAACATTTGTGAGATTCTATATACATGGCCAACCATTTGACTATTTTTGGAAATTAGATCAACCTTCTAGAACATCGCTACTAAGTACTTTCTAAATACCATATTTTTGACAAGCTTACACTGTGTTTTCAAGTCTTGAGCAACCTCACACACACCTCAGGAAGTAAAATGACTATAGCACAATTAGGTGCAAGTGTGGGGTATGGGAATAGTAAAGTGGGTGTGCAAGTGCATGTGCCTGAGTGTGTGTGTGTGTGTGTGTGTGTGTGTGTTTACTCTTGGCTTCAAGCATAAAAGCTCTGGCATCTCTCCAGAAAGCATCCATTTGCTTTTTACCTAATGGTAAGGACTTTTTAAGCCAAGCTACATTTTTCATGCCTTCCCTCCCAAAGACAGGAAGCAGCAGCCAGCTCAGCGGTGCTAACCTCTGATGGTCAGCACCATAGTTGTGATCACGGGCAGCCGAACGCCAAGGCTGCAGAGACTGCAGGAGGCGTCAGTTCTGACACACGGTTCCCTGTCATGCCCACAGCTCGCACTGGCTGACACAGGCCTTGCAGGTGCCTTCAGTTATGAAGGCAGAAACGGACTCTCAGAAGCAGTCTGTGTTTTCAAGTCACCTCTGGGGATCCTGCAGTGCTGCGGCCTGGATGAGACCGGAGACAGAAAATGTGCAGGGAACAAGGGGTAAACAAGAAGCCTTTTCTGACATTTCTGCATTTGGGCTTAGTATTTGGAATTGCTTTCAACACTTGCAAAATAAGATTCCTATGTTTTCCTCGCTAGAGCTTTTAAATGATTTAAGCAAAAATGCACATGATTATGATATTGGGTGCGTCGTGTTTAAAGGATTAAGTAATGCAGCACTATCAAAGAATGAAAAATAATCCCCAAACAAGCCAAACTAAAAGTGTAGGATGTTCTACCCTTTTCTTTCTAATCTCCTCATCCTGCATCCTTTCCACTTTTGATTAACGCCATTTCTAATGAAAACAAATAACAATAAGAAAACGGGTCTTGCCTGATCATATTAGCTCTCAAACTGTCTTGAGTACTCTGCCTGGTCCGTGACTTTCTAACACATTCTAGTAAATTCTTAGTATTTTTCCTTTTCCCTCTCCTAACAGCCTCTCCCTTTTTGAAAATAATTCCTGATGACAGCAGCTCTGCTAGGATGTTGGCTAGACTGCTGAATTCAATTTCCAGGCTTTCTAGAACAAGGTACAAAACATTCAGGGAAATAGAGTAACAGGCAAGAGACTCTAAACATGTTATCATTTTAAAACAGAATAGAGATTATTGCTATATTAATGTTCAAAGGTCGCCTACACAATGTCCAAATTTATTAAAATTATTTTGCTTGATTCTTTATAAGAGGGGAAGAATGATCTCAAATTTCATTGAATCATCACTACTTTTGGTCAAATGTACATGGAGACTTTTCATTTCACTCTTTCTGTCTATTACCAGTTGAACAAAACTGTAATGTTGTTGAGGACAATCTCACAGAGCCATGTTAGTGGGCAGAAAGAACTGGCCGGCAGATTTTTGGGTCAAGTAGCTGCTAATGTCTTAAGGAAATACATCCAAATTATTTCTTTTGCTGGTAACCTGAATTTTTTTAGCACTCTGGTGGTGACTGTACAGAGAAGTACTCTTAGTAATATGAAAAGATATAATAGAGACAGAAAGTACCATCTGGAATATATTATAATCTTACAAATATTCAGATCTTCTATAATAACACAATTAAACAGCCCTACACTGTTAAACTCAGGCATGGCTGTGTAAGTGCCTCTGGCCAATAAAATGTCAGCAGAACTGACAAGTAGATGGGGGGAAACTTTAAAAATCAGAACATGGTTCTCCAATTTCTTTTTTCCCTCCCTCTGGAAGCAAGTACCTGGAAAGCTTCATCAACCTGGATCAGTGAGAAAATATGAATAGAGGCCCCCTGC
>NC_043717.1:17564419-17574428 GCF_006229205.1 Suricata suricatta
AAAAAAACAGCATGTAATTTCTGTCCCTGACGGAATGTATTAAATAAGCAAACACCCCCAACAAGCAAAACAAGTACTACAATGTAAAAATATTTAAAAAAAGAAAACCCTCTCACATGCATAAATGAAAGATTGTACACAAAGAACTCACATCTTTTCAAGCTTTAATAGTAAATATTTAATATGTTCTCATCCTTTGTTCCACAGTCCTTTAGATCTATCGATTATTTCTGTTCTCTCTCAGAAGTGGCCATTTCTGCTTAAATTACTATAGGGGCCAGGGTCAGGAGGCCCAAGGTATGCCACATTGGCATGAAGATTATTTTGAGCTGAAAACAACTGAGGCCCAGAAGACTCAGGAAGAAATTTGACAAATCTTCCCTTCAACTGCCTCAAAGAAGACAACTCTAAGCATGGACAACTTGCATTATAACATCAACTAGGTATGGTAGACAAGGAGGAACTGAGCAAGACCTGCTTGATCAAATTACTTTCTATGTCCCATTAGTTCTGAAAGGCCCACCAAACATTTGTTTGGCAAACATTTCCTCTTTTTCATTTTCCTGTGACTTATATTCCTTCCCTTTGAAGTTCCAGACCACTACTCCCTTCTCCATATTTCAGATGACACATGTACCTCATTTTGCCTGTCTCTGGAATCTGATCTCTGTGTGATGCCCCATACATATGAAATCGAGTTAGATTCTCTCCTATTCAACTCACACCTTTAATTCGTAGTCCTGCTGGCAGCACTTCAAGGGGTACAGTTGCACACCTCTCTTCAATCTCATCCAGGTTGCTGTCCCATGAAAAAGTAAATCTTATGCATACTTGAGGAAAGGTGTTTATCCAATTGGCAAAATTGTGCACACCTCGGCACACCCCAAAACCCAGAGCAGAACACCTAAAGGTGAACCTCATCATCAAAGGAAAGAGGAAACATTGCAGATTTACTTGATGGCTTTACTTTAGGGGCTGGCTCTTGCACTTTAATGCTGGAAGTTTCTCTTCCTGTGTTGTTCTATTGCGTTTCCTCATCTATATTCCAGAAACTTTCATTTCAGTCTATTATTTCCTTCAGCCCTAATTTATTTTCTCACTTTTAAATTCACCATTAAAATGAAAAGCTAAGGCACACATATTTGCCAGGCAATTTCTCTGAGGTTCTTAGAGCCCTAATTATGATATGAAAACATGATTTCCAACTTTGCAGATGATGCTAAATTGAGAGAGAATAAAAACAAATGAGGAATAATTAGGTGGTGCAGCCAGATATGAAAGGATTTACATCATTTATGTTTCTGGACTAATAGATGGCAAATGCAGGGCTGTGCAGATAAATGGAAGATAATGAGCCCCCGCAAAGTATCAGGAATGGGAATCTCTGCTAAACAGGAAGGTGCTGACGAAAAGTGGCGTGATTAAGGAGAAACACAGTGGGATGTGGGGTCAGCAAGGGTGACTACAGCCCGCGGATGATTGCATTATGGAAAAACTCCAGAGATCTGGCACATTATCCAGCTACCCTTTGAGTCTGCATCCCTCCCTCCGTCTCTCACATGGAGGCATTTTGTTGTTAACAGAATTTCTTGAGGGCTTCACATAGAGCCTGGCTCTGTGGACTGCAAGCAGGCTCTGCAAGAAGAAGGGTAACTTCAGAGGAAGAACATTTTCTTTAACCAGAAAATTTTACCCCAATTAACTTATTTCTTGTTGCTTTATTTTTTAAACGTTTTGTTATTTATTTTGAAGGGGGGGGACCAGCAGGGGAGGGGGAGGGGGGAGGGAGAGAGGGAGAGAGAGAATTCCAAGCAGTCTCTGGGCTGTCTGCAGAGAGGCTGACAGGGCTCCATCTCACAAACTGTGAGATCACAACCTGAGCCAAAATCAAGAGTCAAATGCTTACCGACTGAGCCACCCAGGCGCCCGTTTTCTTGTTGCTTGTAATTTCTCTGATGCTCAAGCTATAGTGCATAGGATATTTTTGTTCTCAAAATACAAAATACTTCTTTGCCATACAATGAAACATAGGAGATACAACAATGGAAAGACTATTCCTCCTTTGCTTCTGTTAATATCTAAACAGATCCCTACTTCAGGAAGATGGCTGCTTCTTGTGCCGATCCACAAGTCTTCGTGAGGGGGGAATGAAGTTCTTCCAATTTCTTTCTGTTCTCTGCCCACCACCATGGTGGTGTCTATAACCCCCTGAGAAGAGTGAGTCATTTTGAGCATCTCTGTGCCCATCTATCTCTAACTCCCAGTCAGGGTTTGGTTAACTTTTTTCCCTCTCAGTGTGATAATTTACTTTCATATCGCTGCTACTGCCTCAGCAGATCAAGTATTCAATTTGCTTCCTTTAGGATAGGTTTGTATCACAACCAACTCACGTGGCCCGGCCTCCTTTGGTCCTCCTCTGTCTACATCCAGCTCATTCTGAAGCTCCTCAGTCTTTTTTGCTTTCCTGCCACCAGGGCTGCTGCTGGTACTCTCAACATCCACACAGCCACCGCTCCTATTTGTTCTCAGAGGTGGCAAAACATTTTGTCTACTTAATTTTTATTATTTTTGTAGAAGAGCAGAAAACACGCAGGCACACACATGCATCACTGCCGCCAGTTACACCAGCACCATGACCTAAACAACAGCCCCAGGACACACACTGGGACCCCTAACCATGCTCAGCCCCTCAGGCTGTTGATCAAACAACGTGTGGCTTATGTTGTAAAAATTTTGTTGTGTGTTCCTGATGGGGGAGGCGGGAGAACACAAGTAGTTCAGCTCTCAGCACAGAAAAGCAAAGCAAAGGCTTCTCTTCTCAAATTTGCAGCACAATGGATGTGGGGACTGGACTGGGTCTAAGGTAGACTTAGGGTTACTATTTGGTAGATTCTTTTCAGATATGAAACCTGGGCCGATTTTTCTACTCACCCAAACTGTCCAGCATTTCAGCAGGAGGGGACACGCCCTTCCCACCCCCGCCATAGTCATTCATAGCCTGTAGTGCCAGGGTCCCAAGACTAGTGCTGATAACCAGAGGACTACACGGGAAGTAGATCAGTATCTCTAGGCTCCTGGCATGGTGTCTTGCATTAAAGTTGTTTGAGGATCATTCTCATCTCTTCAAGCCATTTTTAAGGTCCTACAAGCCAGTCCTACAGATTTTATGAGCCTGCCTGCTGTTAGCTCAAATTCTTAATAATAGTTACTATAAATAACATCAGGCTCAGGAGGCCTGGGCTGCCATTCTACTAATTGGGCAGGCCTTGTTTCACTTCTTTCTCTACTCTCTGTTAACATGACAATTTAAAAACATACACAGGGGAGCCTGGGTGGTTCAGTTGGTTAAGTGTCCTACTTCGGCTCAGATCATGATCTCACAGTTCGTGGGTTCGAGCCCTGCGTCAGGCTCTGTGCTGATGGCTAGATCAGACCCTGGAGCCTGCTTCTGATTCTGTGTCTCCCTCTCTCTCTGACCCTCCCCTGCTCGCACTCTCTCTTTCTGTATCTCAAAAATAAATAAAAAACATTAAAAAACTAAAAACATAAATAAAGTACAATAAACATCTCAACGCCCATGTATCCATGATCCACCTTTAATATTTAGGAACAATTTGCCAATCCCATCTCATCTATACCCTTTATATCCCCTTCTTCTTGAATATTGGGTTGCAACTTGAACAGATCAGATGTTTGCCTAACATACAATAGCTTTTTAAATTAGGATTTAAAAAATAAGATAATTTACATAGAGGAAAATTCATCCATTTTAGTAAGAATACTTTCAAACATATCCTCAAATATGACTATAACCCAACTAAAATAAACAATAATTTCTAAAAGTTATCCAATACCTGATCCCTATTCAAATCCCCACAACTCCTCCAAACTCTTTTTATAGCTGATTTGTGCAAAGGAAGAGCTCAACATGGCCCCCGTATTGTATTTGGTTTTTATGTCTCTGAAGTCTCCTTTAGAACGGCTCCTCCATTCCATTTTTCCTCCATGAAATGAATTTATTAAAGAATGCTGGTCATCTTTTCCCCATGGATTTAACTATGTTATGGATTTGTTGTATTGTATGAACCTGATATCATTTAATTTTATTCTTCCATCCTTTGTATTTTCTGCCAAATACAAGTTAGATGTAGGCACATGATTAGATGTCACAACCTCCTTCCAGCTTCTTGTAGTCTTGGATATTTCAAGAGTTTTGTATTATTTCTGGTTACATCCCTTCAGGCACCACACTAACACTGGCTGCCCACTTCTAGTCATGCTCAGGTGTTTTCAGCCTCACCCATCAATTTTAAATTTCCTCATCAAACATTCACTTAACGATTTTAGCAGCCTTAGATGACTGCTGCCTAAATCTAGCACTTTGTTGAAGATTGTATAGTCATAATTTTTTATACTTCCATTTCTTATGAATTTATTAGTTGGAGTTCTCCTGAAAAGAATATTCCCTACAAGTTATTTTACTTTAATTACTAATTTTCAGAATAAAAAGTTGATTCTCTAGTAAAGGCCAAAGGAGTCAGACTAATCTTAGCATTATCATTAATTCTCTTCTGTTCATGTATGAATTGCAGTTCTTAGTCCTATAATGGTCAAATTATTCCAACTTGGACAGCAGTATTTCCATCATGTTTGGCTTCTGTGTTCCCTTAGCAGGACCCCAATAGACAATGCTTCTTAGATTTTCTGGCACTATATATCCCAAGTTCATTGTGTACATTTCCTGCCTCGGATCCAAAATCAACCATTTCTCCAAGGAACTCTGGTAAATTAATAGGATTTGGTATTTAAGGATGACAGTTTAGCTGCAATGGATAATCATTACTTCTATGCTCACTTCTGAGAATTGAGGCTGGAAACTTATAATTTTTAGAACAATAAACATAAATCTTTAGTACCTAGTGATACTTTGGGTAAGATTACAGGGAAAGTATTTAATTCCTATGATGATATAGTTTTATCTCTTTGGTCTTGTGATGAAATTTTTGGTTCCTAATGACAGTTATACAATATTTTGCTCCCTCTCTCTCTCTCTCTCCATATAGATTCAAATTAACAATATCCATATTATTTCTAAGAATCAGATTTCTGAAGGAAGTTTATTTTTGGTTATTTTTATCCTTTGAACATAGTGACATTGTATCAAAATACTGTTTTAAAGCCACTCAAAATAATTCCTTCTTTGTTTATGATGTGATTTGATATATAAAACATCTTTTGTAATATGTCTCACATTTGTAAGAATTTTTTAAATTTTGTTTTAACATAATATAAACCATTTACATATTTCCAAAGTCAAAACTATTGAAGATTAGTTTCAAAGAAATACAGAGTCAATCTTTTTCTATTCCATTCTGTATCTTTCCTTTTTTCTTACAGGTAATCATTTTTATCAGTTGGTTTGTTTTTCCATTGTTGTTTTTTAAAAATAAAATAACACATGTATCTGGATGAAATGTATCATATATGCTATTCTGCCCCCTTGCATTTAACAGTATGTCTTAGGCAGATAATTCCACAGGATACAGGGGTCTATCTCTTGCCTTTTACAGCTATGTACTCTTTTGGGCAGATGCCTTAAAGTTTATTCAGTTACCTCTTGATAAACAATGCCTTACGTCAAATCTCCTATTATTATAAATAATGTTATAATTAAGACCAGTTATGTGGATCATTTTATATTTTTGCTACTTTTGCCTTGAGATAGATTTCTAGCAGTGTAGTTGCGTCAAAGGGTAAATGCATAAGTAATTTTGTTAGATGGTGTGAAATTACTATGTGCATTCTTAGGTAACTCATCTCTGTATGCCTTGTACTTCATTTGCAAAATGGAAATAATACCTTCTTCCAAAATGTGAGAATTAAATGGACAATGGAAATCAAAGCACCTTGAAAAAAAGGCATAGCAATAGGCAGATGTAAGTGATTACTATTAATAAATGACACTTCATTGGTAGAGGGGGCTCAAGTAGCCACACGAATGTCTTACTATCATGTCACTGAGTCTAAGACTGAAGTAGAGAATCAACCTAAAACACAGGGAGTGAGACAAAAAAAATTAGATAAATGTAAGATATGACGGGACCATAATAGAACCAAAATAGAATTATTTTTCCAGGTGTGGAGATGTTGAGGAAGCCAATAATGGAGCTGAATTTTGAAGGAGACAAGCAGTCTACTAGGTGTTTTACTAGGGCATAATAAGGCACCACACTATCAGGGGTGGAGAAACTGCACCAGCAACATAGGAGTGAAATATTCATGGGAGAGTAAGAATTCTAGAATATGGGATCTTTGAAGACATGTGGGGGAATTGTACAAGGAGCTGTTAGAGAAGTCAGAGCCAGAATATAAAGGGTATGCATGGCATGCAAAGAAGTTTTCACTTTACAATACATACTGGATATGTGTGTGTGTGTGTGTGTGTGTGTGTGTGTGTGTGTGTGTGTGTGTGTGCTGAAGGTGACTGACATGATGCTTTCTCAAAATCTCATACTTTGTATATATTCTTCACAAAAGTAAATGTCAGAAAATGATTGTCAGTAAATACAAACATTATATATTACATATGTTATTCAAAAGTATGCATAAATAGTTCTTTTTGAAATAATTGTTCCAATGACCGACTGCATAAAAAGAATACCTACTTAAGAGACTTCTGGAAGGACAGCAGAGGAGAATCCTAAGCTCATCTTGTCCCATGGACACACCTAGGTAAGAGCCCCATCAGTGCAATTAACCCAGAAAATGAGCCAATGACTGACAAAATGGACTTACCATAGTTAATCATAGAGAGGAGACCATATCCAAAAGGGCAGGAGGGGAAGAGATGTGGTTGGGAACCAAACTCTCAGAGAGACTAACCACAAACCAAAGGGACACTGTAAGTATGAATAAAGGAGAAGATTAGACTCCACACCAAGAATCCCAGATATGGGGGACCTTCACTGAGAAGACAAATCCCCAAAACATTAGGCTTTGAAAACCCACTGGGCTTAATACCCCATACTTAAAAAATCAACCACAAGAAAAAAATCTGGAAGGAACCCAAATACATGGAGGCAAAATAACATGCTATTAAACAAGGAATGGGTCAATCAAGAAATCCAAAAGGAAATCAAAAAATACATAGAGACATGGGATGTTTGGGTGGCTCAGTCGGTTGGACCTCTGACGTCACCTCAGGTCATGATCTCACTGCCTATGAGTTCCAGCCCTGCATCAGGTTCTGTGCTGACAGCTGGGAGCCTGGAGCCTGCTTCATATTCTGTCGCCATCTCTCTGCCCGTCCCCTGCTCTTGCTCTTTCTCTTTCTCAAATATAAAATAAAACATTAAAATAAATTTAAAAAGTACACGGAGACAGATGAAATGAAGACATAACAGTCCAAAATGCTTGCGATGCAGCAAAAGCTGCTTTGAGAAGAAAGAGTATAGCAATGCCAGGCCTATCTCAAGAATTATGAAAATCTCACATAAACAATCTAACCTTACACGTAAAGGAGCTAGAAAAGGAACAAACAACGTTCAAAGCCAGTAGAAGGTAGGAAATAATAAAGATTAGAGCAGAACTAAATGAAATTGAGACTAATATATCAATGAAATGAGGGTGTGGTTCTTGGAAAGGATAAACAAAATTGATAAACCTTTAACCAGACTCATCAAAACAAGGAGAGAGCAGAAGGTGATTGTCAAAATTCATATTCCCCCAACTTTCATGTGCCCCTCAAAGTAGAAAAACTACAGAGTTCTACATTAGCATCTCTCAGTTTCTAGTTTACTGTATCAGATAGGCTCAGTGGCATTGGAAAGGCATATTAATTCTACCTACAACCAATGATATATGGAACAAGGATGGAAGACAGAACTAACATGCAGTTACTTCCGAACAGAGAAGAAAGGTATTGAGTAATTTTTCATGGGTTGACACTGAAAGAGTAGGAAAGAGAAACAGTCCGTTAGGAAGAATGGGGCACATGAAGTTTCAAAGGTAAAGGAAGGCAATTTTTCAGATTTGACTAGGTTAGGCCTTATGCTGACAACTGTTCATGACTTGTGACCTTGAGCAAGTTATTAATTTTTCTTGTTTGTAAAATGAGAAGTTTGAATTAAAGGATCTCTAATGTTTCCTCCAGTTGTAAAATTTTTAAAGTAGTTTTAAATATGTGCTTAGGTTTTGCATTATTTTGTCTGATAATATACTAGCTGTGAAAAGCAAAGGTCCTATTATGCCTTAGGGAAAACCATACTGACAGGTTAGTGAAATGAGTCATAGTATTTGAGATTTTCACATGAGCTATTTTATTGAGTCGTGCTGTAAAAGCCTATTTTTACATTTGATAGCCAGAAAGGTTATTAATACATTCCTGTTATAAAACAATGCCACTCATTTTTGGAATATTTTTCTCCCTCATGTTAAAAGCATTCAAATAATCATCTGCATATTGTTCCTATCTTTCCTACTTTAATGTCTTTCTCTTGAAGTACTGTAAAGAAAAGTTTATGGCAGCAACCAATACGTCTGACCTTGTAATTATGTGGCTTATAGCATTCTGTCCAAAACTGTAATTATTTCTTACCAAGAGTAACTTGTTCTGCAAGCTTTATTCTTCTAGTAAAACTTTGATACACACACAGCCATAAAAAAAGGAGACAGAGCATTCAAATAAATAAAATCAGAAAAAAAGGAGAAAGAAACATTGACACCACAGAAATACAAAGGATTATAAGAGAATATTACAAAGAATGATATACCACAAGTTGAACAACCTAGAAGAAATGGATAAATTCCTAGAAACATATATAAGCTTCCAAAACTGAATCAGGAAGAAAGAGAAAATTTGAAAAGGCTGATTACTAACAATAAATTAAATGAGTAATCGAAAAACTCCCAAAAAACCAAAGACTAGGGCCAGATGGATTCACAGAGGATTTCTACACAACATTTAAAAAAGAGTTAATACCTATTCTTCTCATACTCTTCCAAAACAAAAGCAGAAAAGGAAGGAAAACTTCCAAATCCATTGTACATGGCCATATCAAAACCAGATAGATACCACAAAAGAAGAAAACTTCAAGATAATATCTCTGATGAATATAAATGAAAAATCTTCAACAAAATGTTAGCAAAATGAACCCAACAATATGTAAACAAGTCTACAGGATACAATAGACTATTTGCAGATCAATCAAGAGGATATAGCACATTAACAAAGAAAGGATATAAACCAAATGATCATCCCAATGAATGCAGAAAGAGCATGTGACAAAATACAACATCCGTTCATGATAAAAACCTTCAACAAAGTATGGTTACACGGAATATACCTCAATATAATAAAGGTCATATAAAACTCCTCAGCTAACATCATACTCAATGGTGAAAACCTGAGAGCCTATTCTCTAACATCAGGAAAAAGACAAGGATGTCAACTCTCACCATTTTTATATTCAATGTAGCAGTGGAACTCCTAACCACAACAATCAAACAAGAAAAGAAATAAGAGGCATCCAAATTGTTAGGAAAAAATAAAACTTTCCCTATTTGCTGATAATATGTTACTGTATAGAAAATGCTCATCAACCCACCAAAAAACCCTAGTAGAAGTAATCAATGAATTCAGTAAAGTCCCAGAATATAAAATCGGTATACAGAAATCTGTTGCATTCCTACACACTAATAATGAAGCAGTAGAAAGAGAAATTAAGGACTCAGTCCCATTTATAATTGCACCCAAAACAGTAAGATACCCAGTGACAAACTTAACCAAAGTGGTAAAAGACCTGCATTCTGAAAACTATAAAACACTGATGAAAGACACTAAAGATGACATAAACAAATGAAAAGATATTCTATGCTCAGGGATTGGGAAAATAGTGTTAAAATGTCCATATTATCTAAAGCAATCTAGAGATTTAATATAATCCCTGTTGAAATAGCAACAGCATTTTCCACAGAACTGGAACAAGTAAACCTAAATTTGTATGGCACC
>NC_043717.1:17574528-17621519 GCF_006229205.1 Suricata suricatta
CTCTCTCTCTCTCTCTCTCTCTCTCTCTCTCTCTCTCTGTCTCAAAAATAAATAAATATTTAATAAAGAAAAGAAAAAGCTGGAGGCATCACAATTTCAGACTTCAAGTTATCTTACAAACTCATAGTCGTCAAAACAGTACGGTATTGGCACAAAAATAGATACAGAGATCCATAGAATAAAATAGAGAGCCCAGAAATACATCCACACTTTTATGGTCAATTAATCTGTGGCAAAGGAGGCAAGAATATACAATGGAGAAAAGACTGTCTCTTCAACAAATGGTGCTAGGAAAACGACATGCAAAAGAGCAAAACTGGACCACTTCCTTACTTCATACACAAGAATAAACTCAAAATGGCCTAAAGACCTAAATTCAAGACCTGAAACCATAAAATTCCTAGAAGGAAACACAGGCAGCAATTTCTCTGACATCAACTGTAGAGACATTTTTCTAGATATGTCTCCTGAGGCAAGGGAAACAAAAGTAAAATTACACTTGGGAGTACATAAAAGGAAAAATCTTTTGCACAGTAAAGGAAACCATTATCAAAACCAAAAGGCCACCTACTGAATGGTAGAAGATATTTGCAAATGATATATCCAACAAGGGGTTAATATCCAAAGTATATAAAGAACTTATACCACTCAACACCAAAAATCCCATTAAAAATAGGCAGAGGACTAGAAAAACAAACATTTTCCCAAAGAAGACATACAGATGGCCAAAACACATGAAAAGATGCTCAACATCATTCATCATAAGGGAAAGCAAATTAAAAGCATAATAACAATTACTTTGTACCCATCAGAATAGCTAAAATCAAAAAGGCAAGAAATAACAAGTATGGATAAAGATGTGCCCCCCCAAAAAGAGAGAGAAAAAACCCTGGTGCACTGACGGTGGGAATGCAAATGGGTACAGCCACTGTGGGAAACATAACAGAGGTTTCTCAAAAATTAAAAACAGTTACCATATGATCCAATAATTCTTCTACTGGGTATTTACCCCAAGAAAATGAAAAGTATAATTTGAAAAGATATATGCACCTCTATGTTTTGTGTAGCATTATTTACACTAGCCAACACATGGAAGCAACTCAAGTGTGCATCCACAGACAAATGGATAAGAAAGACAAAATGTACACATATACACATGCATATACATGCAATGCAATGTTACTCAGCCATAATAAAAGAATAAAATCTTACCACCTGTGACAACATGGATGGGTATAATGCTAAAAAGAGTAAGTCAGTCAGAGAAAGACATATTATCATATGCTTCACTCATGTGGAATTTAAACAACAAAACAGCAAACAAAGAAGAGACAAAACAGACTGAAACAGAACAAACTGGTGGTTGCCAGAGGGGAGGTTAGTGGGTCAGGGGGAGATGGGTGGAATAGATAATAGGGATAAGAGTACACTTATGTTGATGAGCACTGAAAAATGTACAGAATGTTGAATTATTATATCCTATACCTGAAACCAACATGACAGTGTACGTTAATTATATCTGAATAAAAAATTTAAAATAAAAACATTCTCAATTTACCAAGTCACAGTTTCTCTTTGGTGACACTTCTCAAACAGAGGGATAAAACAAAATTGCAATGCCCTTTTTTCCTCTTGCTCGCTGGGACAGTCAACAAACCCAGGGTAGCTGCCCACCAATTCTCTTACCATGTACCTGGCTAAGCCATCTTACAGGTACACACAGATTTCTGGAAAATCACCTGGAAGGAAGAGAGGCACCTGGCTGAAAATGTAGCCCAGAAAAGCAGAATTTGCTTTTCCCAAAAGCTCCACTGCATTATCTTTCTGAGGCTCCGCAGCCTGAGGATGCCTAAAGCCTGATTGTGTGACTATGCAGAGATATTAGGGAACTATGCTAGGAATGGAGATCTTAGGAATACATTAAATTTTATATAGATTTTAGAATAAAGTAGATCTTCAGTTCCAATGTAAAGAATGTATAGATGTGCAATACCAAAATTAGCTGTTTCTCTTTAGAATTTTGGGTTGGGGGGCGCCTGGGTGGCTCTGTCAGTTAAGCGTCAGACTTCAGCTCAGATCATGATCTCACGGTTCATGGGTTCAAGCCCTGCATTGGGCTCTGTGCTGACAGCTCAGAGCCTGGAGCCTGCTTCAGATTCTGTGTTTCCCTCTCTCTCTGTTCCTACCCCACTCATGCTCTTTCTCTGTCTTTCAAAAATAAATAAACATTAGAAATTTGGTTTTAGGACCCATGTAATCAACTATTCCCTCTTGGCTTCACTTCCCAAGAAGCTTATGCCCAAATTTATGGCCTTTTCCTAGTAACTGTAGAGGAGTTTGTGTATTTGAAATTTTAATTTCCTTTATTTTATACTCCAATTTTATACTCCAACTCTTCATTTTCCTGTGGTTCTATATTCTGCTACTGTTTCTTAGAATTCTATTTCCCATATTCTCTTTGCAATGTTAATAAGAGACTATATGTAACATACATGTAAATCATTTCCCATAATATATGTAACATGGACTTTCCCCAATCTGAAGTTCAACACTTAACCGACTGAGCCACTCAGGCTTCCGAAGACAAGAAAATGTAATTAATTATAAGGAAGAGAAAATATATTTGTAGTATGGCACTGTGTGTGTGTGTGTGTGTGTGTGTGTGTATATATGTGTGTGTGTGTGTGTGTGTGTGTGTTGTGTATGTATACACATATATTTGTGTGTGTGTATATATATATATAATCCGTGTGTGTATGTATATATATACATATATATATATAAATAAATAATCCATGTATAATTGGACTCAAGCAATTGAAAACTGTGTCATTCAAGGGTCAACTGCATATTCCTTCATCCCAGAGTCTCTAGTCACTAAGATTATTTCTAGTTTGGGACTGTTACAAATAGTATACCTGTAAAAATCCCTATACAGGTCTCCTGGAAAAAATATGTGTAGTTTCTTTAAATCATATTCCTAGATATGTGTGTTTTATCACAGGGCATGCGAATATTCTGCTTTGAGAGACAGAGAAAATTTGTTTTCCAAAGTTGTTCTAATTTACACCCTAGCCAGTCAAGTATAATAGTGTTCCTGCTAACATATACCCTTTGTCCAGGTGCCTGGGTGGCTCAGTCAGTTAAGGGTCCAACTCTTGGTTTTGGCTCAGGTTATGATCTCACAGTTGGTAAGTTTGAGCCCTGCACTGGGCTCCATGCTGACAGCATAGAGCCTGCTTGGGATTTTCTCTCTCCCCCACTCTTCTGCCCTTTCCTTGCTCATACATCTTCTCTCTCAAAAATAAATAAACTTTTAAAAAATCTACATCCTTTGTGAATTTTTTAATGTTTTGCCCTTCTGATATGTGTGCAGTACTATATTATTTCATTCTTAATTTGCATTCACATTAGTAAAAGATTTGAGAATCTTTTCATCCATTTACTGGCTCCAGATATTTCATTTTTGGTGAAGTGCTTGTTTTATATATTTATTTACTAGTTTCTACTGGGTTGTTTGTCTTTTTATTATTCACTTGTATTTTTCACATATTCTGGACAGTGATCCTTTGTTAGCTATATGCTTTACAAATAGTTTCACCCTGTTAGTGGCTTCATTTCCCCTTTTTCTAATATGTTTTGACAAATTACGGTACTTAACAATAAAGCAGTTAAATTTATGCATAATTAGTTTTATGCTCAGATCTTTTTGTATTTTAAAAAGTGCCCTCCCCTACACAAAGGTCAGAAGGATTCTTGTTTATTCTAAAAGTTTTAAATTTTTGCATTTTACATTTGAATCTTCAAAGCTTCTGGCATTTATTTTTTGAGAATTATGGATTTTTAAGGATCTATCCAATTGTTTTAAATTTTCTACATTGGGTAATCAATTGTTCTCAGTACAATTTACCAGAGTCCTATTACACAGTGATGAGCAAGACCACATCTGTCATATAATCGAGATTCTATAAATGTATTCACATTTCTTGGTTTTTTTCTAATTCATCTGTCAATTGGTCTTAACTCATTCCACTACCACACTGTCTTAATTATAAAAGCTGTAAGGAAATCTTTGTATCTGCAAGCGAAAACTCACTTCAGACTAACAGATATCTGATAGTTAAATTTAAAAAGTGACTTTTCCTACTATAGTCTTCGTACTTTATATAATGAAATTATACAGTATATATTCTTTTGTTCTTCTTCTCTTTTGCTCATCATTATGTTCAGGAGATTTATACGCACTGTTGATGGAGATATAGCTCATTTATTCTCATAGTCGTCATAGCAATACGGTATTCTATTTTATGATGATACCATACTCTTTTCTCTACATTACTGTGAAACACATATTTGAGTTGTTGCCAGTGTTTTCTTTATATTTGATTTTTTAAAATTCTTGACCTAATCAAAAAAGGTATGTTAAAACTTTTTACTAAGTATATAATGGTGAATGTACCATTTTCCCCACGTAATTGTGTCAACTTTCTGCTCTATCAATTGTCATATTCATGCAAGTTTAGAATTATGTTATCTTACTGGCAAACTGATGTTTTTAAACTTTGTGTGGTAACCTTCTTTATTTCTAACAGTGTTTTTTGACTCAGTCTGCTGGGTCAAGATGCTAACATAATGACCCCAGGATTTTTTTCCTTTTAAACATTATTCACTTGGTTTACTTTTCTCTCACATTACACCTTCTACACCCTATGCTTTTGATGTGCCTATGATAAGGACCACAAGCAGCACTTAGGTGGCTCAGTTGGTTAAGAGTCTCAACTCTTGATTTCAGCTCAGGTCATGATTCCAGGGTTGTAGGATCCAGTCCTGCATCAGGCTCCACGCTGAGTATAGAGCCTGCTTAAGATTCTTTATCTCCCTTTGCCCCTCTTTCCCACTTATACTCTCTCGCTCTAAAAAAAATTTAAAAAGGACCACAAACTGTTTGTTCTTTTTCTCTTTTAATCTAGTATGATAATCTCTGTTTTTAACTGGAAAATTTAGTCCATTTATATTCATGTAATATATACTGGGACTTCTATTATCTTTTAAATTATATTTATCAAACTTTTAAAATTCTTTTGGTTTCTTCTTTTTCAATTTTGGGTTGAGGTTTTTATTGCATTTTTGTCTTCATTATTTTGCTAATTATATTTCTATTCTTTTATGTTCACCCTTGAACTTTTATTATGCATACTTAACTAAACAACGGCTAAGTTAAACAAGACATTAACCCTGAACAAACAATATAAAGACCTTGATACATGTTAACTCTGAATACATCCTTCCAATTTTAAAAGCTGGGTTTCTTTTCTCAGTATTGTAATTCTGTTGTTATTATTGGTTTATATTAATTTTTCATGGTTTTATATTTGCTTTTATCTTTTTCTTTATTTAAGTTGTCCTGTGATATTACTTCTTCCTGAAGAACATTCTTTAAAAGTTCCTTTAGCAAGTCATTGTTAGTTAAGTTATCATAGTTTTTTACTAATATTCAAATGTCTTCATTTCATCCTACAGGTAGTTTCTGAGTACATGATTCTAACTTGTTACTTGTTTTTCTAAGCTCCCTTTCTGGTTTTGCTTTTGCTATTCAGTAGTCTTTGATACGATGTGAGTTCTCCACAATGTGACTGGAGTGTATTTTATTTATTGTGCTGGGATACACTCTGTTCTGTATTGATGGATCCACATTTTCCATTACGCTTAGAAAAGTCACATCTGGTTAGAACCCCAAAAGGAATGAATAGAAGCAAGGAAGGCAAAAGGATGGGGTAGCTATAGTTTGTACATTTTCACAGCTGAATAGCATTCTACTTTTTGACCATATTATCACATTTTTATTCTAGTAGTTATAACATTTTATTTATTTACAAAAATTTCCATTCTATTCCTAATGGCCTCTTGTCATGTGCAAATGGTTTCCTTAAAAAAAAAAAGTCACTTCAAACATAATGTATATTATGTGTCTTCAGTCTGTGTATCAGTAGTTTGGGGAATCTTAATGTGTGGTTGTTGATTCTGCTGACCTTGACTCGTTGTGGTTCTTCCTCCCTTTCCTTTGGTGCTACTTGATTGTAAGATCATGGCTTGATCCTCATGTGTGAGTACTGCCTAAAGTGCCTTTCTCCTATACAGGAGCTGCTTGTGTTGCTGCTAATAGCCAATGGCCATCACCAAACTGTATGCACATTTCCCCTCTATAAAGTTTCAGCTTAGTTTGAGGCCCCACCTTTAGTTTACCCACCTTGCTTCAGGACCAAAGCTCACTGTACCCATAGGGGAAGTGTCACGATAGTCATCTATACTGAGCAATGCTCCCTTGCCCAATCTTCCTCCACTCCCAGTTCGTATCTCTAACCTCCTTTTGGGTTGGAGGACTGTATTACTCTCCTGACTCCTTTAAGCCCATTAATGTGTGTTCTATCTCAAGTTCAAATGCTCTGCAGTCCTGGGGCTTCTGGGTGGCTCAGTTAGTTAAGTGTCCAACTTTGGTTCAGGTCATGATCTCGCAGTCCGTGAGTTTGAGCTCTGCATTGAGCTATGTGCTGATGGCTTATAGTCTGAAGCCTGCTTCAGATTCTGTGTCTCTGTCTCACCCTCTCCCCCCACCCAACCACCCCCACTTGCAATGTCTCTGTCTCTTTCTCTCAAAAATAAACATAAAAAATGGTTTTTAATGCTCTGCAGCCCCTTGAAAGCACTTCGTTTGCAATAATGCTAGAGTCACTGAGTTTATTTTTTACATCAAGACAATAGATACAGGGGCACCTGGGTGGCTCAGTCCGTTAAGCGTCTGGCTTCGACTCAGGTCATGATCTCACTGTTCGTGGGTTCAAGCCCCACATCGGGCTCTGTGCTGACAGCTAGCTCAGAGCCTGGAGCCTGCTTCAGATTCCGTATCTCCCCCCCTCTCTCTCTGACCCTCCCCTGCAAACACTGTCTCGCTCTGTCTCTCAAAAATAAATAAAAAATTAAAAAAATTAAAAAAACAGATAATAGATATACATGGTAGAAAATTAAAGAAATAGAAAAGCTATGATGACAATACTTTCTCACTCCTTACCTCTCCACGACAGTACCAGTTCCCCAAAACAATTGATTGTGTTTCTGCTCACAGGATTAATGATGGTAACCTTCATATCTCAAGATAATATGCATATACTTCTATTTTCTTGTCTATCAAAGATGTGGATTTAGTTTACTCATTTACCCTTTCTATTTCAACCTCCTAATTTTTGATATGCATATTATTGAACTTAATTCTTTTATTAATTACATTTGTAACATTAAGCAATATATTCAGCCCCTTTTTCTACTAACTTCCATCAGTATCTCTTAACCTCTGACCACCTTACTCTGAGGATATTAATTAGCACACTGACACTTTCTTCCACATGTCCCAACACCCTCCACTCAGGTCTTAGCTAATGTGATTTAAATACTTGCTTTTATATTGCCAAGTTGTTCAAATTTAAATAGTTTACCAGTAATGTAGAAATTTCAAGTATTTTTAATAGGATGATTATAAAACCTCAAAAATCAAGAAGTAGCATTTTCATTTTTAGGGCAATGTAAACACATTCAGGGCAGGCCATGTAGTATATGGAGGACACATTTCCTTCACCTTGACCTCAATGCTGCAATCGTTGAGCCCACATAAAGGGAAATGGCTCAAACCTCATGTGCAAATAAACACTGTCTTCTTACACTACTGTAACTGCTGAACATCATACAGCATAATTTAGTTTGTTTCATGGTTAGATCATGACTTTCTATACAGTTTCCTTTTCTTCTCCTGTAGTTTCAAATGGCCTTTATTTCTTGCATGATTTAGCTTTATCATCCCTCCCTTTTCTCCCAAGTGCTCAATCATATATTGTATTCTATTACTGTCTCCCATCTCCCGTTCGAGTGCTTGGAATCTCTCCTCTGTCTACTGAAGTCTAGAGTCTCTATCTACTAAACCCGAACTAGAGTGGTTGTTCTCCAGGCCTGCGAAACTGCCGACATGTTGAGATGTTGCTTCAGCATTCTCTTGAGTTGATCCACCTCAAGGAGTTTTCATATATTCCTCCCTCTTGGTTTAGATATTTACAAAACACTTTTGGCCAAATACTTCCTCAAGTAACTTCTTAGAAAAGGTGTATGTGCAATAAAACTTATAAATCTTTGCATGCTTTTATTCTTTCCTCACATTTGATTTTTTTTCCTCAGTAGAAGAGCACAGGTTGTAATTTCAAAGGAAACTGTTCCATCATTACCTAGTATATATGTAGAACAGGAATATTAATGCTATTCTGATTATTTGTATTTATAAGTATTCTTTTAAGTCTGTCTCATTGAGTTACTTTCATGAAGATATTTTTTTAAATCTCTCATTTTAAAAAATGTGATCTCCTGTCCCATTTTCTTCCTTATTCCTTTTGGATAATTTTATTTTCTTATTTTAGAAAGAAATCTAGATGGCATGAGGGAAATACACATTTCCTAGTTTATCATCTCAAATCTCCATCACTTATTTTCAATATATTATATTGTACTATATTTACTTTGTCAGGTGCCAAAAATTCTTTGTGAAACAAACCAGGATAAATCATATAAGCTTCTAAAAGTTGAGGGGCATATTGTCTGTTCCTCTAATTCAGGGGAATACATTTTTAATTCCATAATCATGGAAAATATTGGAGAATTGATTCCTTGCACTAGTGAAGAATAGATGCAGACCCATCGGGACTCAGAAAGTCTAACAGGTCAAAAGCTCAAAATCCAGAGGGATGGATGGGATCAAACATCTCCAAGCAATGAAAAGTCTTAAAAGCACCAAGGCAACTGTAATGAATGGAAACACTGTTGCAAAGATGCACTGATGGAATAATTTTTGGTAAATATAGTTACGAATTATTTTGCCTAGGGCTGCTCTTGGACTCACAGTCAGAACCTGTCTTGCCTAAGGCAAACAGATAATTAGCAATGGCCAGAGATGCTTGGGCAACAACCTGTGGTGGTAGAGTAGGGAAAACCTGCAAAAAAGTAAGCAGTCCTATTAAAAGTTTCTGATTTATGAAATACAAGTTACACACTATGGGATATCTAATTAGTTCTCACAGTGATACACCTCATCCCATTCTCTATCATATCTGAGGTTACCATACATGGCATTGAAAGAATTCTTAAAACTTCAAAGACAGCTTGTTTTGCTTCCTTACCTGTAGCACCCAGGTAGGACTCCACAGAGAGCTGCCATTTTACTTTCTCACAGGCAGGTGTACTCCGTGATCACCTGGCACAGTTGAAGTAATTATCAAGGATTTGAACAGGGCCAGCAACCAGTCCCTTTCTGTTTGTTTCAGGTGAGGAAGACCTCTTGCCTGGGTGATAGGTAGGTCTAGGGGAATGAAAAGAATGAGTGGTCTTAGCCTTCTTTATTTTACCAAATATCTTTTGAGTACTTAATAAGTTTCAGGCTTTGTGCAAGGCATTGTGGACCAAATGATAAAGACATGGGTCGGTGTCATGAGACCTTGCCCCTTGCATACACGTAGTGGCTTGACCTCTTAAACACCGCCCCCCAAATGACAATACCTTCATTTAAGAAAACATAAAGCATCCGTATTTCTAAGACCAGATACCTACAAGGCCAGAATAGACCTTCCTACATTCCCTCTAGCAAAATTAATACAGATGCCTTCCATTTGGGTTATCTCTGAGAGTTTTTGCGTAACTAAGAACCTCTGCAAAAGATAGAATTTATTATTCTACAGCCGCAAGTGGGAAGGCAGGCAGGGACAGAGAAGGAAAAGAAGAGAGCAAAGAAAGAACTGCACACACTAAAACTCACAGATATAGAAGACTCAAACTCATTCATTCATTCAGCAAATATCTGTTGGGATCTCATTTTATATCAGGCGCTGTTCCAAACATGTGGAAGCAGAAGTGAACAAAAGAGACAAAATCTCTGCCTTCGTGGAGTGTGCATTCTACTTGGGGAGAGGTAGGGAAAATTATGATAACATAGATAAAATATTTAGTTTGGGTTTAAGGAAATAAAGAAAGAAAAAGAGACAGGAAGTGTTGAAAAGAGGGAGGTGAAATTTTCTACATGTATTCAGGAAAATCGTCAATGAAAAAATGGTATTTTGGTGAAGAATGGAAGGAGGGAGGCAGTGTGTGGAAGTCACTCAGATAGCTGGGAGCACATTCTAGGTAACTGAATGGAACCAGTGCAAAGGCTCAGAGGCAGGGGCGTGCCTGCCATTTTCAAGGGCTACTGAGCCAGCATAACTACATTAGAATGACAGAAGGTAAGAGAAATAGCTGACTAAGTCAGATAGGTAATGAGAAGCCAGACAAGGTAGGGCCTTGTAGGGCCTTGTATAAACTCTTACTCTGAGAGAAGTAGGAGCTATTGGATTTGAGGAGTGCCATGATCTGACTGAGCTTTTAAAGGATAAATGAATATACTAAAAACCCATGACAAGAAAAACAACAAAAAGGAAAAAAAATTCATCATCAAAAACAGTGTCTTTTATGCTTGCTCTGGAGAATTGTAAAATTCTGAGATAAGAAACAGATCTTTGATGGCCAGAGAACGCTGTTCTGGATTCCTAAGAGACATAAAAATTAATGATCAATGAACTCAAAATGGCTGGAATCTGGACCCATGGATAGCATTTCCCAAGAAGCCACATCCATGGACACCTCAGACTTAATTTGCTCCATCAGCATGTGATGAGGCACAATTTTAATAGGGTGTGACAACTGACAAGAGAATTAAATTGATGCAAATTAAAACTTTAACAGTAACATTATATGGAGCTTAAAATCTTTTGCACTTTTGACACTGAACTTACACTAGCTGCTAGAAACTAGAATAAAGGATTCTTACAGAACTACTAGCCAAGGACAATCCACTGTGTTTATAAAAAAATACAGAAATTCTTACTATTGATTAGAGACAGAGTGGATGAGCTGAGGACGGAAGCTTTTATATCTCGTTAATCTAACCACTGGATACATTTGAAAATTACGATTCATTACTAAGGAAGAGAACAATTCTGAGTGGATGAGGAAGAATGTACAGGGACAGAAGATGGGGAGCATACAGGGACAAAATTCAGCAACTACTAGGACTCCTGTGTCCTAGGCACTTACAATGGTTTAGCATCAAAACATTCCATGATTCATATGTATCCATGTAAAAAAGGATGTGTGTATGTGTCTAATTTCTACGTCCAACTCACTGTCATTTTTTTCTGAAATTTTAATTGTTTTATTATTAGGTAGAGACTTGAACACAATTTATAAATAATGTAGCTCCACAAAGTTGTCTCAGCAGTTGAGAAAAAAAGGGAGGAAAAGTTAAAAATGTAAATGATACATATAGATCGAGTTATGGTCACATGACATCATGGTATACTACATAAGCAATGATTCTGCAGTAATTCAAATACAAATATGTGGTGGGAAAGATTATTTATCACATGTGCGGCAGTATAAGGATGCAAATTCCAAATTACTTTCTCCATCTCAGTAGTTACAACCACACTGTTGAGTATTTTAAGACTCAGATTTCTTCTTGGTAGATATCTAATGCAACACTTAACCAGTTACAAGTGTTGTAACTAGTTACAGAATTTAGTTTAATAACAAAATAAAAACTCATTTTCATTTTATGATTTACTTGACCCATTTTCTTCTTTATCAAGAAAACAGTATTGGTTCTATTTTAAAATTTAGAACACTCAGCTACATTTTCAAAGACTTCATAACCTGTCTAGCCATTTTATCCTCTTTATCCTGTGTGACCATCATCACCTCTACTACATAAGCAACCTGCTCCTATATGCAACTTTCAAGCCAAATTAAAGCCAAACTTTTGTTTGCTGTGACAAAACCATATATTTGTAGTGTTCCTCAGCATTTACGATGTTTGCACAGCTTCATTCCTGCATCTGAGCCTTTACTCTATGATGTAGAGTCTACGTGTTTCTCCCCTCCTTCACCTTGTGTCTATATACAAAGATGCTCACCATAACTAGGCATTATGGGAAAGCAAGACACAATCCTAAGGTCACACCACTACAGCCCTAAAATAAAGCTAAAATCAAAACAAAATAAACCTGACAATGACAAGTCCTGAAAAGGATGTGGAACAACCAGAACTGTCTAGATGCAGAGCAATGAGAAGTCTCATACTTTGCTGAGAGGAAGACAAAATGGGACAACTGCTTTAGAAAACAGTTTGGCACCTTCTTGTAAAGTTAAACATACATTTGCTATATGGCCCAGTGATCCCACTCTTAGGCATTTAATCAGAAAAAGAAAACGTGTCTACCCAAATATTTGTAAATTAATGTTAACAAAATATTCAGAAATGTAAAAGATGGGAAACAACTCAAATATATATCAATTAGTGATAGACAATTCGTATGATGGAATATTACTCAGCAATAAAAAGGAATGAATTACAGGTATACACAACGATATGAGTAGATCGCAAACATTCTAAGTAAACATACAGAAGGTTATATAAGTATGATTCTATGTATATGACATTTTGGTAAAGGGAGAGCTATAAGGACAGAAATCAGATCAGTGGTTGCCTTAGGCTGTGGGTAGAAGGAGGGAACTGAGTGCAAAAGAAGAGAACTTCTATGGAGCGACGGAACTACCCCAACCTGGATTCAGTGGTGCTTATACAACTGGATATGCCTGTCCAAACTCACTGAACTGTACATCTAAAAAGGCTGTGTTTCACTGTATACAAATTATACCTCAATAAACCTAACTTTAAAAAGATGACATTGCTGAAGAAAATTCTATCTATTCCTAAACCTTTATGAATTTCCTCTGAAGTTTTCCACCTTCATGAGTCTCTTTCTTGAGTGCTTAATTGATGCATGGTTTCATTCAATATCCATGCTTCAGTGATCAGACATAATTTTCTTCCATTAATTTTCCTTTCATGATAGGACCCTGAACCACTTTTTGAAATTTCTTCCCAGGAGTGAACTTAGGAATTTACATATTTACTTCCCTGCTAAGTTCAAATTCAGAGTTTACTGAGCGTCTGCTATCCCAGTCTTTATCTGAGCATTAAATTCAATGGCTTAGGTCTTAAAACTCCCTAACTCTCATATACCTTGAAGTCTTGCCGCAGGATGCATTCTTTAACCATGCCCCCAAATAATACAGCGCTTTTAGCATTTCAGTTATTATAATACATGGATTGGAGAGGATTTAAAACACACTGCTAATAGTTAAAATTCTGCTTTATATTTAATAATCCAAATTCAAAGATATTGTTAGCTACTGGAAAATTACGAGCGAACCTGAGGACCCCAGAACTGGCAATTCTCCCTTCACTGATGAAGTCTAAATGACATTTATAGGCAGACAGGTTTACAATGTGTCACATCTCCTTTAAAACAGAGCACCGTTAACAAGGGCATTACTACAAAAATAAAGGAGACAATCTCATCATGGTGGGCTGAAAGTATCTGCATTCCACCCGTGTTACAGTTCAGGATTAAAAAACTTTGGCAACGATCTAACCCACTTGCAAACCTAAACCTCAGTTACCAAGTGGTTAGAGTGACAAAGCAAAAAGGACAGAATTTGTGGTTCATTTGCTCTGTCAACAGATCTGGGTCCCTGTGTAAAGTCTGCAAAATTAAAAGCACAATTAAAGTAGATGTTTAAAGAGTAATGGTGCATGCCATATCTCTGAGATGCAACATAAAACCAAGGCCCCTGGGAAAGTTTAGTTGTTAAGTAAGGAGTATTGATTTAAATTGCTTAACAGTAACAAGAGTATGCATTACTTTTGCCTCAAACATTGTTTTTAAATAAAAAGTCACAACAATCTGCCATTAGGTATATCCATTCCAAAAATGTAAATATTAAATAGCAAAATCCAGAGCATAATCATGAATGAAATACATCTTTCAGAAAGCAAACGGTTCCAAAAACTTCATGACATATTTTTTTAAGTTGTGATTTTGCTTATAATTTAATAAATGCCTCTGCTGCTTCTGAGACTCCTAAAAAGAATGATCAATGACTCTAAGACTTTTTTGTCAAAATTAAACATGCCGTAAAAACGTAAATAGTACACTTATTGAGGAAGGACTTAATCCACATGCTATAATTAGAAAATAAGGAGAAGCTAAAAAAATAATTTCCAATTCCACATTTAGTCATTTTTTACTTATTAATTCTACAAATATCTATTGAATGCTTCCTATGTGACAGGCAGTGTTTTAGACACAGTTGGTTGGGCAGCAAAGAAAATATACAAAATTTCCAGTCCTTCTGGAATTTATAGCACCCTTTGAAATTTTGCTGTATAATGTTCAAAAATGTATATATATATATATATATATATATATACATAACACACATATATACACGGACAAAAGCAGAGTATTATTCTAAAGATATTTGTAACTTGCTTCCTAATATGAAATAACTCTGTGATCTTGTAAAATAAATTTTTTTGTTGTAACGATACAACATGAGGTCTGCTCTCATAACAGATTTTTAGCCGTTCAGCATGGCATTAACTATGGCGCTCCATCGCACCGCCGGTCTCCAGAACTTATTCATCTTGCATCCACTAAAGCTTTATACTCATCAATTAGCAACTTCTTTTCTTACCACTACATACACTTTAATACCTTTATTTTCAATGACTTCATTATATATTATTGTATGGGTTTTTCTGAATTATTTAACAATCCCTTTTTGTTGGACATTTAGGCTGTTTCCTTCTTTTGCATTGTAAATGATGCTTTGGTAATAGGTAAGTGTGGCTGTAACAGCATACGGTATAATCATATACATATATTTACATGCTTATCCAATTCCGTATCATGATAAGGGAATTCTTATTTCATAGGTGTTAACAATTTTGAGGATTGCATGACTTTGTCTATGATTGATTTTTTTTCGAGAATAGAAAAAAAGAAAGCCAAGTATAGCAGATGTGTTTCATTCAAGGTGTGAGAACAGGGATATAGATGTCTAGAGTAGCATTTCTCCTCTGAGGCTGCCATGATGATCCAATGTTTCGGAAGATGAGCACAATGATCAAAAGGGCAGATCAGGAATGAAAATCAGTGGTTGTGAGATCCTTTTCCATAAGAATAATTAGGCTTTAAAACAAAAGACTAAAATTGGGATGCCTTGAACATTTTAATGTGTACGTCAGACAAAATTTCATTACACTTCTTCCATTTCAAATCATGTTCTTGAATTCTTATTTGCAGTAATATGAGGGAAGCATCCCAGATTTTAAAGTTAGTTTTTCCTATAATCATTCTTGAAATATCTATAAACCATCTTATTAATAAGAAGTATTTATACAACATAATTCAATTTGAATCACAAAGAAACTACCATGACAGAGCTTTTGAAAGTCAGAGTATCTGATTTTCTAAGTATCTGTGGAAAGTTTAGAATAAAATTTGGTTGCTCTAACGTAATAGCTTATTCTGACTATGACATGTACTCACAATATATGTGATATTAAGAGCCAAACGGATCAATCTCTTTTTTTGCTCTATTTTGTAGCTCCTCATAAGTTCTATATGTCATTTATAGGAAAATAAGTCACCAAGCATATAAAATTAATGAACAGAAGGTTTATGGTAAGAACTAAGGACATGCCAGAGTTGAAAGGCAAATGTGTGAAAAGTGTAATTTCATATGACAGCTAAAATATTTACAATTGAATACGTTTCTTTCCAATTACAGGTTTGTAGTAAGGGATCAGTTATAATCAATGATAACGTGAATAATAAATTATTCCACTTATTTTAATTCAACATAATAAAATGGAAACATGAAAATTGCAATGATCCTTGAATTAAGCTTGATATTTCTTTCAGGCTGCTCAACATTCCCTGATTCTTCACCAGGGTCACACTAGGGGAGATAAACTGAATTCTTACTTAGGCAGAACTGCTGGTTTCTTATTTCCCTAGTTTCTAGCATCATTTGTTCCACGCCTAATGGATTCATGTTGGAACCTGTAGATTTTGAAACATGCAGTTCCTCGCATACAAACTGGTTGCCAAGTAGCTTCAGAAGGATTTCGGAGCCAAACGTATTCCACCTTAATAGAGAATTAATTTTTGTCTTGTAAGACTTAATACCTTCTCTACCAGGGAGTACAAAAATGTGATTTAGGAGAGACATCCTTGAAAATAATGAGGGATTTGTTATTATTATTACTGGGTGCTGAGAACTACTCTAGGGTACCAGTAGGAAAGAGACCGCTGAGATTTCCTTGTGTAGCATGGGCTCTCTTCAATTCCGCGCTTCCTGTGGCCCCACTTTTATTGGGAATTATTTAAAAACTCATAAAGTAAAACGAAAACCAGGCAAAAAAGATCAGGCAAACATCTAACATAGTAAGTGGGAAGCATAAGATTAAGAAGATATTAAAATAAAAAGAATACCAGGCAAAATTAAAACAGGAGCAAAATGAAAGGTTGAACAGTTATGCAACTTCAAACATAAAAAAGTGACTTTCAAATGCTATTTAAAAATCTGAAATTTTACATAAAATGCTAGAAGTAAAGATACAGGTATAAACACATATAAAGGAATAAATATTTTTAAAGGTACAAAAATAAAAATTAAAGCTTTTGTTTCAAAATTATACAACAGTAGAGTATAATCAATTCCCATGCACCCTCCTTGCTGCTGCTGCTGCTCATGCTACCTCTTCTTTTTCCTCTACTTCCTCCCCTTCTATTATTATTGTATACCTTAGTGAGAAACTTTGGTATTACTGTATCTTTTCTATAATACTTATCTGTGACTCTTATACCATCTGCAATATAATTACTAAGTTAACAGCAGTGTCATGATATCATCTGAAACCCAATTTATGCTCACATTTTTACAAGGGTCTCAGAAACATTGTCCAGAGATTTTGTGCAAATTGAGATTCAAATGAGGTCCACACATTACATGTTCCATATTTCTTTAGGTTTCTTTGAATCTGGAAGGGTTCCCTTCACTCTTATTTTCTACATGTCATTTAGTTACTGAAGAAACAATGATGTTTGTCTTGTAGAATTTCTCACATTCTACATTGTGTCAATTGTATCAATTGGTTGCATTTAACATATTTATCTATTCCCATAGTTCCTGTCATGTGGAACCTAGGATCACTAGGTTCAGGACTTGTGTGTGTGTGTGTGTGTGTGTGTGTGTGTGTGTGTGTGTGAGAGAGAGAGAGTGAGAGTGAGAGAGAGAGAGAGAGAGAGAGAGAGAGAGAGAGAGAGAGAGAGAGAAAAGATTCATAGGTGGTGCTGTGTCCTTTATTGAATCACCAGAGGAGGCCATTTAAGTGACGTCAATATCAGTAAGCAGGCTGAGGTTTCATAAGCCTGATCCATTTATTATAAAGTTTCCTATCGTACATTTAACAGTTGGAGCATCCATCAATTTTGATCTGCATTCATTATTACACAAAAGTGCTAAAAAGTACTGACCTTAATTTTTCACTTAAAAAAACCACTTATTTGCTAGAGTACTTGAATAAAGAACTTTTATCAATTCTCCTCTTGTCTCGAAATACATTAACATAAAAAGCAGGAGAAATTATCAGTTCTCATTGTTAAGCATTTTTAGGAATACTGAGTGGATGTAGTAACTTCCAAAAGTGACCTATAACATTTATTTATTTTTAGTATAAGTATAAAGTCATAGAATTTTTATGTTTGATGATATATTACAAACTATTACACTGATTTGTTATTTTGGGACTCATTTTTTCCCTTCTTAGGGTGTGTTCCTTTGATACATCTTCTTAGTGTTTTATTTATTTATTTATTTACTGGCAGTTTAAATTTATTTATTCAATTTTTTTTTAAAAGTCGGCTCCATGCCCAACGTGGGACTTGAACTCATGACCCTGAGATTACAAATCGCATGCTCTACCAACTGAGTTAGCCAGGCTCTCTGGCATTTTAAATTTAAATTTAAGATTGCCAGACTTTTAATTTATAACTTCTTTAATTATCTGAATATTTTTGCATACGTTGAAAATCTTGTTTAATAAATGACATTAACATATTTATTTGTTTTTATCCCAGCATTGTCATGTACCTATACATCATAGTTTCAAAAAAACAATTCAGAAATTATTATCAATTTCTGAATGCAGTTTAAGATTTATTTGTAATTATTTTTCAATCTAGAAATACAGAGTCAAAACACTATCTTTTAAAGTCACTTGAAAACACTGTTCTTGTCATGATTTTACCACCAACTAGATAGACATTTAAATTCTTTTGTTACAGTTTTTTTTTAGAGATTGAATTCTTTCTTCTTGATTTTATAATAATGAAAATGATTTTTATGGTTCAAAGATCCAAATTATACAGCAAGTTACTTTCAGAGAGATCTAACCTCTGACTATGACACTCTGCCACTTTCCCTCCGGGCCACGTACACAGCCATTAGAAAGCACGAGCCTACACTGTTGGTGGGAATGTAAACTGGTGCAGCCGCTCTTGAAAACTGTGTGGAGATTCCTCAAAAAACTATCCATAGAACTCCCCTATGACCCAGCAATAGCACTGCTAGGGATTTACCCAAGGGAGACAGAAGTGCTGATGCATAGGGGCACATGTACCCCAATGTTCATAGCAGCCCTGTCAACAATAGCCAAATCATGGAAAGAGCCTAAATGTCCATCACCTGATGAGTGGATCAAGAAGATGTGGTTTATATACACAATGGAGTACTACATGGCAATGAGAAAGAATGAAATATGGCCATTTGTAGGTAAGTTGATGGACCTCGAGGGTGTCATGCTAAGCGAAATAAGTCAGGTGGAGAAGGACAGATACCATATGTTTGCACTCATAGGTCTAACAGGAGACCAGGAGAAACCTAATGGAGGACGAGGGGGAGGGGAAGAGGGTAAGAGAGTTGGGGAGAGAGAGGGATGCAAAACTTGAGAGACTATTGAATACTGAACATGAACTGAGGGTTGAAGAGGGAGGGGGAAAAGAGGTGGTGGTGATGAAGGAAGGCATTTGTGGGGAAGAGCACTGAGTGTTGTGTGGAAACCAATTTGGACAATAAACTATTTAAAAAAAAAAAGAAAGAAAATCAGAAAACCTAAAAAAAAAAAAAAGAAAAGAAAGCACGAGCAAGCAGAGGGAAAGAGAAAGAGAATCTCAAGCAGGATCCACACTCAGCACAGAGCCTGATACAGGGCTTGATCTGTGACTCTGGAATCCTAAGCTGAGCCGAAATCAAGAGTCAGACACTCAATTGACTGAACCACCCAGGCACCTCATACACAGCCATTTTTAAAAAAGTTTTTGCTTCAGGCATCAGCTCAGGTCATGATCTGTCAGTGAGTTCAAGCCCCTCATGAGGCTCTGTGCTCACAGCTCAGATTCTGTGTCTCCCTCTCTCTCTGTCCCTCCCCTGCTCACACTCTGTGTCTCCCTCTTTCTCTCTCTCAAAAATAAACAAACACTAAATAAATATATAAAAAGTTTTTATTTTTCTACTGTTTCTCTGAAAATATATATATAACCAAATCCAATCCTGTGCTTTCACAAGCAGTGCTGCAGTCAATTTCGGGCATACATTAGTCCATTTATTTTGCCTATGTATCTTTGGGATAGATTCATATCTGGGTGGAAGCACTGGTCAAAAGCTAAAGGAATAAATCAAGTTGTTGGATAGTGTCAACCTCACCTCCATAGGAGCAATATCATTATCATCAACAATATGTCAAAGTCCTTGTTTCCACATATTCTGCAAAGAGACTACCTTGGATTTTGCTAGGCAGGGAATGATGAGCAACTTTTCAGTGTAGTTTTAGTTATGTCTTTGTTATTTTGATTTCAGTTGGTAACTTTTTATATGGTTAAGGGTCATGTGCATTTTTCCCTCTTATCATTTGGTCTTACAAATATTAGACAATGTTTGCCACTCAATTTTCAGAAACTCTTTAAAACTTAAAAGGTACAATGTGTGATATCATTTGCACATAATTTCCCTGGTTTTATACATGGCTTGTGATATTTTATTTCTGATGTTCAACTACACACACACACACACACACACACACACACACACACAAATATATAAAATCAAACTTAAAAGTCTTTCTTTTAATTGCTTCTGTAATGTTAATCATCAGAAATATCACAAGTCAGGTTCCCCGGGAAGCCAATTCTGAGACAGAAACTATACCGCTGGATTTTATTGAGGAATCTTTCTTATCTCAGGCTGCTTAACAAAATACCGGATGGACTTAAACAAAAGAGTGGGTGGCTTAAACAGCAGACACATTTCTCACAGTTCTGGAAAATGGGAAATCCGAGATCAAGGTGATAGCACATTTGGTTGTATAGGAGAGCCCACTTTGTGGCTTATTGGGGGCCTCATCTCTCTATACCCACATGACATCTTTGTGTGCATGCAGACAGAAAGCTCTGGCCTATCTTCTTCTTTTATAAGGACACTAATACCATTATGGGGGCTCCATGCCCATCTAAATGACCTCACTAAACTTATTTTTCCGAGGCCCACTTCCTAATGCTATCATATTGGAGGTTAAAGCTTCCACATATGGGTAACACGTACTTTCAGTCCATAACAGAAACCTTGAGACTAACAGCTATACATCATAGGACTCTCGATGTTACGGGAATAAGCTCTTCATCCCTGAAGAGACTCTGGGTGGCACAGCAAAGCAATTACCAGGGGGAATTCTCTCCACACCAAGAAGTTTAAAAAAGGGCTGAAAAACAGTTAATAAGGGACTCACCTATGGTTTCTTATACAACTTGAATGTCTTATTTGGTACGTCAGATCTCTGAATGATCTGAAATGGTATGAGAAATTGAGCCAATGGTGTGTTTTCATATTTTTCACTTGTTCCAGGAACACACGGTAACACATACATTGCATAGATCTTTATTTTTAGGACTATTTCAGATTTTTATCTAAATAAACCTTATAGCTAACTTGTCTAGCTCCAGAAAAAAAATGTACTTTTATTTGGATTTCTTTAGATTTGTAGATCAATTTAGGGAAAAAAACCCACATAAATCAACAGGAAAAACTGATATCCTTATTATGTTATATTCTTCTTTTTGGGAGTATGGTATATCTGTCTATGTGTTAAGATCTATTATGTCTTCCAGGAATACTTTACAGTCTTTATGTGGGTTTGGTGCCTTTTTTGTAATATTTATGCTTAGGTTTTATAGTTTAAAAAATTTGGGGGTGCCTGAGTGGCTCAGTTGAGTGTCTGACTTCAGCTCAGATCATGTTCTCGCATTTTGTGAGTTCAAGCCCCACATCAGGCTCGCTACTCTCAACCTGCCAGCACACAGCCCACTGTAGATCCTTTGTTCCTGTCTATCTGCCCTTCCTCTGCTTACGCTCTCCCCCAAAATAAAGAAATATTTTTTAAAAATTTAACCACCTATTTTAAATGGAATCTGCTCTTACACCTTCTATTATTTAGATGTGTCTCCTTATTAAGCAATTAATAATCAAAATTTATTTTACAATTTTATTTTTAAATTTATATTATGAAAAATTTCTAACATATACAAATTAGAAAGAAATAACCCCCATGTGCCCATTACCAGATGCAACAATGATCACTTCATTGCTAATCCTATTTCATATAAAATCTAACCTACTTCCTCTTTCCTACATTATACTGAAGCAAATCTAAGATATCATATCCTTTAATCATATCTATTTCAGAAGCTACTTCTGAAAGTACTCCTTTTAAAAAAAATGGCTTAAGTGCTGTGATCCCACCAAAACAATCTAGAGTAATACGTTATTAATATTAAATATTCAATGACTAAATTTCCCCATTTGTCTCAAATTTTTTTAGTTTATTCTGATAAGTCTTTGTTTTTTGTTTTGTTTTGTTTTGTTTTTTATTTATTTTTTAAATTTACGTCCAAGTTGGTTAGCATATGGTGCAACAATGATTCAGGAGTAGATTCCTTAATGCTTCTTACCCATTTAGCCCACCCCCCTCACACAACCTCTCAAGTTACCCTCTGTTGGTTCTACATATTGAAGAGTCTCTTATGTTTTGCCCACCCCTGTTTTTATATTATTTTTGCTTCCCTTCCCTTATGTTCATCTGTTCTGTATCTTAAAGTTTCATATGAGTGAAGTCATATGATGTTTGTCTTTCTCTGACTAATTTTGCTTAGCATAATACCCTCTAGTTCCAACCATGTAGCTGCAAATGGCAAGATTTCATTACTTTTGAGTGCCAAGTAATAGTCCAAAGTGCATATATACTACATCTTCTTTTTCCATTCATCCATCGATGGACATTTGGGCTCTTTCCATACTTGAGCTATTGTCAATAGTGCTGCTATAAACATTGGGGTGCATGTGTCCCTTTGAAACAGCACACCTGTATACAGAAATGCTGATGCATAGGGGCACATGTACCCCAATGTTCATAGGAGCACTTTCTACAATAGCCAAATCATGGAAACAGCCTAAATGTTCATCACCTGATGAATGGATCAAAAAGATGTGGTATATATACACAATGGAGTACTATATGGCAATGAGAAAGAATGAAATCTGGCCATTTGTAGGAAAGTGGATGAACCTTGAGGGTGTCATGCTAAGCGAAATAAGTCAGGCAGAGAAGGACAGATACCATATGTTTAAACTCATAGGTCAAACAAGAGAAACCTAACAGAGGGCCATACGGAGGGGAAGGGGGAAAGAGAGCTGGGGAGAGAGAGGGACACAAACCATGAGAGACTATTGAATACTGAAAACAAACCAAGGGCTGAAGGGGGAGGGAGTGGGGGAAGGGGGTGATGGTCGTGGAGGGGGAGCACTTGTGGAGAGAAACACTGGGTGTTATATGGAAACCAATTTGACAATAAACTATTATTAAAAAAAAACACACCTGTATCCTTTGGATAAATGCTAGTAGTGCAATGGCTGGGTCATAGGGTAGTTCTATTTTTAATTTTTTGAGGAACCTCCATACTGTCTTCCAGAGTTGCTGCACCAGTTTGCATTCCCACCAGCAGTGCAAAAGAGATCCTCTTTCTCCGCATCCTCACCAACATCTGTTGCTGCCTGAGTTGTTAATGTTAGCCATTCTGACGGGTGTGAGGGGGTATCTCATTGTGGTTTTGATTTGTATTTCCCTGATGATGAGTGATGTTGAACATTTTTTGATGTGTTGGTTGGCCATCTGGATGTCTTCTCTGGAGAAGTGTCTATTCATGTCTTTTGCCACTTCTCTTCACTGAATTGGTTTTTGGGTGTTGAGTTTGATACGTTCTTTACAGATTTTGGATACTAACCCTTTATCTGATACATCATTTGTAAATATCTTCTCCCACTCTGTTAGGTGCCTTTTAGTTTTGCTGCTTGTTTCCTTCTCTGTGCAGAAGCTTTTTATTTTGATGAGGTCCCAATAGTTCATTTTTGCTTTTGTTTCCCTTGCCTACAGAGATGTGTTGAATAAGAAGTTGCTGCAGCCAAGGTCAAAGAGGTTTTTGCCTGCTTTCTCCTCGAGGATTCTGATGGCTTCTGTCTTACGTTTAGATCTTTCATCAATGAAGATGACTACAGCTTTGTAATACAGCTTAAATACGGGACCGTGATACCCTCAGCTTTGGTTTTCTTTTTCAAGGTTGGTTTGAAAGGTTTCAAGGTCGGTTTGGCTATTCAGGGTCTTTTCTGGTTCCATACAAATTTTGGGTTACTATGTTCTAGCTCTGTGAAGAATGCTGGTGTTATTTTGATAGGTTTTGCATTGAATATGTAGATTGCTTTGGGTAGTAGTGACATTTTGACAAAATTTGTTCTTCCTATTCAGGAGCATGGAATATTTTTCCATTATTTTGTGTCTTCTTCAATTTTTTCATAAGCTTTCTATAGTTTTCAGTATATATGTCTTTTTAAATACACCACCTATTTTTTCTCCTTGTACTATATTTCTTAGAAGTAAAGAATAAAGAAATTCAACCTTTTTTTCCATATGGTTTTGCATAGTTTTGTTGACTGCATCCCAAAAGTATCACTTAACATGTTCCTCTTCAGTGAATTTATTGTAAATGAGTAGTTAGAACAAGAGGCTTCAGAAGACTCAGATTTGGATTTTGTGAGTTTTTAAATTTATTTTTGTTGTTGTTAAAAATACTTTCTAAACACATAGTCAAGGTTCATGAGGAAACACATGATGTCTCACTGGATCTGTTTTAAATCTAAGGATTCATCAGGTTTTACAAACTAATATTTTAATTTTACTAATATTTCATTTATTACCTAGAATTATTTTTCTAATTTTTTTGTTTTAATTCCAGTATAGTTAACATACAGAGTTATATTACAAAGAGAGACTTTTTCTTTATCATCTCTTTGATCACCTTAAAATATAGTTCCTATTTTTTAAATATATGTATATATTTTAAGATTTAAAAAATTTTTTAAATATTTAATTATTTTTGAGAGACAAAGAGAGACAGAGCATGAATGGGGGAGGAGCAGAGAGATAGGGAGACAAAGAATCCAAAGCAGGCTCCAGGTTCTGAGCTGTCAGTACAGAGCCTGACACAGTGCTCAAACCCATGGACAGTGAGATCATGACCTGAGCTGAAGTCAGAATGTTAACCCACTGAGCCACCCAGGTGCCCTGATTTTTTAAGTTTATTCATCTATTCTGAAAGAGAGAGAAAGCACGAGTGGGGGAGGGAGAGAGAAAGAATCCCAAGCAGGCTTCACAATGTCAGTTCAGAGCCTGATTTGGGGTTTGAACTCATGTACTGCAAGATCTTGACCTGAGTTGAACGTGGATGCTCAACCACCCAGGTGCCCCTACAGTTCATATTCAAGGCAGAATGAATGCTTGATTCTTGCCCTTTATTTAATAGCTTTTAAAATTGTGTGTTAAATTTTTGGCATACTCTAAATGTGACCACTAAGTTTTTCTTATTATAATGATGGACTCATTTATTGCATATATTTAATGTATTTAAGCCCCTTGTAAATTTTCCCATTCTGAGGAGTCAGTGGGAGACTCTTCAAGGTGGCTCTTTGGAATATGACCCTAAGACTACTGACGGTTTCCTTTCCTAGCCCAGCTTTTACATTCCATATCCCAAACCAGGGACTGGGCACTTCTCCAGGATACCCTGTTTCCTTATCAGGAAGTCGTCTTCTGAGGTCACACATTGTTTCTAGAACTTTTCTTCTTACAAAGAGAATAAAATGTTTTTTCATCAAAATAAAAGAGATCAGGCATGCACACTGATAACTCCAATTCAAATTTAACACTGAGGCATTTTTATTCAACCTCATTAGACTTACAGATGCTTTTCTTCTTTCTCACAACAGATATCTGGATTCTCAATGACATCACTATAATTATTAATTTGCTTTATTCCACAACACATACATGACAGTTTCAAAATACAAGTAAAAACGTTGTCACTAATACCATTACATTAATTTCTTTCAATTTGTCTTGATGTTTATGGATTGCCTTTTAAAATAATTCTTCATAATTATGCAGAATATGTACAAGATTTCCAAATAAAATCTACAAAATAAGAAGTATAGCCAGCTTCCACCATGTCTATTTCCTCTCTTATTCTCCTATAAATATTTAGACATGTACTTTGAGAGAGAAGATAGAAATGTCAATTAAGGAGAAAAATTTTGAACTCAGAGGTAAAAATTTGACCTTTATAGGCAACTTGTGGATCAACAACTGAAAATATTCTGATTAGGAAAAGAGAGTAATAATGATGGAACTTTTTTTTTAATGAAACATGAGGAAAGAGTGTGCAAGAGGGAATGGTCATCAATGCCATGTCGATAGAAAATCTTAGTAAAAGTTGAAAGAGGTAAAGCTATGGATTTCTCATTAATCAGGGTTTTAATAAGTTTTCAGAAAGAACATTTTCTTGAAGGAACAAAACAGAATTTTAAAAAGTAATAAGGGACTGAGTGGAAAGGAAACGGAGAAAGCGCAAAAACCTTGGGATGCTGGCTGTTTGAAAGATAAGAACAAGGGGTGCCTGGTGGCTCAGTTGATTAAGCTTCTGACTGGATTTCAGCTCTGGTCATGATCTCACAGCTCATGAGTTCAAGCCCTGCATCAGGCTCTGTGATGACAGTGCAGAGCCTGCTTAGGATTCTCTTTCTCTCTTTCTCTCTCTCTCTCTCTCTTTCCCTCCCTCTCTTGCATGTGCTCACTCTCTGTCAAACATAAACAAACATTTTTTTTCTAAAAAAGATAAGAACAAGAAACACACAAGGTAGTTACTAGCTTGAGAAATGCAAAGAAACGTAGATTCCTTATTTCTCCAATAAGGAAAATCTTAAAGAAGAAACTATTAGAAGGAGAATCTAAAAAGGGAATATGTAAAATGCTGGAATAAATCTCTCAAGAGTTAGGAAAAGATAAATTCAAGAACAGCCAAAAATTCAGCCTCCATGTATAGAGACCAGGCCTCTAAATGACAATGATGAGACATTCAGTTTATTCCAAGGAAGCACATAATCAATCCAGACTTTGGACTTTTCCATTCCAAAGTTGAATTCTTCTACAGATGCTGATCTTATTTCTCTGTGGGATCCCTAGAAACACCCCCAAATTCCATGTCAGCCTTATTTACCTGTGTTAAGACCCCTTCAGAAACAAAATCAATCCAGTTTACTGCTAATACTTATTCTGAGGAGCGCCTGGGAGGCTCAGTTGCCTAAGAGTCCAACTCTTGATTTCAGCTCAGGTCATGATCTCACAGTTTGTGAGACAGCCCTGTATTAGGCTCTGTGATGAAGGCATGAGGCCTGCTTGGGATTCTCTGTCTTCCTCTCTCTTTGCCCCTACTCACTTGCACTCACTCGCTTTTTCTCTCTCTCTCTCAAAATTAAACATTAAAAAATATTTAGGGGTGCCTGGGTAGCTCAATCAGTTGGGCATCCAACTTCAGCTCAGGTCATGATCTCACGGTTCATGTGTTCAAGCACCACAATGGGCTCTCTGCTGACAGTTCAGAGCCTGGAGCCTGCTTTGAATTCTGTTTATTCCCCTCTCTGCCCCTCCCTTGCTTGCATTCTCTCTCTCAAAAATAAACATTTAAAAAGTGTTACAAATACAGTTATTCTGAGTAGATTGTGTACACAACCTATACTTTCTTGTCTATTCCCAATACACTGAAAAGTGGCTGCATCTGATCCTTTTGGGAGCCTTAACATCTGTTTGACTTGTGACATTCACATCTTTGTTATCCTCAGTCATTTCACAAGCTGTTCAATGGTTGGACCATCCAAATTCTTTCACACTCATTTCTTTATTGCTCTCTATAGGTCTACCTTGACCATACGCCCACATTTCTTCTTCCTCTTCAACCTTCCTACTGTGTCCTCTAGGAACTCCTATTTCATGGTAAACTGTCTTATATGCTTAACCTCCTCATCACATGTTCTTCCTACTTCCTAGCATTATCTGTATTCACCACTGCTATTTCTAAGCCATTAGGCTTTTTCTGTTTCTGACAACTGTTCTTTTGAGGCATATGCTGTCCCACTGAATCTGTCATTCATTAACATCTCATCTTGTGTCAACTCCTCAGCTTGGTTTGTCAGTTACTTGACAGGGTCAGGAAGAAAAAAATGTATATATGCCGAGTATATTGCTGAGGCTGAGCATGGAGGACTACCTGGAGGGTGGAATTAGAGCAGACACAGGGAAGGTAGATTAAGGGGATAGGCGGAATGTGTGAGTCACATAAAATACTTGAATAATGGATAAGGTATAGTGTATGTTGGAGCTGGCTCATACTAATTCTTAAGAGCCAGCTGTTAAGTTTTCAGAAACTTTATAAGCCATTACACCAGAAGTTTGAAATGGGATATTATGGAGATATTTATACCATGGAAATTTGCAAATGCTACTCATCAAGACTTTTTTTTCCCTCCTGACAGCCATTTTTTTTTTTTTGAGAGCCCACGCGCACAAGAGAGAGAAAGTGACCATGCATGCACATGTACACATGAGTGAGCAGGAGAGGTGCAGAGGAAGAGGAAGAGAGAGAATCTTAAGCAGGCCCCATGCCCAGTGCAAGCCCGACGTGGGACTCTATCTCATGAATGGTGAGATAATGACTTGAGCCAAAATCAAGAATCAGATGCTTAACTGACTGAGCCACACAGTTGCCCCATGACAGCCGATTCTTCACTGTTTACCAGCACATGGTAGGGAAGCTGAGGAAATAAAAAGAGTGGATATAGGGTCAAAAAAGTTGAAGAGAAATTTCATCTAATTCAAAATTATGCCTATGACAATATCTTCCTAATAGCTAAGGCCAAGAAATAAAAATAAGGCTTATATTGTAGATCCCAGAGTAGCAAGATTAAAGACAGATTATGAGGAAAAATACTAGGAAAATATACTTCTTCTATCTAAACAAATAGTTTTCACCTTTAATGATGAGGCTGAATTCCAAATATAAGAAAATGTATGGAAATGATATTAGCATGTGATCCCCTCTCATTGGACACTCTTAAGTGTAGAACTCAGTCTACAGTGCTTGTTTATTCTGTGTGTAATTAGACTACTGAATACAGCTTTGGTTTTCAGAAACTTAGATCAAAAACCTAGAAACCAACAAGAATAATAAGAATATGGAGGATACATGGCCCTTGGGAGCATCTATACAGTGAAAATAAAATGGGTGGAGTTTGTATCCTGTCTCCCCTTATCCACTGAGCAATATCATGCAAGTCATGTAACCTCTCTGAATGCATTTCCTAAACTACAATATATGGGCATGGAGATACCTATCTTTTAGAGTAGCTATAAAAATTACTAAGATAATGTAGTTTATAGTGTCAAGTCTAGTGCTTTGCTCATAGTAGATAATAAAATTTTTTATTCTCATTTCATCTAAACTTGTAAACTTTTCCACAAGTAAGGCTAAATACATATTTTTGAGGAAGATAAAAAATATGAATCTAGAAGACCTAACTGTGTAAGGGAGCTTCTTAGTATTTCTCTTTTTTTATATCATTGGAAAACTCTAGTTCAGGGGTGACAGACTTTGTATAAAAGACCAGAGAGTATATATTTCAGGCTTTTCAGTCCATATAGCCTCTGTCCCATCTGCTCAAATCTGTTGTAGTGCAAAAGCGGCCATATACAATTCATAAATAAGTATGTGTGTGACAGTGTTCTAATAAGACTTTATTAACACTGCAATTCAGTTCTGAATAATTTTTACATATTTTGAAATATTCTTTTGATTTTTTTTTCCAACCAGTTAAAACGTAACATTGATTCTTAGCTCACAGAACATGTAACAACGTCTGGAAGGCTAGGTTTTGCCTCAAGGTTATAGTTTGCTGACACCTACTATTATAATTCAGGAACAAACTAGGATAAACCAAAGGTTTTGAAACAGATTTTTAAGCCTTGGAATCTTTTGTTCAATAAAATCTTGCATGATAACTACTTGTTACCAGAGTTACTGTAAGGATTGGAATCTATCATCTCTCCCACTCCCTCAATAACCTACCTTTACATCAACACAACACTTACACACATATGCACAATCTCCTAAGATTTTATGGGACACTTTTTGGAATACTTACAATGAAATGCCAAAAAGAAATACTGACAACTTTGCATTATTTCACCCTCTTTAGAACAAATATGGAAGAGGCAGAGATCAGTAATTAAAACAGTCCTCCCCGGGACCTTCAAACATTTTTCTACATTAGGTCTCTGATTCATGTGTCAGACACATCTCTCAACAGAATCCTTCTCGTATCTGATAAGAATCTCCATAATTGAACACTGTAGATTACCTGTTATGTCTGCATCATGGTTTGATCCTTTCTCTTTCCTTGGCTGCACTGTTCTCTGTAACTGGGATTTGGCCTCTGCTTTTGTCTCTGCTCTCCCAGATTACTGACCATAGTAGTCAGATCTGAGTTATGAAAAAGGTCATCTAGTCTAATCAATTCAGTGGGAAGGAAATGTATCAAAGCAAAATCCCTGCAGAGACATCCATGGAGAGTTATCAAATGTCAGTCCACATTAATAAAGGATGTAAAAAAGGAAACATACACTTAGTTAATTCTGCTATATGGCAAGTGCCGTGCTCATCATTCATTCTAAATTTTTTAATGTTTTTAATTTATATTTAAGAGAGAAAGAGAGAGAGCGAGAGAGAGAATGAATGAATGAATAAATGAATATTCGTGCGGTAGGGGTAGAAAGAGATGGAGACAGACTCTGAAGCAGGCTCCGGGCTATACGCAGTCAACACAGAGCCCGACGCAGAGCTCGAACTCACGAGCTATGAGATCATGACTTGAGCTGAAGTCCGACACTTAGCTGACTAAGCCACCCAGGTTCTCCATACTCATTCATTCTAGAATTAAGAAAAATGTGATAAGCATTTTTCACGAATGATATGAAGGGCAATCCAGTCTTAAGAAAGAAGCTAAATTAAGTGGTTTTTCTATGTCCTTGCCTTTCAGGTGAAGTATTATGAGTTCCTTCTTACAGAGAGCTCTGTAGACACATTTCTGAGCAGTGAGAAATACTTAGAGAAGTAGGTCAAAGAAATCACTATTCTGAAAAGCCACTAAAGGCTTCCAGTGGCATCTGGGAAAAGCAGACTACCTTTGGAACAGAAACAGATACAGACATTGAAAAGAAAAACACACATATGTTACAAAGCTCATCCTCCAGCACTAATGCTAGACGACAGATGAATAGATTTTCCTGTGCCTGTAATCGGAACTGCAAGGTTGGGACCTGTTATAATGGGGCAAATCAAGATGCTATCTTCTGATTTGAAAACAAACAAACCAACAAAACAAAAACAAAAAAAACCCTTGGCTTGAATTTTAATTTGAGAGTAGTCATGTTAAAACATATGCATAATCTCAGATAATATGCGTAAAGTGAAAGAAAATGAGTAATTATATTCAGAGCTGCCTGCATGAATTCAAGGTTATGTTTTTCAAGGCAATATGTGAAAGTCAGTACTTCTAATATCTTCCATTACCATCTACCCGTCAGGACTGAAAAACGGAGCTACAAATTAAGACCCGACAAACCAAACGGCCTGCTTTTATTGATTAACCACCATGTTTTTACTTACCTAGGACTTTTAGATCTACTCTCCTACTATCCCAGCTCTAGGGAAAGACTTAGAGACCGCATTAAATGACTTTCTTTGCCCTACTTCAGCTGGGTGCAACTGACAGAAAGAACCTACTGGAAATCAGTGAGAGGGAGTGTAAGATGAGGGTATGTATTTCCCTAGCGCCTTCTTTGTTTGAAAAAAAGAGCGTGCCATTTCTCTCCTGAAGTCTACCACTCTTTAGGTCAGTAACCATTCTCTGCCCTTGTATCTTCAGGCCAAGTGGTGGTAATCACTCCCCGCTGCTGTGAGTTGGGGGGGGGAGGGGGGTACTTTACTGTGCCTTGTTAGTTTCCTTTAACTCTGCTTGCACATTTGCAGGTAGCCCCTTCATTAAGCTCTCCTCAATTTTCCACAAGAGCATACTATATTTGCCGTGCTAACCCTGAATAATCATGCCCCTATTTTTTTCCCACTCTCACTTATGGACTAAACAAGAAGACTCTTATTCATTGTTTCCAACCAACACTGCATATGGATATCTTTACTCACAATTGTTGCAGCAGGTATTAGTGAAAAGGGCCATCCAGGTGACTCATGGAGAATGTTGCATTTCTCAATAGTTCAGGGGTATTACATTACCATCAGCTGTATATCTTTCATGTGTATTATGTACTTTGTGTATATAAAATAATTCATCATAAAAATGCAAAAGCAAGCCATAAAATCACTTACAGTAAGAAAATTTCATTTTGTCATGTATATATGCATGGAAATTTTTCTAAAAGGAATTAGAAGATAATAATGGTTTAATTAGATCATGAGATTATGGGTAATTACTTTCTTATAGTTTTCAAATTTTCTATATTACATAGAATTTTTCTCCTAAAAAATAACCAGTATTTAGCAGCAAATACTTGGAAAACCAGCAAATGTTTCCGTCATGTTCTAGAGCAGTTACTGTCCTGGATCATTTCACTGAAAAATGGATCTACTCCAAAGAGGAAGCCTCAAATAAGAGTTCAGACATGTGACTAAAAGGCAAAATGAAGAAAAATGTGCCATGAGCCAGTAAAGGTGTCACCTCTTGCAACAATTATGTCATAGGAAAAGGACTTCAGGAGACCATTAGAATATGAACTTGCTTATAGAGCTGCCAAAGGTGACCTCAATTGTCCAGCCATGTTCTGTTCAGAACCATTATTCGGCTTTCAGTTGCTATGAATAGTAGCTGTGTGATACAGTCATGTTTAAAGAGATAGTGCCTGTTCATTTTCATCTGCTGTCTCTCCTTTAGGCTGTTATTAAGATTTCCTGGAGTTTGCAAAATGCCTGTCCCTTGAGACCTTGCAAAATGAGTGGCAAGTACAAAGACTTTGATGTTCAATGTCAGGGAGGACGATTTACTTGGCTGTGCTGCAGGCCAGTAACACCAGGACCTGTTATTAAGATGACATTTAATAACAAACATGCCAATTATTGGACTTCTATTAACTGTATGAGCAAAGTATGCACAATCAAAGTCACAGATACATCGAGAATGGTGTTGGTAATATCACATCGTTTAAATAAACAAGGTCTTGCTGGCAGTATTCCTTATAACACAGTATCCCATTTTGATAGTCACAGTTTTAAAATAATATTTAGTTCTTCAATTTTACAAATGTCTTATTGGAGTAAAACATTTGATATTTATGCTGTAGTCAGGTAGCAGGATTTTATAACCTATGGTCTCCCTATCATAACCCTTCCCTGCTATCTCTGAAACAAGACTATGGAGAGGTCCTTGGTGAGCCTGACCTCTTCTCTCCACTGGCCTGCACATGTCTGATCTTTCTCCAACTCTTCGTACCTTCTGTTGTTTGTACTAAAGAGAGTAATTCGTGAGAAGTCCAGTCATTAGTGTTTCTCTGGTAGTTTTGGCTATGATATACTAAAAAAGAAACAAAAACCTGGTCATTCAATTCAACTTTTCCCATATATATCATGGCATGAGACCATGTGAACCATGCTAGGATAATTATTGGTGGACTTATTGTAATTAATTTTGAATAGGGAACTAAAGAGTATTTTGTAATAGGCTGCACATAGGGTTTCATAAAATCACAGACTGTTTATTTTGGAAATGGTCTCAAAGATCAGCTAATCCAACCATAACCCCAGTGCTTAAATGCATTCTGTATTATTACTGTGTATTCGTCTCTATGTCATCCTTGAACTGTTCTAGGAAAAGAGAAGATTTAGCCAAGTAACCCATTTGATATAGGTTGCATTAATTTCCATATACATATGCATATATAAATATTGCTCTGAACATGTTTACTACTTATTTAAAACTCAGTATGGCATATGTTAATAGGAAAAGGAGAAGAAAAAAATCCTTCCCTGGTTTTCTTACATACATATTTTTTAAATAAGTTTCACAGATACTGGAGGACTCCAAGCTTTCTTCTTCTAACACACAAAATGAAATAATTAAATTATGGCAAACACCCTAGTTTCCAGGGAACATGCAATGATCTAAAACAATACCTTAAATGAAACATTACTTCCATCTTTTAAATTTATTTTGACCACTTAGGTTTTGACCAAGCAAGTCCAGTCAGATAGGTATAGAGACCCCTGCAAAGAAGATATTCTAAACAAGGGGACATGGTTTGAGAAAGACACACTGCCTCGAAACCCTTCCGGCCACCCAGCCCTGTACCAACTCGATGTCGTGTATCAACACTGGGCACGAGGGCGCCAGGCATCGCTGTGTTGTATAGAAAAACAAGACAGACACCAGAAAATCACTATCAGCTGTTAAGAGTTACCAAAACAATTCTAAGTTTCCCCTGTGAAAGGGAGTTTCATGGAGAAGTGATTTTAGAAATCTTTTGACTCTGGTTACAAAATGTGTTTGTTTGGTAAACCTTAACAATATGTCATTAGAGAGGCAGGACTTGGAGGTTTAAAGCCCTCTTAGTTTTCAAGATCTCCTGGCACCAAGCCCCCAACCCAGACTCATTATAATGTAGAGACTTAATGAAGAGGCGATGGGTCTGGAGTTAGATAGGGTACAGGGTTTTGGCAGATAGCAGGGATTTCAGATGCTAGAAGATACAGAGAGAAGAAGAGGGAGATGAACTACAGATGAACTTCACTCTCTGCTCGGCCTTCCCAGAGCTAGCCCATCTCATGAACATTACCTTGTTTATTCTTACCTTTCATTTATTTTGGAAGTCTTGTTATAGACCTACCAAAGGCCATGTGAAAGATTGTTCAAGTACTTTTGTTGAACCAAATGTATCGAACTAACAATCTTTTTTAGGAATCAAATCTCAGTGCTTAAATCTAAGGCACTATCTATGCGAAATCTGAAGCCAAATGCAGATAGTCTTAAGAGCTCTTTCTTGTTTAACATTATGCTGGGCACATATCAGGTGCTTTATAAGCATACTTTACTGAGAATAGCTGAAGAGCATTTCTAGTGATAAAGACAATTCCACAGTGAGTCATTTATCCAGCTACTTTCCAGTTGGAGGAATTAAATAGGTCATTAAGACTGAGTCAACTTCTCTAAATACTTTCACTTTCTAAACTGGCAAAAAAAAATCTCAGATAAAGAACAGACTTCAAAATGACTACATTAAAAGAAACAAACTATTTTATGGTTATGAATACTGTAAATAAAGTATCTATCTAAAAGCTGAAAGACATGTCACTTAAGTACTTGGAATAATCAAAGGAAAGGGGGTTCAGTTACTCAAAATGGAGAGGTAGGGAGAAGAAACCAAAAAAAAAATTACTTGATAAAGTGCTGTGATCTCATAATGAAAATATGTAGCTTTTTCTAAGTTATAAAATTTTAAGTGAGTTCAAACTAGCAAGCACAAAGAAGTAAGCAAAATAAATAAGTACCAAGTAGTCTTATATTGACCAGAAAGGAAAGCATTAAGAATCCACTAGAATGAGTTTGTCTTTGCATTTATCATTGTCTTATACTGAGATTTCCCAAAATCTGAGTCTGAGACAAAGGCTACCTTGCCATTGAAGGTTAAGTGCTACTATTGGCCTCAGTCATTCCAGAATTCCTCCCTCTTCCCTCTGGTATTAGAAAGTCCCATTCCATGGCCCTAGTGTCCAGAGGACACTACTGACCCCCTCAAAGATGTCAGCGCTTATTGGCAGGACATTTCTTATTGCTTTAGTGTAGAGACTGTGCTACAGCCCTTCTGGGAAACATGGTGAGGTGTTCAATGATCTCAAGAAATAAATCCTTTCTGACATTCCACCCCCTCAGTCTTCTGTTCCTCCTCACTATCATTCCCAGGTTTTCCTGTCACTACCTCTCTTACTAAAGGCTATTACTACGTCACAGGTCCAAAGAGCCATTTCAAAGTATATTAGAGCAAAATTCAGGAGTCCTTGTCAATATTTTGAACCCCAAACCACAGGGGACTGCTTGTAGGTCAACGATTTCCTGGTCCAATATCTTCATTATTCACTCCAACATCAGTTACTCCTGGTCCCTGCCAATATCAATTACCTGGTTCTACAATTTGTTCAGGGTGTAAACTACTTGGTCACACAAAAGGGACTATGCTTGGGTTGGGCTATGACCTGCCACTGGGTCCCAGTCTTGGGATATGAGGATGACAGGAGCAGTTTGTGAAAAAGACATGACATTATATGCAGGTTACCTGCCTCCGATAAGGCCGTTCTAGCACATCCAAGCAAAAGGAGTTTTTCTCTCCCAGCAAAGAGCAGGGAGCTAATCCTACCAATTGGAAAGGTTTAGCGGAATCTGCGGTTCAGTATTCTCAGGATGATCCACCAATATGTGCCCATCCAAGTATCACAGTCACACTTGTTTCCTCTCAGAGTTCTGACATTTTATATAGGAGATCTGTCAAGGCTGTGCTTTAAATTTCATGGTATCTCTGCCATCTTTAAAATTAGGTCTTGGATCTAATTTCTAGCATGGTCTTCTCAGAAGCTGCAGAAGATAAGGTTTTCCTTACTTGCTTCCACAGAGACCCCCCCCTGGCTTTCAATGTTTTTTAAGTTGATAGTTGACTGACCTGACCCTGCCATTATTTTTGCATATTTCTGAAGTAGTTACATTAGTTATTCACCTTTATCATACTATATAATTATCATTTGCCTCCATATTTTTCCTGTGACACTACTATCATATTACCCAATATTTCATCTGTCACCTGCACCTTGTCCAAAATCCACTAGAAGTCAACGTCTTAGTAATTAGTGATGCTTCAAGAAGCAATCCGGATATTATCCCTACTCCACTATGGCAAATATAATTTTTGGCCATAGTTAGCATTTATTGTGAGCATTTACACACAATGTGTAATGTATGTAGTGTGGTAAGCACTGTAGATGTAGTAAGTTCTACAAACCTGTGTAAGATTTATAATCTGGCAGTGTGTGGGGAGGTACATTTGCAAAAAATAAATGTATCTTGCAACTATGTTATATATGCATATGTGTGTATGTGTGCGTGTGTGTGTGTATGAATGAGGTCATTTATTTTTCTAGAGCGGCCAAATAGCATTCATGGATAGAACAATCATTTGATTGTTCAAAAACTCATATTGTTTTGGCAACATGTCTAATTGGTCTTACTGAATATGGGTTTGGCATTAGTGCCACAATTCACATTCTTGAAAAAGCAACCATATGGTAAGATGCCCTTGAAGTTACTTTCAGGATGACACTGATGACAACGTGTTTCATGTGCTGTAATGTTCCCTTTATAATCTCAAGAGAAACATATCTCTTAAATGCTCATGCCAGGAAAATATGGGCTTTTCCTGGACCCAACTTTTAAAAAATATCAAACTGCAAATCTTGCAAATAATGCTGCTTTCTTTGTTTTGGCCACTGGGAAGCATGGAGCCAAATCTCCATGTGATTTCTGGTGATTTAATGGCATTTTACAATAGGCACTTCAGTACACAGATTGTATCTTCTAGTTTCATTATATTGGCCTACTCATGTCCCTTTCCCCTTGATCTGTTTATCAATTTATATCTAATTTTATTGCTAATAACAAAAGTCACTTCAAGTCCTTGTTCATACTGAGATGGGCATAAATTCTTCTGATTAGAAACAATTTACATAGACATATTAAATGTGCTCCATTGTAAGTGTTTTGTAAATGGCAGATGAGCCTATTTAATATTAATGATACAACAGAGTTGGTGGAGTATAACCATGTGCATGGATAGTTTTACATTGAGGACCAATAAGTGTCTAAAGTCATTATTCAACGAAGCATACACTTACTACTCAAAAATAGGACAGAAATGGGGTATGTGCACGGCTCAGCGGGTTAAGCATCCAACTTTAGCTCAGGTCATGATCTCATAGTTCGCGGGTTTAAGCACCACATCCAGCTCTGTGCAGACAGTGTGAAGCCTGCTTGGGATTCTCTCTCTCTCTCTCTCTCTCTCTCTCTCTCTCTCTCTCTCTCTCTCCCCCCCTCCCTCCCTCTCTCCTCCCTCTCTCAAAATAAGTAAATAAATTTTAAAAAAGAAATAAGTGACAGAATTGGTAAAATTAGCAATATGGCATTAGACTTGTATTTTCTTACACTGTTTCAAGTCACAATAAAGTCTCAAAAGAAACTCGAAACACTGGTTATACCCTACCTGTCTCTTTTACTGCCTAACTATTTGGGTCAGGGAATTTATCTTTACTTAAAATAAGACTATCTGTTAATAATACTAATACTGAGGCTACAGTGTAAGATTATTTAATTTGCTAATTGAAGTGATTTAATCTAAAGCTCAAATGCATAATCCTGGCATATAAGGGGATTAAGCATATATCAAAACAAAAACTTATTTTAAAAACCCTGTGAAATGAATATGATAGCAAAATATAATGTGCTAATGTACATATATGAAATGTTATTAGAAGGTTTTGCCCAGAAATGACAAGCTCTACTGAAATACTATCTTGCAACCAGTTAGACTATTTTCATGTTTAAGAAACTCTGGATGAGTCAAAGAACCATGAAAAATAAGGATTATGAATTAAGAAGTGGAGGATAGAAAACAATGCACATACACTTATCTGAATACCAGAGCACTCTGAAGATTTAAGATCCCGACCCTTCTTACATGACAATGAAAAATATTCCAATCTTTACAGAGTGATTTCACAAAATCCAACTCTGCTTATCCCAAGCTAGAGGTTACCTCCCAGGAGAAATGATAAACTCAGTGCAGTAATTAATCATAGTGATGAATATAAGATTACAACGGCATTGCTGGGAACAATTCGGGGGAGGGCAGACAAAGTGCTTTTGGCAGCTGCCCGACCCGCCAATGGTATGAAGTCTGATATAAACCCATCCTGCAGCCCTGTGGTGAAACCCCTTCCTTGCTCTTCACGTACATATGAACATACCAGACCAGGCCAGAATCCAGTAAAGGCAAGGCAGTGATGTGTCTATGTCTCTGGAAGAAATACTGAAAGAAAACTATCAGTGAGTCAGTGAGTCTGATGTAAGAGTCTCTAATCCACAATACGTTATACAGTGAATCTGGCCCTTTCCTAGATAAATATGATTAAGTTAACAATTTTAACCATGCGTGGTGGTTATGAGGTACAGAAATTTGTAAAAAGTAATAAATAATACCTTTTCAAATGGATTCCTCAGTCATTCTGAAACAGGTGGGTTGCGGTGGGCAGGAGGGCAAAACTCTGGTAGCCAAAGAATAATTTATGAAACTGCTCCGTTCTTGATTGGTTGAGCTTGCTCACAGAAATCACATCAAAAGTTTATGGAGCTGCTAAGACATGCTTTCCTGGTGGTGCCGTTTGTTCATTTAATTATTGCAACACCTCAGTGAAGTAGGTACTGTTATTATTAACATTTCATGGGCGAGCAAACAATAGCTTAGACTGGTAAAGTACATGCGCCATTTATAGGACCAGTCAGAGAGGGGTGGACTTGGAATTAAAACATGGATTTGTCCCCAGAGCCCAATGCTAAACCACTTATGTGGTAATGTATGTGGTCTCTGAAACTATACTTGAATCAGTCCTCCAGGGAGTTCTATTACTGTTCCTTGAAAAGTCGTGGTCATCTACTAGCTATTCAAGTCTAGAGCACAAGTTTCTTTAGTATTCTAAAGGAAGAAGGCATGATTTATGATTTTAGGCATGGGAGGCATTTTAATACCTAGCTTCTAGGATAACACCTATTCCTCTACTTTCCCTCCTCCCCAATCTTCCTTGAACCCAAAAAGTCCTATTTTCAATCAGTAAAGGGCCCTAGGACGTATCTTATCTGACATTTGCATTATTTAAAAATGATAAATCCAAGCCCCAAACAGGTTAAATGATTCATAGTTGATGAGTAGGGCTCTCCAGGGTCTGGAATCCCCAACTAGCGCTTTGTCCTGTTATGTTAGAGGATCGTCCCTTTCTGCCGATGTCTTTCCAGCCACCTGAAGCTGGGAAGGTCCATCCAAATCATGTTTTTCAGCCTCAGTAAAGGGAGGTTTACCCCAAGTATTTGGACAGCGCTCATGTTATAACAGAAACAATGAGAGAGGCTTCACTGAGCTCTCTGTTGCAGCCACAGGCTAACTGTGACACTGGACACAAACAATCTCAAAACCAATCTCAATCTTCTATTTGAACTAAAAGGAAGAAAGCAAACACATGAACGTGTCAGGCTGGAGATTTAACCTGCAGAAGAAATAAAAAGCCAGACAGAAATAGAAAGGAAGGAACATAGGAAATATAAAGGAAAATACCAACTGTATAAATTAGATTAACACTGGACCTCCTGGTCATTTTTTGGTTTCATATTTAGGACACATCAGTTTTCCTATCTCCATTTCCTTCTGCTTCTCTACAGCCCTTCTTTCTGACACCAGTTGCAAAGGTAACCTATAAACTGATTACTAATTGACACAAGATTAACTAAAAAAGTCAGTTACGCACACACATGCACATAAATACATACACACACACTTGTACCTCTACAGTGTATACAAACTCATATTAACACCGAAACACATCAGAGCCAGAAGCCTATCACTCAAATACATAACCTGTCTTGCAGTGTGTCTTAGGGTGCTGCTGGCACTTGGACAGCGACGACTCTGTGAACAGACTCCCCAACATATCACATAGTTTGTACGCAACGTCTCTGCCTCTACCACCAAATCCCAGGAGTTGCACTTCGTCATTGTGACAACCAGAAAGCACCCAAAGGCATTTCCAAATCCCCAATGGGGTGGGGCAGTACTTCCCAATAGAGGAACACCAGACTGAGAACATTGTAGGTCCAAGTCAGAGAAGTTATTGACATTGTGGACTTACATGTTTTATTCAAGACTTACTGAGTGTCTACCATGAGCACGACCCTGTGCTAATTTCTGGGAGGTCCATTCACAAACCAAACAGATAAGAATTTTGCTGTAATGGGGATGGTGGGAGAGACAGGCATTGATTAAATCTTCACACGCACATAAATATATATACTCAAAATTCTGATAATAGGAACAAAGAGACATGTGACGTTATTAGAGTCTCTAAGAGGAAGAATTGCTTAGATTATTTAAGAAAGTTTCCTTAAGGAACTCCAAGCTTGAGCACAGTTATGAAGCCTAAGTAGGGCTTTACTTGGTGATGAGGAAAAGTACATTTTCAGTAGGAGGAACAGCAAGTACAAAGTTCACCCTGTGGAGACAGAGCATGCACACAAGGCTGGTGTGGCTAGAACTGATGGAATGAGGAGGGTTATATGAGATGAATTCCGCTAAATAAGGGGGAAGCCACACAGTCTTATAGTCCATGTCGCTAAGAGTTTTCAGAAATAACCAACCAAGTAAAATTTGGTAGAAGGCAGAGGAAGGAGATGCATCACATGAGACATAAATCCACCAGTGGGTGTTACTTCCTGAACTTTATAATCAAATCAACTCTTGTGTGAATGAAGATCAAACTGGCACAGATAAAAATACCTTTGGTGTGTTGCAATCATGTGGAAATTACTCCATCCACAGGTTTGGTACCATGCAAGGTACCAATATGTAGGAGTGGATATCCGTCTAGGAAGGTTGGGGCAAATCTGGAGACAACCTGGAAAGGTCAAGTGTCAGTGGACAATAAACTCTGGTGACAGAGATGAGGCTCTAGGAACTGGTTTTACTTCCAAAACTTCTTGTCTCATGGGAGCTTTGCCAGCCCCAGTTTAGAGCTTTTATCAATAAATAAGGACAATAATACCCTCAGGGTTCTGAGTAGGATTAACGGAAATATCCTGAGGAAGAGTGTCTAACCCAGTATTTGGCACATCCCAGATGCACAATTCATGTTTTTAATGAAACTAAGTTTCTTAAGTAGTAAATTAAGGCAATAAAAACTGCTCCAACATTCCGAGGGTGTCATAAGGGCAAACAGGGTAAGTTAGTAAAAGGCGAAAGATTTATGCGATCTGAGGAGAAACCAGAGCGCCAAACAGGGTAAGTTAGTAAAGAAACACAGGGTATTATTATCCTCAATGAAAGAATGTGGCATGAATGCCACTCTGAATTCATCATCCATTTATTTTTCCTGTCACTGGGCTATATTCGTGGAGACAAACTATTCCATGAAATCTCTTTTAGTCCTTAGAAAAGTCCGAGGTAAAGGAGAGAAGGAATAATAATATGCAGCTTTTTTCTTCTGCTGAAATGACCATTATTGTGATAGGATAGTTTAAATGCTGTAAATGCACGTGCACATGATTTTTCTTTGGAGGTATTAGAGACAATAAAGTGCTGTTACCTGAGAATTGTGGCTCAGCCTATGGAGCATTTTGTGAAATGCTGACTGACCACAGTTCTTTTCCAAGGAAATGCAGTTCATGGTCATTTGTTCCCAGCATATGCCAATGCTGTGAATGTTGTGCCTTTTAGCCCCATGGCCCACCTCTGAATGAACCTGCAGCTATGGTGACCAGTTCCCAGGGCACTGACAACTTCACCTCAAGTGCCTGCTTCTCTCTACAAGGGCTTTCTCTGGAGAGCTTGTTCAGCCTGCTTGTTGGGAAGCCTAGAAGAGTCTAAGGCTTAACTACCCCAGGAACTACACTTAATCAATGACAGTTGAGAGCTGGTGGGAAAATAGTTAATCTTACTTTGTCCTTTGGTGGAATATTTTTTTAAATTTTTATTTATTTATTTTTGAGAGAAAGAGAGAGAGAGAGAGAGAGAGAGAGAGAGAGAGAGAGAGAGAGAGACAGAGACAGAGAGGGGGAGAGAAAGACAGAAAGAGAACGAACAAGCAGGTGACGGGCAGAGAGAGACACAAAGAATGTGAAGCAGGCTCCAGGCTCTGAACTGTCAAGGCAGAACCCGAAGCAGGGCTTGAACCCATAAACCATAAGATCATGACCTAAGCCAAAATCAGGGGCCTAACCAACTAAGCCACTCAGGTGCCTGTGATGGAATATTTTTAAAGCATGTTCCTCATGGTTCCTCAAAGCATCCTCAATACAATTGGTCCCCAGTTGCCCACCATAATAATTTATTCATGAAAGCCCTTTCAGCAAATCTTTGCTTTCTCTATCTCACTTTCCCTGTTTTCCTCCATGTACTTCTTCTAATTATCTTCCAGATTAATACCTGTACCCACTTTATGACTCACAATGTATTTTTGGTGAAACCCAAACTTAGATATGGAATTCCTGGAACTTCCCAGTTCATAGTGCAAAAATTCCATATCTAATGACACAATGGTGTCTTGTATAAAAAAATTATGTTCTATGTTCTATAGAAAAAGGAAATCACTATTTTTAATGCCTCTTAAAGAAAAATGACTGAAATCAAGGATACATTCCCTAAGAAGGAGTAGAAGCTGTTCAAAATATCAACATTTGACTTTAAAATGTATTTAAACATTAGACCATACCAATGCCCACTAACTCTTGACGGTCATTTACTTCAAAAGCAATGAGTTGAAAAGATGAAGTAATTTAATATGATAGATGACTTTGTGCCTAAATGTCCTTTCCCACCTTCTGATTCCTAATTGCCTATATTGATGGCATTAAGTTTAACTTGCTAAAGAAAGCCTAGGAGTTAACATTTCATCTGAATGACCTACAGATGCCCCCCATCTAAGCCTCTTGGAGGGCTTCCAACAGATGCTAAACTATGCAACCCCTGTAATTAGCTACTTTAGATACTGAATTAGAAAGGATGCAAACCATAGGCTCCGTGAGGAAAAGAACTACCTTTGTTTTATTTACCTCTACACCATTAGTTCCTAACACAGTGCCTTCTATTTACTAAGTGAGTAATAAAATGCTCTTGAATGAATGAAAACACAAGCAACCTCCACTTTGATGACTTTTACTGTTTACATGTATTAAAAAATGAGAAGATTTGGTATCCAAATGGTTACAGATCTAAGGAGAAAATTCTAGTGTACATTTATCTTTTCAGTGTAAAAGCCAGAAAGCTACCTGGCTCTTTTCTGGTCCATTTACATATCTCAGAAGTTAGAAGCAAGAGAAAGCTAAAAGATGACAAGATATAAGCATGACCCTTAAAAGACATATTTCATCCATATAAATACTTGTCTAAACTCACTATTCTCTGTTCTTTTAGTAAAGTTGGTATGGAGGAATCATGGGACTTCAGGTCAGAGTCAACTTCATTATATATTCCTTATACAGTGTTAGGAGCAAATGAGGAATTCAGAAGAGTATCTACTCCGTATTTACAACAACTAAGCAACAGTTAGCCAAATCACTGTATATGATCTGTTTTTTTAGAAAGTGAATATATTATTTGTTTATGAATGAAGTACCTTGGAGCATTTTGGGTTTGCTCTCATTCCTGATATATCAATAAACTAGGAAAGAAAATGAACTTACCAATGAAAACATGTTTTACATAGTAACTGAATTTCTAAAAAACTCAGTATTTTAACAGAATGAAGGAAGCTCTGTCCTGACACAGTCTTGTTAATTTTCTTTTAACTCCATAATAGTTATCATATAGTGTTATATTAGTGTTACTATAAAGATTCAACAATTCTATACCTTACATAGTGTTCATCATGCTAAGTTCACCCTTAATCCCTTTAACCTATTTCACCCATCCCCTCACCCATTTCCCCTCTGGTAACCACCAATTTGTTCTCTGTAGTTTAGAGTCTGTTCCTTGGTTTGCCTCTCTTTTGTTCTTTGTTCATTTGTTTTATTCCTTAAATTCCACATAGGAGTGAGATATATGGTATCTGTCTTTCTCTGACCAATTTATATCATTTGGCATTATACCCTCTAGATCTATGTTGTTGAAAATGACAAGATTTCATTCTTTTTATAGCCAGGTAATACTCCTTTGTACATATGTACCAATTCTTTATCCATTCACTTCTCAATGGACACTTGGGCTGCTTCTATAGCTTAGCTATTATACATACTGCCTCAATAAAAACAGTGGAGCATCATAGCTTGTCAAATCAGTGTTCTTGTTTTCTTTGGGTAAATACCTAGTAGTAGAATTACTGTATCTATAATTCTATTTTTAATTTTTAACCTCTTTACCATTTTCCATAATAACCATGCCAGTTTGCATTTACACCAACATTACAGTAGGGTTCCTATTTCTCCACATCCTCGCCAACACTTGTTTCTTGTGTCTTTGATTGTAGCCATTCTGACAGGTGTGAAGGGGTACCTCATTGTGGTTTTGATTCGCATTTTCCTGATGATAAGTGATGTGGAACATGTTTTCATGTGTCTGTTGGCCATCTGTATGTCTTCTTTGCAGAATGCCTGTTCATGTCTTCTGTCCATTTTTAATTAGATAATTTGTTTTTTGGGTGTTGAGTTGTTACAAATTCTTTATATGTTTTGGATACTAATCTTTATAGAATATGTAATTTACAAAATCTTCTCCCATTAAGTTGTCTTTTAGTTTAGTTGATTGTTTCCATTGCTGTGTAGAAGCATTTTATTTTGATGTAGTCTCACTAATTTGTATAGGCTTCTGTTCCCCTTGCCTCAGGTGACATATCTAGAAAAATGTTGCTATGGCCTATGTTCTCTTCTAAGATTTTTATGGTTTCACATTTAGGTACTTAATCCATTTTGAGTTTATTTGTGTGTGGTATAAGAAAGTGGTTCAGTTCTATGTATTATTTTTTTGCATGTACCTGTCCAGTTTTCCCTGCACCATTTGTTGAAGAAAGGGTCTTTTTCCCACTGTATATTCATTCCTGCTTTGTCCAAGATTAATTGAGCACATACCAGGCTTATTTCTGGGCTTCCTATTATACTCTGTTGATCTGTGCATCTATTTTTTGTGCCAGCACCATAATGCTTTGACTACTATAACTCTGTAGTATATCTTGAAATCTGGGATTGTAATACCTCCAGCTTTGTTCTTCTTTGTCAGGACTGCTTTGGTTATTCTGGGTCTTTTGTGGTTCCACACAAATTTCAGGATTGTTTGTCCTGGTTCTGTGAAAAATCCTGTTGGTATTTTCATAGGGATTGCATTAAATGTGTAGATTGCTTTGGATAGTATATACCTTTCAACATTATTTATTCTTCCAATCAGTGAGCATGGAATACCTTTCCATGTGTTTCTGTGGTCTTCAATTTCTTTCATCAATGTTTTATAGTTCTCAGAGTACAGTTCTTTCACCTCCTTGGTTAAGTTTATTTCCAGGTATTTTGTGACTTTTGGTGTACCTGTAAAGGGGGTTATTTTCTTAATTTCTCTTTCTGCTACTGCATTATTAGTGTACAAAAATACAATGGATTTCTATAAAGTGATTTTGTATCCTGTGACCTTACTGAATTAATTTATCAGCTCTAGTAGTTTTTTTGGTGAAATGTTTAGGGTCTTCCATATATAGCACCATACCATCTACAAATACTGAAAATTTTCCCTCACCAATTTGGATGTTTTCCATTTCTTTTCGTTGTGTGATTGCCATGGAAGGACTTTCAGTACTATGTTGAATAAAAATGGTGAGAATGGTCATCCTTGTTTTGTTCCTGATCTTAGAGGAAAAGCTCTCAGTTTTTCACGATTATAATGTTAACTAGTCATTTTTCATATGGGGCCTTTATTATGTTGAGATATATCCCCTCTTTTTTTGGTTTGTTTATGTTTCTTTATTTTTTGAGAGAGAGAGAGAAAACAGAAGAGGGGCAGAGAGAAAGAGACAGACGGAATCTGAAGCAAGTCTGAGATGTCAGCATGTGAATCATGAGATCATGACCAGAGTTGACACTTAACCAATTGAGCCATCCAGGCAGCCCTGTAGAGAGATCTATTTATTTATTTATTTATTTATTTATTTATTTATTTATTGCCATTGTGCTTTGTTCTTTTTTTTTTCAATAGTTTATTGTCGGGGCGCCAGGGTGACTCAGTTGGTTAAGCATCCGGCTTCAGCTCAGGTCATGATCTCACGGTTTGTGGGTTCAAGCCCCCCATCGGGCTCTGTGCTGACAGCTAGCTCAGAGCCTGGAGACTGCTTCAGATTCTGTATCTCCCTCTCTCTTTGACCCTTCCCTGATTGCGCTGTCTCTCTCAAAAATAAAAAAAAAAAACATTAGTTTATTGTCAAGTTGGTTTCCATACAACACCCAGTGCTCTTCCCCACAAGTGCCCTCCTCCATCACCACCACCTCTTTTTCCCCTCCCCCTCCCCCTTCAACCTTCAGTTCATTTTCAGTATTCAATAGTCTCTCAGGTTTTGCGTCCCTCTCTCTCCCCAACTCTCTTTCCCTTTTCCCCTCCCCATGGTCCTCCATTAGGTTTCTCCTGTTCTCCTGTTAGACCTATG
>NC_043717.1:17621619-17652354 GCF_006229205.1 Suricata suricatta
ATCCCTAGCAGTGCTATTGCTGGATCATAGGGGAGTTCTATGGATAGTTTTTTGAGGAATCTCCACACTGTTTTCCAGAGCAGCTGCACCAGTTGACATTCCCACCAACAGTGTAGGAGGGTGCCCGTCTCTCCACACCCTCGCCAGCATCTATAGTCCCTCTTAACATACTTTGTTGAGGGTTTTTTTAAAAATCATGAATAGATGTACTTTGTCAAATGCTTTTTATTCATCTACTGAAATGATGAAACAGTTTTTATGCTTTTTCTTGTGATGTGACGTATCATGTTGATTAGTTTGTGAATACTGAACCACTCTTGGATCCCAGTAATAAATCCCACTGGATTCTAGTGAATGACTTCTTTAATGTTCTGTTGGATTCAATTTACTAATATTTTGTTGAGAAATTTTGCTTTATCCCTCCTTCTATTCCGACTGACGGTCTTGGTGGATAGAATACTCTTGGTTGCAAGTTTCTTTTTTCTTTAGGCACTTCAAAAATATCATGCCACCCTCCTGGGCTACAAAGTTTCTAGTAAAAAATCAGCTGATGGCCTTATGGAGTTTCCCTTGTATGTAACTTTTCTCTTGCTGTTTTTAAAATCCTCTTTATCACTATACTTTGCCAATACTATGTATCTTGGTGTGGGTCTCTGGGGGTTGTTTTGTTGGCGGCTCTCTGTGCCTCCTATATCTGGACTTTTGTTACCTTCCCTAGATTCATATAGTTTTAAGCTATTATTTCTTTAAAAAATTCCCCCTTTTCTCTCTCTTCTCTGTTTGGGGTCCCTATAAAGCAAGTCTTATCATGCTTGCTGGTGTCAATGAGTCCTCTTAGTCCATTTTCAATTTTTATTATTTTTTTCTCTCTCCTGTTCAGCTTGATTGCTTTCTATGACTCTGTCCTCCAGTTGCTGATTTATTCTACTTCCTCTAGTATATTTTTAATTTCAGTTTTTGAGTTCTTCATCTCTGATTGGTTCTTTTTTATATTTTCTATCTTTGTTGATGGTCTCACTGAAATCATCCACTCGTTCTCAAGTCCAGTGAGTTTCTTTATTACCATTATTTTAAATTCTTTATCAAATATATTTCTTTTCTTGGTTTTCTTTAGCTCTCTTGCTGTGATTTCATCATGTTCTTTCATTTGGGCCATTATTTTTTTATCTCCTCATTTTGTCTAACTGTGTCTGTTTCAATGTGTTAGGACAGTCAGCTACATCTCCTGATCTAGAAAGAAGTGGCCTTATGAAGAAAAGGTCCTGTAGTGCCTAGCAGTGAAATGTCACCTGTTTACCACTATCTGGCACTTCAGGAGTGTCTCCTATGTGTGTTGCATGTGCCCTGTGATTGTGGCTGAACTGCTGTTCCCTTCTCTCCAGTGGTCTGCAAAAGCTCTCTTTGCCTACTGTGGGCAGAGTTTGGTCCTTGTATTGTTAGTAGGCCAGTCTTGGGTCACCTTGGGTTTGAGTTGAGTCAGACCAGGCATTTGCCATAGATACAGTAGCAATGAACTGCTGGGTACTCTCCCTGTGTTGTGCCCTGAGAAGCTTTCAGTGGTGGGGTGGGGCCTGCAGTCAGACTACAAGTCTGCCCCCAGCCCACTGCTGGGGCCTCCGTGGGACTAGTGTGTGTGGTTATCTTCTATCCGAGAGGTAGGAGTCACTTTGGAACGTAGCTGACCCCTGTCAAGAAAGCTTGCTTGCTTATTGTCATGCTTGTGGCACCACTTTGGATGGGCTCCTGCCAAGTGCATATTGGAGGGGGCAGATCCAAAGGAGAACATGGGGTGGGTGTCCAGTGCCAGCAAGGTCATAGTTGGTCCACTGCAGAAGGAGACCGGCAAGGATGATGGACTGAAGCAGGCTGCATTGGAGGGATAGAAAAGCATAGGAACAAAGTGAGTAGTGTTAGCAAGCTAAGAAGAGTGTTGGCTGCATGTTAGTTCCTGTAGGTATCTGTGTGTCTAGACTGGAGGTCTGGAATGGAAATGGCACCAACCAGGTCTTTGTTCCTAGATAAGTCCCTTAAAGATCCCTACACCTCCAGAACATGCTCTGAGATCAGTAAACAAATCTCTGGCCTGTATTTGGCAAGCATTTTTCAAACTGCTGTTTCTAGGCTCTATCTCCATGGGGCTCTTTATTGTGCTGTCTCTTTAAGGGTGGGGATACTGTTCCCTAGGCTCTCCAACAGGGGAATCAGGTGATTTTTTAAAGTTCCAGGTATTAAGCCCCACTGATTTTAAGAACGTATGAAGTTTAGCCCCTCTTGGTTTCAAAGCCACATGTTACGGGGTTTGTCTTCCCATGCCTGTGGTATCTGCTTCCTTCCCTTCTCCATGCCTGCAGCATTCCTCCCTCCCACGGATCATCTCGTGGGTCCATGTAGCTCCCGACTCATCTCCGCCCCTCCAACCATCTGTGATGTGGTCTCTTCTCTGCATTTAGCTGTGGAGAGTCTGTTCTGCCAGTCTTCAGGATGTTTTCTGGGTTATTTACATTGATGTGGGTGTCATCTAGTTGTATTCATGGGACAAGGTGAGCTTAGTTAGGATCCTCCTACTCCACCATCTTTCCTGGAAGTCTCGATCTTGTTCATTTTTGATACCACTTCCCAAAATATTCCATCAGCCTCAGAAATTCTGCAATGCTTTCTACTAATACCTAGGTAGTCATAATTCTATGGTACAGTAAGACCTTTAGAATTTGTACTTTTGATGTGTTGATTGATTTTTCCTAGTTCACAGAAATTGAATGTGTTCTGATCAATATCTGATACACCTGAACTTGAGTTTATTAGAGAAAACTGCCTAGGTGTGTGAGATAAAGCAAAAGAAAAGGACTTTGACTTGGCTAGGTATAGATTTTGAAGGAAATCTCTTCCCATAAATGGAATATGCAATCATTCTGGCATTTTTGCTTAAAGGGAGTGTATAAAATTATGGCAATTCTAAAGTTTCAATTCCCCACTCTTTCAACCCAGTTCAACCAAACTAACTTTGCTTTAATGTGAGCTCAGGACATTCTGGGAATTCTTTTTTTTTTTTTAAGTGTTTATTTGTTTTGACAGAGACAAAAAGACAGAGAGTGTAGGGGGGAGGGGCAGAGAGAAAGGGAGACACAGAATCCAAAGGAGCTCCAGGCTCCGGGCTGTCAGCCTGGAGCTTGACGTGCGGCTTGAACCCACAGACTGTGATTTCATGATCTGAGCTAAAGTAGGCCAGTCAACCACTGAGCCACCCAGACACCGCCATTCTGTGAATTCTAATGTTTAATTCTCTGCCATGGTTGTGTTACTAAGAACTGTTGAGGATTTTCTATATCCTTAGCACTTACCAGCCCACTCTGATTTGCCTTCATGGCTCTCCATAAATGTATGCTTTGCCTGACACTGGAAAGCACCTTCTCTCCTCCCCCTGATCCCCTTTCCCTTCACCACTTTTTCTTCTAGCCCAGGCCTGCTTTTAAGAGCTCCCCCTGCTGTCAAGCCTTTTCAAATAGCCTGTTGGCCTCTCTAGGTCTTTAGCTACCAAAGACACTTTGCTTCTCGGCTCAGGAGCATTCTTGGTGATTCTTTAAGGCCACAATAACATGCTCACATTTGTAGAACAGGGGCATATACTGAGCCTTTAACAATTAGCTTGCCATAATAGATTGCTTTGTGAAAAGCATCTCTAACACTGAGAGCATTGAGATCCAGCTCAGGTCTATTTTAGCTGATGCTGAGGGCGTGGAAATACTGCCTTGTAAGAGGTAAAAGTCTTTTCTCCTTCAATATCTGTTTTCAACAAGGTCAAACATCTTGTTTTTTGCTTGTGTGACTTATATACCCATTTAATAAACAAATGCAACATTATTAGGTATTTATATTGCTAACAGTTTACAGTTCTTTTAAGTGCTTTTTAAGAAGGATCACAGAAGAAAAGGGGTTGGGAAGATGGGCAAATTGGGTGAAGGGAAGTGGGATATACAGGTTTCTAGATAGGAAATGAAGAAGTCATGGGAATAAAAGGTACAGCATAGGGAATAAGGTCAATGATATTGTAAAAGCACCATATGGTGACAGATGGTAAGTACACCTATGGTGAGCACAGCATAACATAGATATTGAATCACTATATATATGTACACCTGAAACTAATGTAACATTGTATGTCAACTATACTTGAATAAAAAATTTTTTATTTAAAAATTTTTTAATGTTTATTAGTGTGTGTGTGTGTGTGTGTGTGAGAGAGAGAGAGAGAGAGAGAGAGAGAGAGAGAGAGAGAGACTCTGCAAGTAGGGGAGGGGTAGAGAGAGAGGGAGACACACAATCCAAAGCAGGCTCAAGGCTCTGACCTGTCAGCACAGAGCCCAATGTGGGGTTCGAACTCATGAAATGAGAGATCATAACCTGAGCAGAAGTCAGATGCTTAACTAACTGAGCCACCTAGGTGCCCCTTGAATAAAATATTTTTAAAAGGATTGCCAAAAAATGGAAAAAATTTTAAAGGTTTTGTACTAGCACACCAATAGGCATGCTTTATGTAATCACTGCATTTCTACAAGACTCATTATCTTCCCTTTATATAGGAAATCAGTCTTCATTCAAAGAATACCTATACAATCTTTGAAAAAAATTAAACTTTCTGAGGCTGATGGAACAAGATCTTTATTTGGGACAGGGAGGGACAGAGTGCTGCTAATGAGACAGGTTTTTAGGAGTATTGCTAAACATTTCAAGTGTCAATGATTTGACACTCTCAAGAGAAACCAGTAAGGGAGTGAGGAGTGAGGGAAGCAAGAAGGGAAGGAGGAATCTAGCCTCAGCCTGATCCTACCGAGCGCTCTGGAGCATAAACTGCACCACTGAGTTTCTCCCACCCTGAAGCAAGGAGACTGAGGGTTTATATCTGTGTAGTAATGAGACAATGACCAAGGATCACTTTGAGAAACAAAGGTACATCTTATTAGGCTTCTGGAGCCGGGGTGAGCTGTCGCAGCTGACACCACCGCAGCCACCGAGAGATCGGACTGGCTTGTTTGGTAAAGGGAATCTGGAGGAGGTACCACCGCCGCCACCACTTAAGTCCTTTCTTCCTTACTCAACTTAACGTTTATATTTCAATGGCATTACTCAAGGTCCACTGAGATCAATGATGTGAAGGTTACAAAACATTCACATCATTGATCTCAGTGGACCTTGAAAAATTTTTCACATAACAGGCATTTTGATAAATACATATAAAAAGGACTGGCTATTATGCTTTATGAAATGGAAAAGCTCTCATGTAGCTTTAAGTTTATTTGTGTTTGTATTCTGTTTAGATCATACATTGTGTGGCATGGTTATTCAATGAAAAAGTAGGAAAAGGAGCACAACTGTGAAGGCTTCTGGGAAAAAATATCTGAAGGAGTTCTTTATTCTGTAACGGAGAATAAAGATTGAACATTAAAAATGGCTTGTACACGTGAGAAAAATTGAAGTTGAAGTACCCTTGAATTTTATTTTACTTCTATCAAGTGACCTTGTTCCAGGAATTCATATTACATTTAGACCTGCCTGAATACTGGATAAGGATAGTTTATTAGAACTTTAACACAAAGCAGAGCATAGATAAGGCTGATAGTATTTATTTTTGTTTAAAAAGTAAAAGTCTGCCCTCAGTAGTAGAGATAATAGGTTTCTACCTATAAAATGTTCCCTTCAAAACATCTGAAACATAATATATGGGTTTAATTATTCAATACTCAGGTAACTTCTTAAAAAATGTAAAATCACATTTTGGGTCACCATCAGGAGCATATGCCTTCTAGTGAAGCAAGGCTCAAGAACACATGTTTTAAAAGGAAAGCTAGCAGGGATCCTGTGCTAACTTAGGGCTCGAGGAGAGCATGGCACATGAGAAATGGACACAGTGATGACAAATGGAGGTGATTCCACCATGTTGTCTTGGAGAGGCTTAAAAATGCTGCAGAAAAAAAGATTCTTAATCTTTTCTGGGTCATGGAATGTGTTGAGAGTCTGAAGAACGCTATGGACTTTCTTCCCTAGGAGGAAAATGCATATGCACACAGAATTTTGCTATCAGTTTAGGGTAATTATAGAACACTGAATCCCTCCATGAACCACTACCATAAGGAGGAATGGAAGTATGTTTGAGTTTATGAAAAAGAAATGACAGTAATATTTGAAAAGGAAATTTTTGTTCTGGATATGTAATTCTTTTTTCTTTCACTCAGAGAAAGTACATCTCAGGTTTAATGATGTTAATGAAGCTTAAATGAATAAGAGATACAGTTAAGCATATTTCACCCAATATCCACGAAGATTTTTTTTGTGAGGAAAAGAAAGTAATTACAGTTAGAATTTCATTAGGAGGACCAAGCAGATATTTCATGACTGACTAGGCTGAGATTAGATTTCTGAACCAATAAGAACTACCCATTAAGGTTTTTTCCACAGTAAATTTTTGCTTCCTTTTCAAATTATCAAATCACACTCTGTTTAATTACTTACTTTCCTGACATCATTACAGCCTCTCTGTTAACTCAGGATGCAGTCTGACAGAAAACCCTCTACAAACCAAACACTTCTCTACCTCTTCCACATTTGAGAAATGTTAAGAGACACTAGTTTGATTTAGAATGATGCTGACCTTTATGTACTCTAGCTCCATTTTTAACCACTGATTTTTTGGGACTCCAAGGTCCATCTCTTGTCTCTTCCTACAACTTGTCTATTGTCTTGGATTCACAGAACCTGGCTATCGTCCATATATTTGTAATCTGTTTCCATCTAGTTTTTCGGGTTTTGGTTGACCTTGGCTCTCCGGCAAGGTCTTTAAGCAGGTTTCTGGAAAAAGAATAGGCCATCTAAATAACTGCAGTTCAAGATTAAAAATCATAATATCCGCCTAAAGTACAGTGCTCACATTGAAAGAAAATCTGGCTGCCTCAGATTTTCGTTCCTATTTGAATTGCACGTAAGAGGAACACTTTCTAATGGTGAGACTCACTTACACGCTCCAAGGTGCTCACACTCCCACGTGAAGATCAGAAGCCAGACTAATTCTGCTTTCCTCCCCAATTAATAAAACAGGTAATGCACTTTTATTCATGTTAGAACCAACTGAAATTATTCTGGAAAACTAATGCTCCATATGAATGCAATTTCAGAGCTTGGTAAGGACATTATAGGCTTATTATACTTACTCTATATGGGGTGTTATATTCAGAAGTTTTGATTTCTACAGAAGACTAGGAAAGATTTTTCTGTCTTTTCTACATGATAATCTGATACCCTGGCACTTTTCCTGAAATGGAAAGGTATCACTGTAGCTTGGGATGCCATAATCTTTTAAAAGCTATTCAGTTAAAATATCAGAGCCAATAGAATAAGATAGATACACATGCATGCACCCCTTTGTTTCTGCCTTTCTCTCTCTTACACAAACATACAGATATAAATAGTACGTGCAAATATATGTTACACAAAGTACCACAGAAGGTATGAAGTACATCGATGATGGTAGCAGAAGAGACATTGTTTGTCCTCATGGAGCTTATTCTCTAGTAGCTAAGAGCACACACAGAGGGACTGTCCTTCCTGAAGACATAACAAGAGGGAAGATGAGATGAGATGTAGTAGGTTCCTAATTTGGTACTGGGAAGAGAAGGGAATTCCTAGCTGATGTTTATTATTTTTCTCAGGAAAATGTGAGATGAGATCATAATCTCAGGGTAAGGAGAAAGGATCCAAATACGGAGGTTTAAAGAGAGCAGAAGAAGCTTAAACTAGTTATTTTGGAGATGGAAAACTACACAGTTACTAGGCAGTGCTAAAGATCTAGTTAGGTTTGAGTTAATGAAGCTAAGGTGAAAATAACTTGTCAGATTTTGTGATTCTTCCCCATTAGGTTAAGCGGCCAGGATGCAGGAATGGAAAATGCAGATGGTTGGGTTAAACAAAGTAGGAGATTTTCAAAGCAAATACAACGAAGTGAGAGAGGGACAAGGAACTGGAGGGGGCTTTTAAGGAAGATCATAAAACGATGGAGTAATGAGATGTGGGTAATCATGAAGCAAAGTGATAAAAAGAAGAATGGTGGATAAAGAACCATCCGTGGATTGAAGACAGTAATTGGTCTACTACTGTGAGTAATAGAGAAAAGAACTTGAAAGGAAAGAAGGCCATGTGGAGGGAAGAGGATGTTGGCACTTTTTATTTTGGAATTAGTACAGTTTTTAAGACTTGGTCCAGGCTGATATGGAGTGGAGGGAGTGGAGACAAGTCAAAGAACTCAGTGTGAGTATTTGGCAACATGGACATTGAAAGTGCTAAGAATGATAGCAGAAGTTTGAGTGTAAAGAAAGAATATAAAACCAGGTAATAAATTCTTCAGTGAATCAAAGGGGGTGACCAAGATATCTAACACAATAGCAATGTGAAGGCAGAGGTAGGCTTATGGTGGCTCCTCAAAGAAACAGATTTTTATTTATTATTTTTTAAGTTTATTTATTTATTTTGAGAGAGAAAGAGAGAACACAAGCAGGGGAGAAACAGGGAGAGAGAATCCCAAGCGGGCTCTGCACGGTCGGCACAAAGCCTGATGTAGGGCTCGATCTCACAAACTGTGAGATCATTACATAAGCCCAAACCGAGAGTCAGAAGCTTAACCGACTGAGACACCGAGATGTCCCAACAAAGATTATTTTTAAAGAAAAGGGTAAGAGAAGAATTGTGATCAGTAACTGCAAATGGAGAGAAAGGTGAGACACCTGTCCTGCAATCCTGGAGGAAGTCAGTATAGGTTTGATTTAAAGGAACAGGGTGATGTACATCCTCTGAGGGTCTCGGGAGGGTAGTTTAGCTGGACAGAATGGTTATGTTTTGGAGAGAGACAGATGTAGAGTGATATGTAGAGAGAGAGAGAGAGAGAGAGACAGAGAGAGAGAGACAGAGAGAGAGAGAGAGAGAGGGAAACATAGCCTTTTTTTCATGGCTAAATCCTTTGGTTTTCAAGAATTTGGCAGATGAGAATAGTATTTTACTAATGAAAAATTTTAGTTCTTAAAATACATTTGCATCAGTTCCAATCAAGAAACATCAGGCATATTTGTAGACTGAAATAATGCATTTTAATCATTCAGGGTCTTATACTAAAAAGCAAACTAAACAATACCCTAGGTCCCACAAAAACTTTTTAAAAGTTGTGGCCACGTATCTCCTAAGTGAAAGCCTTTGCATCTTCACGGATATATATCAGTGATTTTCAAAGTGAGCGGCAGGGATCCTTAGGGATATTGATACTTTAAGGGCCGTTCTGGAAGAACATTAGAGTGAGTGGGGGTGTCAAACAAGTTGGTGTCTGGACCCATTCCATTTGTATTTAACCAGAACAACTTGTTCTTTTGTATGTCTCTATGTTTTGTTTTTATAATAGCTTACTCTTTTTAAAAAAGTTTGGAAATTTTAGACTGAAGGGACAGGTGTTTGCAGATGCTGGCCTGCGCTCTGCCTTAACCTAGGGCTGCCACGCTCCACTTCTCATCAGTGTAGTTTCTTCATGTATGACACGGTGCAAATACTGCTTGTCCAGGATGGTTGAGAGGTCTAATGATACAGTACACGGAAAAGTGCTTTTTATCATTATTACTGTCTATATGAAAGACTTTTAGTCATTGACCAATAAGGTGGTGGTCCCTTAGAGACCTGGACATAATGAAGGCCAGCGATGAACCACAATATTTGGTCTATCCTTTGAGATCTTTGCTGTTTCTAAAACAGGGGATAGAAATAATTCTGAGGGGCTCCGGGGTGGCTCAGTTGGTAAAGCGTCTGACTTTGCCTCAGGTCAGGATCTCACAGTTCTTGAGTTCAGAGCCCCATGTCAGGCTCTGTGCTAACAGCTCAGAGCCTGGAGTCTGCTTCAGATTGTGTGTGTGTGTGTGTGTGTGTGTGTGTGTGTGTGTGTGTGCCTGCCCCTCTACTGCTTGCATTCTGGCTGTCTGTCTCTCTCTCTCAAAAACAAATAAACATTTAAAAAATTTTAAAAATGAAAGAATTCAGAAATAAAGTGTCTCCAAAAACTGTATTTTAATGAATTATGTGTTAATGCTGTATATTTGGCTTAGTCAAATATCCACACATTGAACAGTGAAAAGAGAACATTGTGCACTTTTTCTAGATCCATTACTGGAAATATTATCCATTATTATGTTGCTTAATATTGCCTGTACAAGGACTCATGTTATGGTTTTTTTACTACCAGAAAAAGCTTCACTCCTTATGAAAAAAAGGTTACGCTTCTTTTGATCAGATTATATAGTCTACTGTATCTCAAGTTTCACTTTTAACTGCCTGCAAGTTCAGAACACAGTCTAATGCTGCTGTGATACCTATATTAGCCTACGGTCTTGACAATATATAACCTTCCTTTCTCTCATTCTCTCTCCCCTGCCTCAATACACGCACACATAAGCACACAATTGCAGTATCTTTTTCAACAAATATTAAAATAAAAGGGTCATTTATTTTCAATCATCCCTCATTATTTTTGAAAATTAAATTCATTTACATAGTAAATTAATTCAACCTGTTACAAAGTTCTATTTTTATACAGGCAAAGATAACTATGATATGTGTGTGCGTGTGTGTGTGTGTGTGTAACTTATCAAGTCATAATTTATTGAGCTATTTAATATAATTTTTGAATAACTGACTTATTTATTCTGAATAATATTTAATGAATCCCAAATGTGTGTGTGCGTATGTGTGTGTGTGTGTGTGTGTGTGTGTGTGTGTGTACACAAATATAATAGAGGCCAGTGACACTTGGCTTCAGTGAGGCCTCAATGAGTTTAGGGTCTAGTCTTACAAATAAACAATATATGACCATTTTACATGTTCTCCAACAAGGTTCAGCCAACTATGACTTAATGGACTTCTATCAAGTTTTATTAGAAAAGAGCAAAACTCATTTATTTACATATTGTCTCTGATCACTTTTGCATTCCAACAACAGACAGTTGTTACAGAGACTTTATGGCCTGCAAAGCCTAAAATGTTTGCTATCTACACTTCACAGGAAAGTTTTGGTGACCCCTGATTCATAGGCACTTGCTAGTATATATACTTTCATCCCTGGGAAAAGTGAAATATTACTTGGGAACTGGATCAGATAGTAAATGCTGGGTCTTAGTCTTCATCTCACATGTTAAAGGTTGAATGAAAGTGTTTTTCAAACCTGAATATTTCTGACTTCAAAACTCTAACTCTTACCTAGTAAGTCATACCGTGTTGGAAAAATGAAGCACTTTCCAATGTGTGCTCACTGGGAACTTACTCAGATGCTCTGAACACTGCCTATCACACCATTATAATTATCATCATAACTTACTCCCTCGATCTGTGAACACTGAGAGCTAGGACTCGCTAATATTCATCTGGGTATATCTAGCACCGAGCATAGTGTCTCTCAATTAGATGGTTTATGGGTGAGGGAAAATCCGGCCTAGACCTTCCTATCTATACCACCATGTAAAGGAAAGAAACAAGTGACTCAAGAAAGTTCAGAGGGAAAACATTCTACATCTGGGAATACATTCAGTCCTTCTCAAAAATTTCTAAGGATGGTAAGAAAATTTCTGCTGGTAAATTGTGTTGTTGGGAGCTATTTCCTCTACTAATTAACATAAAATTATTTATTCTTAAAACAACAACGCTTCTGCTGATTAAACAGAATTCCAGATGATGAAAATAAACTTGTCATAATAACATTTTAGTCAGCTTTAGATTGGAATTATTAACTATTCCCAACTGTATTTTACTTCATAGTAATTTGCATATGCAACCAAAATAGAGTAGCCTGGTCAATTATATTTTTGTACAATGAAAATATTCAGTTTAAAAATGTATTTCTAAGTGTCACCATTTATAATATTACATATTCAGTATGAGTTTCAGTATTTTCTGAGGTACTGGTAAAAAGTAATAATTATACAAATGCATTTTTAAATGAATTCACAAATTTGTATAAAAATACTTAAAAAATATAAACCAATATGCCAAACCCTTTTTAACTAATTCTATAAACTGACATATATCTGGCTCAATGAAACCTTATTTTCTATGAAAAGAAATCATTTTACCCAGTCATTTTAGAGACAGCACACTTATTTGATACGGTTCCCAGCTACTGCAAATTGCTTTTACTATTTATGTTTGGAAAATAACTATTACTATCTTTTCTCCAGGACCTCAATATAAATTAGTAATTTAAAGAAAAAAAGGTAGCAAATAAGACATATAAAGAAATAAGCAGAAAAAAATAAGTGGAGATTTTAGGGAAAAAGATAAACCTTAGAGTCACATTTATGGAAAATAGTTTCATTTCAAACCTCCGTCTTCCAAAAAGAGCAAATATGAATATTCAATGTTTGCTTAATACTTATTTATGCCCTCAAAACAAATTCTTGAATTGTATTATATATATAAAATGATCCATTTATCTGAAACCTACTTTATATGAAAAATAATATTCTTGCCTTTTTTAAAATAAGAGAATCTCTCTTAAAAGGCAAATACCATATGATTTTGTGCTTATTGGGAATTTAAGAAACAAAGCAAATGATTATAGGGGGAAAAGAGAGAGAGAGAGAGACAAAGCAATTAACAGACTCAACTATAGAGAACAAACTGATTGTTACCAGAGGGGAGGTGGGTGGGGGGTGGGTGAAATCGGTGAAGGGGGTTAAAGAGCACTTGTGATCAGCACAGGCTGATGGATGGGATTGCTGAATCACTACATTGTACGGCTGAAACTAATACTACATTGTATGTTAACCAACATAGGTAAAAAAATCAATCAATAAATAAATAAAGAATAAGGGAATCTCTCTCAGTACTCTGAATTGCAAGCAATTTCACATTGTCAACTCCTTTTCATATGCTCCAAAAATAGACATTAAACCTATTTCATACAACAAAATATAAGTACCACTAAGATAAAGTAGGTATATTTGTAAGTACTAAAAAATCCATCATCGGTAATTTTTATAGCTGTTAAGCTACCTTACAGTTTATTTTTGTTTTATGCAACATGAAGAATTAGCACAATGTTTCCAATAGCATTTTCTTGCGAGAGTCACTGCATCTAATCTTGAGACTAATTTTTTTTTAAATCTACCAGGCCATTCCTGAACTCCTTTCTTGTAGTAATAGTTTTTATAGCCTTAAGAAGAAGTCACCTGACAAGTGGCTCGCCTAGGCACACAATTAGTTGGAATACGCAGGGGACACAACAAATGGCCAAAACAAAGTGAAAATGAGGACAGTGGCTTGTGATGACACATAAACAAGTGGCTGAAGATACACTTATTTAATTAGGAAAAGGAAATACAAACATGAGGATTGTCTGTGTTTGTCAGTTTTAAATTAATACATTTTAAATGAATGTGAACGATACAGAACAAAACACTGGGTGAAGAAGGGATGTTCTGTGGTGGAATGGAGCACTTGAGGTAGGTGGCTTCCTGCCCTACTGCAGGCACCTTGTCACTGGATAGTGAAAAATAACGCTGTATAGAGCTGAGCAGTAACACAGACCACATAATGACCACCCTAGTAGAAATTTCAGGTTCTTTATATCAACGTGCATCAATGTGTATTTTAATCTGGATTGTCATGCACCACCCCTACCCCTCTTCTCAAGCAAAACAATAGAAAACTCCACATCTTGCCTCCTGATAATCTCTCCTCATTTTAATATTTATTAGCGATACCAGCTAGTCCCCCAATTCAACGGTCAACTTGGCATCATCTGAGACTTCCCCCTTGCCTCACATCCTTTTAATCACCACACCCAATGCTTTTCCTTAACAGTGTTAAGGTAGCAGAGATTAGTGTTTAACTTGACAGGTTTGGGAGGTAAATAATATATTATATGAATCCAAGTCAAACCTCTGAATAGTGTGACCTTGCTAAATATCATTGCTAAACATCAACTTTCTTATCCATAGAGCTGACAGAACAACACCCATGACACAGGGTTGCTGCAAGGGTTAAATGAAATGTCTGCCCAACAGGGCAGAGCCTAGAGTCAAGAAAGTACTCAGTGATATATATACTAAAAATATCCCTTCTCCCTCTCTCCCAATCTGCTCCTAGCTTCTACATGGCGCAGGCACGTGCATGCACATGCGTGCCCACACACACACAACACACACACACAGATAGACTTCTGTACTGCACTATTACTGTCTATAGAGGGTTAAAGAGTAAGCCCCCGAAATTTATGTCCATCTGGAACCTGTGAATGTTCCCTTACAGTTTTTGCAGATGTAGTCATACTGGATTAGGGTGAGCCCTATATTTAATACGACTGGAGTCCTTATAAGAAGGAATTTTGGACAGAGTAACAGACAGGAGAATGTCTTGTGAAGATGGAGGCAGACACTGGAATACGAAGGATTGTCAGCAACTACCAGAAGCTAGGAAAAGGGCATGGAACAAGTGCTTTCCAGGGCCTATAGAGGGAGAATGGCCATGCCAAAAACTTGATACTAGACTTCTAGCTTCCAGAACTGTGAAAGAATACATTTTTGTTGTTTTAAGACACTCAGTTTGAAATATTTTACTACAAAAGCCCGAGAAACTAATATATTTCTCCTTTCAGTTAATCGATGTACTTTAATCTCTCCTTTACCTCTGCCCACAACTCCCACGTTTATCTGATCAAAATAGTAGCACCCAGGAAAAGAAGAGAGAGAGAGAAGACAAAAGGGAATAGATGGCATACAGGCAAGTGTGCCTCTCATCCTGGGAGGAGACAGCAATTCTAAGTAAGACACTGAAGGATGCTGCACAGGTAGGAAAGCTCTGCTCACGGTGCATGTTGGGAACACTGCCTTTTTTCAATACATTGCGACCCCAGCTTGCACCACTGGGGGGAATTGTGCAGAAGACAGTAATTCCACGTCACTTCACTGAAGTTAGAGTAGGCTAGTATATTCTAATCCAGGCATTTGGAATTAGAACAAGTTTTGCTTTCTATTAACGGTCTAAGATTTGACTGAGACCAAGTAGCCAATGAGCCAAGGAAACGGTATTTACTCTTGGCAAAGTAAGAAGAACTTGGATAGATAAGTGCTTTTCAAAAATCCTTCACGCTTTATAACATACAGAAAGTGATACTACACAACACTCTGGTACACTGCCAGACTGTTTTCCAAGGTGGCTGTACTATTTTATAATCCTACATGTGACGTGTGATGATCCCTACATTCTCACCAATACTTGCTGTCTGTCATCTGTCTTTGATCAGAGCCATTCTATTGGATATGAAGTGATATCACTTGTGGTTCTGAGTTATATTTTCCTTATGACTAATGATGCTGAGAATCTTTTCATGTGCCTACTGGCCATTTGTATATCTTCTTTGAAGAAATACCTTTCAAATTTTTTGCCGGTTTTTAAATTATATTATTTGTCTTTTTATTACTGAGTTATAAGAATTCTCCATATATTCTGGACAAAAGTCTTATCAGATATATAATTTGCAAATATTTTCTCCTGTTCTATGGGTTATCTTTTCACTTGTTTGACAGAATCATTTGCAACAAGTAGATAAACTGAACACCCTCAAAAAACTATTTTTTATTACTTAATGCTTTTTGTGTCATATTTGAGAAACTATTGCTTAAACAAAAAAATGTCTTCTTCATAGAATTTTGTAGTATTATCCCTTTGTATTTAGTTCTAGGATTCATTCTGAGTTAATTTTTGGGTATGGTGTAAGGTAAGGACCCAAATTCATTCTTTACCATGTGGATATCTAGTTGTGCCAAGCACCATCTGTTGAAGACTAGTTCTTCCCGTTTTATTTTCTTGATAACCTTGTCAAATACAATTAAATGACGATAAACTTGAGCATTCATTCACATATTTTCAGTTTTATTCTACTGGATTATCTGTCTATCCTTATGCCATGAATATATTATCTTAATTACTATAGTTTTGTAATAAGTTTTGAAATAATGAAGTGTGAGTTCTCTTTGATCTCTGACAAGATTGGATTATTCTAGGTCCTTTGTATTCGCACATAAATATTAAAACCAGCTTGTCAATTCCTGCAAAGAAGCTATGTGAAATTATGATAGGAATTGCATTACATACATAGATCAATTTGAGAAGTGTTGCCATCTCACTATACTAAGTCTTCTAATCTATGAACATTGGCTGTTATTCTTTTATTTCAATTCGTTTAAATTTATTCCAACAATATTTTGTAGGTTTTGTACCAGTCTCACATTTCTTTGTTAAATTTATACTTAAATTTTTTTCTTTTTAATGTTATTATAAATGGAATTGTTTTAATTTCATTTTCAAGTGTTAGTGTGCAGAAATAGAACTGATCTTTACATATTGACCTTTATCATGCAACCTTGCTGAAGCCTGTTGATGAGCTCTACTATTTTTTAGTGGATTTCTTAGAATACTCTATATACACGATCATGGCATCAGCAAATATTTCCAATCTGAAACCTTTACTTTGTTTCCCCTCATCACCACCTCTGCCCAGATATCCTGCTAAACCCTGCAGTACAATGTTGACTAGAAGTAGTGAGACCAAACATTCTTATCTCATAACTACCTTAGAAGGAAAGATACCAGCTTTTTACCATTAAGTATTCTGTTAGTTGTGGGATTTTTTAAAGTTTATTTTATTTATTTTGAGAGGGGCATGGAGAGAGGCAGAGAAAGAGAGGGAGAAAGAGAGAGAATCCCAAGAGAGAATCCATACCAACACTGCAAAGGCCAACACAGTGCTCGATCCCACCAACTGTGAGATCATGACCTGAGCCAATATCAAAAGTTAGATGCTTAACTGACTGAGCCACTCAGGTGTAACATAGTTGTGGAATTTTTATAAATGTTCTTTCTCGTGTTGAAGGAGTTCCCTTCTATTTTTAGTTTGTTGAGAGTTTTATTCATGAAAAGATCTTGAATTTTGTCAGTGCTTTATCTGCATCTTTTGAGATAGTTATGTTTTTTATCCTTTATTCTATTTATATGGTCTATTACATTAATTTGTGGATGTTAAACCTCCCTTGTACTCCTGGAATAAGTCTCATTTGCTCATGGTGTAGAGACCTTTTTACATGTTACTTGATTCAGTTTGCTAACATTTTGTTGAGAATTTTTAAATCTATATTCATAAGCTTATTAGTCTTTAGTTTTGGTCCCTTGTGATATATTTCTCTGGTTTTGTATCAGGGTAATACTGTCTTCATACAATGTTTCCTCATCTCCTATTTTTAGAACAGTTTGTGAAGAACTGGCATTAATCCTTTTCTGAATGTTTGGAAAACTTATCTCATTTATAAAGACCAAGAGAATTTGGGGTCAAATTATATTATTTATGTTGACTTATTTAGAATGTTAAAACCTCCTTTTAGGCAGAATATACTTAATATCATACATTTATTTATAAATATATATGTATTTTATAATATTTCATACATTACACATAAATACATATAATTTAATAAATAGGTAAAGCCAAGAGTAAGTTTCCCTTTTATGTGTCTTTTTTAAATGAGAGAATAATAATACTTCATAGGATATTTTGGTATATTTCAGAGCCATCTGCTCTAGGTGTTTAGCCCAACTCTCAAGGTAAGAATGCACTGGAGAATTTTAAGAAATGCCGTAACACAGAACTAGGGCATTCTACATGCACTATTTCTGGTAGAAGATAATTAAAAAGGAACACAAAATCATTACCAGATTCATTCAGTCATTTAAAGAAGTGAAATGAAAGCATATCAACAGTGAAAGCATTCCATCTAAAGGCATCTGATATTGTAACAGACGTTAACTACTTATACCCAGCACATGTTCAGCCTTATTTTCTTCTGAGGATCATATTTCTGCTTTCTCAGAGTTGACCCCACCCTTTAAAACCAGGTAAAAGAGGATAACCCCAACATGGCCAACAGAGCACTAAACTCTAGCCACAAAGACTAATTTACTGATAAGCATGAGGCCTACACTAGACCAGTAAGAGCTCTCTTTTAGTTTGGCTAGGACGATTTGGGACAAAGAAGTTGGTGGCTCAAAGACATACAAACCAGAGCTTCTGAATGTGATTGTCTTTGGTTCTAACTCTGCATGGGAAAAGCATGTCTGAAAACGTAGCAAACATAATGGAAGAAGAATACAGAGCTAATGGCTAAAAAGGGTCAAATATCTGATGACATTGATCAAACCCTGGATTGAGCCATAACGGAAGCTAGTTCATCCCAACATGTTCCAAATTATGCTAACTAATAAATCCTCTGTTTGGCATTTTGGAATTGAGTTTCTGTTATCTGCAGCAAAACAATCATCATAAATATATGAATATAGAATTTTAAAGCCATATCAACATTTTCTCTGCTTATTTATTTATAATCTAGCATAAATGACCATTAAATTACATGAGGATTAGACTGTGCCCAAGTATTTGAAAAAAATATCCTATGTAAATTTGACAATGAAGATTAAAGAATAGTGCTATATGGTACAAATAGACTAGTAGTAAAAATTAAAATGTAATATAGTTCTATTTAGTTTCACACCCAGGCCCATAAAACTCAAGTTTAACATTACAGAAATGATGTAGAAAATATTAAAGTAAGAATTAAAATCATGTCAACTGTGTAAGACAGCAAGAATAAGCCAATTTTTCATTTAATGTTTAAATATTATAAAATTATTACTCATTTTAAGAAAGAAGAAGAGACATGAACAAATTATAACACATTGCTAAGGAAAAAGCTAACTAATTACAGAACTGCCTTATATATAGTTAGAGTGAAGAAATTAAAGGGATTACTTTAAAATGTTTTACTGTTAAATAATAATGAATTAAAAACTTTTGCATCAAAGAAACTTCAGGCCTCGAGAGCTTCATTAGGACAAGAGAATATCACTGTGTGCTCAATTTCTATGGCTCTCTGCCTAAGGATAGGTCTCAGGCACAGTGCTGGGCATCCAGAACTCACATAAAATGCCACAATCTACTGGACTAACAAATCAGAGGATAAAGTTTTGGGAAACCACAGCAGCTGAAAAGAGAAACTTTAAATCTCAGAAAGAGAGCCACAGAAGGCAAAGCCCATATTTTGCATATAGTCTCTGTACAAATTTCTGGTTGATTCTTGAGTTACATGTACTATACATGTGCAATGCAGACTACAAGTAGTAGAGCTAAGGCTACAAGAAGTGACCGAAATTACACCTTCTGCCTACCAGAGGGAAGACACGGTTTGAAATTGGAGTTTAACCACGTTCGCTGCCTTCTTAAATAAAGCAAAAGAAGTTAACACTATTTAAGGGAACATGGCAATCCATAGTCTATGAAATATGTCAATAGAATGCCCATGATGCAATTAAAGATTAAAAGAAATAGGAGAATACAGCAACTCCTATAAATGTATTCAATAAAGTAAATGAAACTAAGTTTCTAATAAATAGGCAAGACAGAAATTTCAGCAGAGAATTAAAAACTACTGGAAAACAGGGGCGCCTGGGTGGCTCAGTCGGTTAAGCCTCCGACTTCGGCTCAGGTCAGATCTCACATTCGTGGGTTCAAGCCCCGCGTCAGGCTCTGTACAGACCGCTCAGAGCCTGGAGCCTGCTTCTGGTTCTGTGTCTCCTTCTCTCTCTGCCCCTCCCCCTCTCATGCTCTGTCTCTCTCTGTATCAAAAAACTAAATAAAACATTAAAAAAAAAAACTACTGGAAAACAGAACCAAATGGAAATTCTAAAACCAAAACCAGATAATAGCTGGACTAAAAAATTCACTTAACAGAAGATTTGGTATGACTGGAAAAAAAGTTAATTCAGAAACAGACGGATGGGTATTTTCTTTTTTTAAAAAAATTTTTTAACATTTATTTATTTTTGGGAGACAGAGAGAGAGAGATCATGAGCAGGGGAGGGGCAGAGAGAGAGGGACACAGAGAACTGGAAGCAGGCTCCAGGCTCTGAGCTGTCAGCACAGAGCCTGACACGAGGCTCGACCCCACAAACTGTGAGATCATGACCAGACGCTCAACCAAATGAGCCACCCAGGCACCCTGGATGGGTTTTGTTCTAATATCGGAAGTTACCTGATGGATCATATAGCAAATCTGATTCACGTGGCTGCGGGGCCCAAGAGGGACAGAAAAGAACGGCACAGAAAACAATCTTAAAGGACTTCAAGAATTGTCTGACAACATATTTTTCTTTTTTCAAAACTGCTTTAGCTATTATAATTCCTTTAACTTTGTATATAAAACATAGAATCATCTACTTTATACCTACAAAAAACCTTGCTGGGATTTTGATAGGAATCACATGAAATCTATACATAAATTTGGAGACAATTTACTACATTAAATTTTCCACTCTATGAAGGTGGTATATATGTTCATCTATGTAGCTTTCCTTTGATTTCTTTCATCAGAGTTGTGTGGTTTTCATCAAACAAGTTCTGTGTACTTGTTGACTTTATACATAAATATTCATTTTTTTGTAAAGGAGGCTCTAGACCCAAAGTAGGGCTTGAACTCATGACACTGAGATCAATAGTCACAGACTCTATTGACTCAGCCAGCCAGTCAGGCACCTCCATAAATATTCTTGTTTTTTTAATTTTTTTTTAAATGTTTTATTTATTTTTGAGAGAGAGAGACAGTGTGAGCAGGGGAGGGTCAGAGAGACAGGGAGACAGAGAATCTGAAAACAGGCTCCATGCTCTGAGCTAGCTGTCAGCACAGAGCTTGATGCAGGGCTTGAACCCATGAACCGTGAGATCATGACCTGAGCCGCATGTTCAACCAACTGAGCCACCCAGGTACCCCTCATTTTTGAGTGAATATAAATGGTATTATTCTCAATTTCAGTTTCTAATCTTCATTGCTCATTTACAGAAATACAACTGATGTTTGTGTCTTGATCTTGAATTCTTTGACCTTGCTCAAGTGACCCATTCTAGTAAATTATATTGTTTTTGTTGTTTTTCTGTTGATTCCTTGGGAGTTTCTAGGTGGACAATCATGTCATCTGTAAATGGGCATGGTTTCACTTATTTCCCAGCTGAATGACTTTACATTTCTTTCTCATGTCTGATTTTGCTACGATTTCCTATCCTATGTTGAATAAAATGGTGAGAGAGAGCAGCACATTTGGTTTTTGTTCCCTGTCATAGGGAGAAAACATTCAGTCTTCCTCCATTAAGTACAGTATTGGCTTTAGGTTTTAGGTAGATGCTCTTTAGAGGAAATTCCTTTCTATTCTCAGCTGGCTGATATTTTTATATCACGAATGGGTAGTGAATTGTGTCAAATTATTGTTCTTTATTGCCTGATATAATCATGTGATTTTTTTCCCTTTAGTTTGATAATATGTAGGTAGTATTGATTTTTGAATACTGAACCACCCCAGCATTCCTAGGATAAACCACACTTGGTCACTGTGTATATTTGAAATATATTGCAGGATTTACTTTCCTAATATTATGTTAAGATTTCTGGATCTATGGTCATGAGGAATGCTGATCTTTGCTTTTTGTTTTTGCTTTTGATTCTGTCCTGTATTGGTATTAGGGTAAAGTGGCCTTATAAAATAAAAGGGAGGTATTTCTTCCTCTTCCATTTTCTGGAAAGGGTTGCGTCAAATTGGTATTAATTCTTCTTTAAACTTTTAGTAGAATTCCCCAATAAAAGTATCTGGGCCTGAAGATTTCTTTTCCAGGAGTTTTTAAACTATGAATTCATTTCCTTTATTAATTATTGAGCTACTCAAATTATTCATCTTGAGTGAGTTATAGTTGGAATCTATTTTAAGGATCAGAAATTTTACTACCTTTGCATCTTATTTTATGACTTTGATCTATTAGTGTTTTTATGTCTTAAACTGTTCATTTGGGTAATTTATGCTTTATTAGAAAATGTACCAATCCAATCCCCTCTGCTCTCCATTTTTCAGCTTTCTCCAAATTTTCTTGTTCTCTGGTGATCATTTAAGTTACAGGTATGCGTGTGCATGTGCGTGCATATATTAATAAGCACATGTATATACATATATTTTACATACACACAAATATTTATTCATTGGCGTGTATTTTGTATGTTTTTTTCAGCACTTGGCATTTTTTAAGGAGTGGAAAAGTAGCTTAATTAGCCTATTCTGCAATTTGATCAAATGACCTTCACATTTGTTCTTTTGGTTTTCTCAGTATCACTGTCCTACCTCCTTCTCTCTGGTTAAATAAGAGTTCTCAGTTTACTCCTAAGTATTGCCTTTTTTCTAAAAACCCTCCTGATTTTCCTGGTAGTTGGAAGCTCCCTTAAAATTCTGACCCCATCATCTTCATTATCATCATCATTAGTATATCGCTCACATTGTAATGCAATAATGCTTTTCCCACAGTGATATACTTGTCAGGCTTTGAGCCCCTTGATTCTAGGGATCATGGAATTTCCAGTTTTTAATTACTAAGTAAAGCTATTTTAAGACATCAAGGAGTCAACATATGCATTATGCAATGCATTAATGTTACACTTTTCTAGTCCATTTTCTCTTTATAACTGCATAAATGGAAGCATTTTAATATTACTTCATAGATTTGAAACTTAACCGATATATTAAATTGTTATTTTCTTAATCTTATGCTGAATAACTGTAATCAGGGAAATAGTTGCCATTAAAATAAATGCCTCCTTGGATGCCTGGGTGGCTCAGTTGATTCAGCATCTGACTTCAGCTCAGGTCATGATCTCACATTTTGAGCCCCACACTGGTCTCTGTGCTGACAGCTCAGAGCCTGGAGCCTGCTTCTGACTTTGTGTCTTCCTCTCTCTCTGCCTCTCCCCCACTTGCTCTCCTTTCTCCCTCTCTCTCTCTCTTTCTCTCTCTCTCAAAAATAAATAAATAAATAAATAAATGAATAAATAAATAAATAGGCCTTATCTCTAAAAAAGCAAAAAGCAAATGTCTCCTTGAAATGTGGATTATTTACTTATTCATAGTAAAAGTGTTCCATGACCAGGATAAAGGCTTTAGTAAATTACCAATGACATTTATACAGTAATAGCATTATGACTAGAAATCAGTACTTGCATTTGTTTCTCTATGAACCATATGCTCTCAGTTATGTTGAGAACTGGCTCAGTCATTGGGTAATTTGGCATTTGCTTAGTCAGTGTAGAGTTCTCTGAAATCCTAGGACTTAGGCACTTTTCACATAAAAATTAGCCTCTTATGGTAAATCTCTTACTTCTGTACTCCATTATCCCTAATGTTAAGCTTTACCTGGAGCATTTCATCTCATTATATTTGATGGCCATGTATGAAAATAAAGCAAATTAAACATAAATTTTACTAACTTGGGGCACCTGGGTGGCTCAGTAGGTTAAGTGCCTGACTTTGTCTCAGGTAATAATCTCGTGGTTCTGGATTCAAGCCCTGCACTGAGCTCTGCGCTGACAGCCAAGAGCCTGGAGCCTGGTTCAGATTCTGTGTCTCCCTCTCTCTCTGCCCCTCCACACTCATACTCTGCCCTTCTCTCTGCAAACTAAACATTAAAAAATTAAAATAAATTTTACTCACTTGGATTAACTGATAGGAAACTACACTTGAAGTTCTAAAAGGATCAGAACATAAGTTTTGACAATAAATAGCATAGTCAAATATTCTTCTGGTACCGATTTTAATGAGGTTAACAAAGTGATGCTAATTAGAAGGTTTAAGGCCCTTGCATTAATATATATATATAAATAAAACAGTAATGGTACTAGTAAGATGCTTGAAACAAATGTATGTCTTAAGCAGTTTAAAAGATGCTCCATGTAATCTTTTAAGAGTATATATCTGGCAATACATTTTTATCACTAGAGAAAATTTAAACAGTCTAGGCAACCTCTCACTTAAAGGGTCACAAAGTATGATTTTGAGGAGTTAAAAAGATAAATATTAAGTACATGACAGCATGTTTATTAAAAATGACAATAGTTTATCTGTATCTTTACCTATTTTAAACATGTATCAACTGCACTAAACTGAAATAATGAAGCTAATATCATATGGATGCGTAGAATAACAGGCAGGATCAATACTTGCAATAAATTTTAAATGAACAAGGCTCTAATAAAATAAAAGCCTGCCTACTGAAAGAACCTGATAGAAGAGCTTTTCAGAAAATTCACATTAGACTCTTGTTAAAATCTTTAATTCCTTAATATTTACAGCTGCTAAAGCATAAATCATCCCAATGAATAAAAGAGCATTATTTAGTCACAGTCATCTTCAACAAGAAAACAAATCAGCCCAATTTAAGAGAAATGAGTAGTTTTCTGTTTTGTATACATAATATGGAAACTTTTATTGGGTTTGTTCTAATTGACATTTTTGTTTATAATTCCCCCAGAGAAGCTGTTTTGTTATATTATAAAATGCTGCAAGGCCCACAGGTATGGTGGCATTAGCAAATGCTTCAGAGACTAATTGGGTTTGAATGCTGATGGCTCAGTAATTTATTCAGTGGGTGCCCATGGCCACAGTAGTTGACCTCCCTGAAACTTTATTTATTCACCTGTGAAATGGGGGTGTAAAAATATCTGACCTTACTGTTGTGAGCATTCCATGAGAAAAAATTTGATTTGTGATGAATATGTTTCTCATGTCATGAATGTCTAACGTTGGTAAGGCTAGAGCAGGCCCTGAGGAGTGCAAATTAAAACCGAGTCAGGTATTGGCTTGTTTATAGGACTTTCCTCCTCTTTGAATGCTTTCCCTTAAGGGTAGGAAAAAAACAAGAAAACTGTTCAGAAGATAACACATTGCTCTGAAACTAAGATGCCAGCAATTATAAAATATGCCCCAAATTGAAAGAAGTCAAACTGTGATAAAACATGGGTCTTAGAATTGATGACTTTTGGTGACTGTTAATATATATTGAGCACTTACAATATATGGTACTGCTCCAAATATTGCATACATAATAACTTATTTATCCATCACTTAAAAAATCAAGTAACTACTATTGTAATCTGTGTTTTGCAGAGATTAAGTAACTTCTCCCAAGGCACCTAGCTAATGCAGAGAGCTGAGCCAACCAGGGAGGACCCTGGGCACTGAATGTACCTATACCAAGCCACCGCCCCTCCCAGAAGCCACACATCTGGCCTCAGATTCTTTCATGTAAGAATTAAGGGTGGGAGAACTGAAGAAAGGGGAAATGAGTGATAAGAACTGAGACCATTTCTGTTTGTACATCATGTTCCATTAAATGGACTACTTATTTATTGATAATTACCAAGGGTTAGAGAGTGCTGAAATATGTGTAAGCTTATGAGTTTAGGAGACTTGAAACAGTTAAGTATTACAATTATTAGTATTATTATTACAATTATTCAACTGGAAAAAATACTTCAGTGAGGAGGTAATGAAAACTCCCTGACAATGATCTATGTTTATTGTCTCTATTGTTTTGTGTTTCCCAGAATGTCACATAAATGAAATCGAATCCTATAGTAGAGAGCCTTTTCAGATTGACTTCTTTCACTCATCAATTGCAAATAAGAACCATCCATGTTTGGTTTGATGGTTCATTCCTTTTTATTACGGAAATTTATTCAATTGTTTGTAAGAAGCATGATTTGTTTATTCATTTATCTATTGAGGATATTTTGGCTGCTTTCAGGTTTTGGTGATAATGAAAAAAGCTGATGTAAATATTTACGTGCAGGTTTTGTGTAGATGTAAGTTTTCAAATCGGCTGGGTAAATATGACAGGTATAATTACTATTTTGCATGGTGTGACTATGTTTAGATTTGCATTAGTTTCCTTTTCTTAGGTTGGTAACTTAAGCTACACCACTGAGCCTTAGTTTCTTCATCTGTAAAAACGAAATAAATGGGTATTAACTCAAAAAGCTGTTGTGAGATTTAAGTGAACATTGAGCGCAGTTCTTAACTCAGTAAGGATTAATAAGTGCTGCGTAAGTATATTTATTATTTTTTATTTTATTATTAGATAAATATAAACTGATGCTTGTTACTCAATTTGGAAACCCAAAACTTGTCCTGATACCACTCTCTCCTAAGTCCATCAGTCAAGAAGTCATAGTAAGTCCATATATAAAATCTCTCTTAAATGTATTCATTATTCCTCCACTTCCTCAAAGGCTTGGGTGTAATTTGTTTTTCACTTGGATTACCACAGATCCTATTACCTATCTCTATGCCTTCTTGTTCATCATTTCAACATGTATGTCCCCTGCTATATATTCCCCAAAGCTGAATATATGTGCCTACAACAGTGCCTGGCACATGTAGGCTTTCAACGACTATTGGCTGAATAAATGAACCATTATCCTCCAACTAGTGCCTACACACTCGTTCGACACTCCTTTGTAAATGAAAATTACTAGTTATGTGTATGAATAGACACTTCTCCAAAGAGGACATCTAGATGGCCAACAAACACATAAAATGATGCTCAGCATCATTCATCATCAGGGAAACACAAATCAAAACCACACTGAGATACCACCTCACGACAGTCAAAGTGGCTAAAATGAACAAAGCAAGAGACTATAGATGCTGGCGAGGGTGTGGAGAGACGGGCACCCTCCTACACTGTTGGTGCAGCTGCTCTGGAAAACAGTGTGGAGGTTCCTCAAAAAACTATCAGTAGAACTCCCCTATGACCCAGCAATAGCTCTGCTAGGGATTTACCCAAGGGATACAGAAGTGCTGATGCACAGGGGCACATGTACCCCAATGTTCATAGCAGCACTGTCAACAATAGCCAAATCATGGAAAGAGCCTAAGTGTCCATCACCTGATGAATGGATCAAGAAGATGTGGTTTATGTATACAATGGAGTACTACATGGCAATGAGAAAGAATGAAATCTGACCACTTGTAGCAACATGGATGGAACTCCAGGGTGTCATGCTAAGTGAAATAAGTCAGGCAGAGAAGGCAGATACCATATGCTTTCACTCATAAGTGGAACAGGAGAAACTTAACAGAGGACCACGGGGGAGGAGAGGGGGGGAAAAATAGTTGGGAAGAGGGAGAGATGTAAAATATGAGAGACTCTTGAATACTGAGAACAAACTGAGGGCTGATGGGGGTGGGGGTAGGGAGGTGATGGGCATGGAAGAGGGCACTTGTGGGGATGAGCACTGGGAGTTACATGGAATCCAACTTGACAATAAACTATAAAAGAAAAAAATAGTTATGTGTATACGTGCATATATAAATGTTTATAGATATTTTGACAAATTTTCATCTATGCATCTGTGTTACAGCCACTTCAACCGATCATCAGGTCTCTGAATTCGTCACTCGTTTTAATTCTTCTCTGCCATTGCCTACGTTTTTCTTCTGTTTGAAACTTTCCTTATGAATCTCTTCACTCACTGGCACATCCTATCCAGAGCCAGATTCCACAGGGTGCCCTTCCCATATTCTTCTATCCTGCTGCTCATCAAACTTTAATGTGCATATCAGTCACCTGCAGATCTCTTAAAATGCAGAGTGTGATTCAGTAGGCTAAGACTTCTGTATTTCTAACTAAAGTTTTCAAAAGATGTTGATGCTACTGGTACCTAACATACAGTGTTACAGTTTCTGTTCTTCTTGGCTATCTCCACTAGACAAGGAAATTCTCCACTGATAGCTCTTACAGAAATTATCACAAGTAATAGTTTAGTAAAGCACCTAGGAGTATTAGAAGGGACATTACACTCCAAGTCAAGAGCTCTGGAATCATCTTTGCCTGGTTTTTGCCACTATGAGTATTTAATTGTGGAATTAAATATCAAATGGACCAATAAAGGTACTTGATCTGTCACAGGTATTAAAAATAGATCTCAGATTTAATTTACTTTCTCATTTATTTTCCCAATGTGTAGTAGCTATTGGATATATGTAATCACTAGAAAAATATACACATCATGTGATGCAAATTCATCTTCATCTACCTCTAATACAATGACTGTATTTTTACTCTTCTTGCACATAAATCTTTTGGTTTTAGCCAGATAAAGCCCTATTCTGTGATTTTGTTCATGTTATCACTTTCATACTCAAATGCTTAAGCTAGAATTTTTAACTCTATTGCTTCTGGTGGGAAGTAATAGAAATTAAAAGAGTAAAACAAAACATCCAATAGATTTCTAAAATACATTACTGTTTCTTCTAATTTATAAGTATATTATAGTTTTTCTCCAGTTACTATAGCTTCTCCCTAAGTTTTCTCTAAAACTGTACTGAAAACACTATTTTTTGCGGTATCTGGTATTTTATTTTATTATATAGTTTATTACCAAGTTGGTTTCCATATAACACCCAGTGCTCTTTCCCACAAGTGCCCTCCTCCATATCCACCACCCCCCTTACCCTCTCCCCCTCCCTCTTCAGCCCTTAGTTTTCTTAAGTTTATTTATTTACTTAGAGGTAGAGAGAAAGAGAGATAGTGAGCGAGAGTGCACACACGTAAGTGAGGGAGGGGCAGAGAGAGGGGGAGACGGAATCCCTAGCAGGCTCACTGACACCGGCACAGAGCCCAGTGTGGGGCTCACACTCAAGAAAAGGTGAGATCATGACCTGAGCCAAAATCAAGAGTCAGATGATTAACCAACTGAGTCACCCACGCACCCCGCTATTTTCATTTTTATTTTTCATATGTTTGTCATGAGGTTCTGACATAGTGATTTTGTTAATAAGATTATATTTTGTCAATATCCAGCACAATCACTTAATGATTGAAATTTTGGCAATGATGTGTAAAGAGTATAGTAGGGCTAGAACCCCAGCTAACACCTACAGATGAAGTGACCGGGGCCCTATAATACCAGTTGATGAGAACCTCTATTAAAGGATGAATTAAAGAGAATAACAGAGAAAGGCCAGGGACAAAACCAGTCAGCAAAATAGAAATTTGAGCATCTCCCCCTTTCTCACTACACGCGCACGCACACACACACAATTCCCAGGAATACAGTAAGATCCCTTTACAACATAGTTAAGATCATGATATAGATTTACTGTAATTTATACACAGATTTTTTTCTTACTTTAAAAAGAGTCAGAGAGCTGGGCACCTGGGGGGCTCAGTTGGCTGAGTTTCTGACTTCAGCTCAAGTCATGATCTCACGGTTTGTGGGTTTGAGCCCCATATTGGGTTCGCCACTGTCAGTACAAGAGCTCACTTTGGATCCTCTGCCCCCCTCTCTCTGCCCCTGCCCCATTTGCTCTCTCTCTCACTCTCTCTCAAAAATGAATAAACAACTAAAAAATTTTTTTAAAGAAAAGAAGCAGAAAGCAACAGATTTCCCTCTCTGGGATGATACCCAGCATAACCCTTGTTAGGTGTAAAAAGAAAAAAAAAAAAGGAAGTAATTGTTTAAGTTGAATTCAAGCCTTTTTCATATTAGTCACTAATGTACATAAAACCCAGCCTAATAAATAGGCCTTTGTAAAGGGCTCATCCCTGGCGCGTTCTCTACCGCTGGCAGGCTCTGTCACTCTTCCTGCTCTTGCAGGTGTACTAAATGACTGTGGATTCTCTGATCCCGAATTACTACTTGCTCATGTTGACCAGTTAGTTTGTATTCCCTCCCTTGAAAGAGCTCCTCAGAAGAAATGAATCCGTGCTAATTCATTAATTCACTCAAATATTTCAGGGCACGGAGAATATGCCCAGAAGTGTTGTAGGTGGAGACATGAAAGTGAATAAAATAAAGGCCTCACCCTCCTGAAACTTACATTGTATTAGCACGCACAGCAGGGCTCAAGTAGAGTTGAAGCCCCTTTCAGCTCTTTCTTAGGGTCTGGAAGGAACAGTACGATGATTATAGGCCCAGACACTCTTTCCACTCCAGCCTTATAGGAAGGAGCTAGAAATCATAGGCATTTGTATTTGAGCTTATAATTCTAGCCACTTGTCCCAAATTCTTTCCTAATGGTAGGTAAGGGGGAGAGGACACACTGCCTGACTACAAATAGATCCACGGATATTCCTTAGACAGTAAAACCTTAGTTTGCAAGCATAAACCGTTCTGGAAACATGATTGTAATCCAAAGCACTTGTATATCAAAGTGAATTTCCCCATAAGAAAGAATGGAAACTAGTCCCACAACCCCAAAATACTCATAGTAAGATGATTATGATACTGTGGTATAATACAAAATAATAAAGAAAATACAAAATATAAAGAAAAATAAACAAATTAATCTGTACTTACCTTTGAAAACCTTCCTGGCTGGTGTGAGGAAGGTTATCATTAGGATGACTTTCACAATCACTAACAGAATCCCTGCTATCTATTGCCTCAAAGCAATCGTTTTCTGCCTGGGGGCCACTGTATACACTCACAGGGATGGTGACTATAGTATTGATAAACTCTGCGCACACTGTACTTAATGTAACTGGCAATAACGCAGCAGAGGAAAGGGTCTGTATCTGCAGGCAGCCTGACATAGAATGAAGCAAAGCGTTCCTATGTTTACTCATGTCTGGAGAAGCACAGGCCTGTCCGTAGGTGCTCTGAAGTGACAAAAAATACACTAGTGCCAGTTGTGGGCACCTTCCACAGTTCTCAAAACTCACTGATTTCTAAGAGATAAGCAGCATGGGAGATGATCACCCACAATCCCACAGTAAGCACGAGAGAGAGAGAGAGAGAGAGAGAGAGAGAGAGA
>NC_043717.1:17652454-17686114 GCF_006229205.1 Suricata suricatta
GCGTGCTGAGGCTGCAGTCCTCGCCCTTGTTTCTTAGCAACTAACTCCCGTCAGCTGCCCGCCTTCTACCCTTTATAAGACGTGCGTGGTCTCAATAAAGTGGGGCTTGATCAGAGACTTTCTCTTGCCCCCATTCTCTGTGTCCCCCTGCCCCCCAATTCTCACTCCCTCCCTCAAAACCTGCGTTGACCGACCTGCCGGACGGGTCACAGTGCCACTTGCACAACATTCTGTCTTTTTTCCATATTCTTTGGGTTCATTTGGTTAGAACACCCTTACTTATACAGTTACTTCATAAAGTTACAAAAACTTCATGATGTTTTAAAAATGTTTCTAAGTAGTTTTCTTTTAACTTTTTATATATGCAAAAGAAATTGTCACAGACAATCCCCAATTCTCATACTGGCTCTGAATTCAGTTGAGAACCAAAGTAACAGCATGTCACAGAATAATTAATCTACTCATAAGGACAGATGATCCTCATAAGTGGCTCTTACTGTATATATTTAAAGTAACCAGGGGTTGAATATAGGGACTGATGACGTTTTATATATGACTCTCTTGTCATAAATTCACTGTTTCTGATCACCATAATTATTTTCATATTTCTATATTTTAAAAAGTTTCTAAAAATTTTTAAAATGCTTTTATTTATATTTGAGAGAGAGAGAGAGCATGAGCAGGGGACAGTTAGAGAGAGAGGGAGGCACAGAATCTGAAGGCATGCTCCAGGCTCTGAGCTAGCTGTCAGTACAGAGCCCGAAGCAGGGCTCGAACCCATGAACCGTGAGAGCATGACCTGAGCCTAAGTTGGACACTTAACTGACTGAGTCACCTAGGCGCCCCTATTTAAAAAAAAATTTTAATGTTTATTCATTTTTGAGAAAGAGAGACTCAGAGTGCAAGCAGGGGAGAGGCAGAAAGAGAGAGTGGGAGACGCAGAATGTGAAGCAGGCTCTAGGCTCTGAGCTGTCAGCACAGAGCCCAATGAGAGGCTCAAATCCAAAAACTGTTGAGATCGTGACCTGAGCTGAAGTCAGATGCTTATCTGACTGAGCCACCCAGGTGCCCCAATATATCTATATTTAGTGAACATGGAAAACACAATTTTCAACTTTTAAAATTCCTTCACTATTCAAACCACAAACTCCCTAGTTTGTTGTTTTAGCTTATAAAATCTAGGAGGATGATCTCACAATTCTGAATCCAATCAGCTGATCAGTCTCTTTCGTTTAACACTGACATGGGTTCCTCTTGGTCCTAATCTTTATTTGAAACACCAAGCTCACAGATTTTTGATTAATAACTAAAATTAAAATTAGATTTCTCAGAGAGAGGCAAACGAAGAAAAAGACTCTTAACTCTGGAGAACAAACATGCTTACCAGAGGAGAGGAAGTAGTGGGTGGATGGGCTAAATAGGTGATGGAGAATAAGGAGGGCACTTGTTGGGATGAGCACCAGGTGATATATGGAAGTGATGAAATACTATATTGTACATGTGAAACTAATATAGCACTGTGTTAACTGGAATTTAAATAACAACTTGAAAAAAATACTCCTCAATTTCCAACTTAAAAAAAAATTAGATTTCTTGATACACTGAATGTTTTTTCAAAGATGTGAATTTAAGAAATGCCAGTACCACTTAGCCTTCCATAAACAAAAGAACACACATTCACAGAACACACAACGTAGATTGTGACATAAGGTAACATACAACCAGTAAGGATGCTTTCACTTAAACTCACAGTAAACAGAGTGAAGTGTGCTTATTTGCAACAGTTTCTTAGACCTACAATAAAGGTTATGGTAAATGCTACTGTCCCCCTGGCTTATAGACAAAGACTCCATTAAGTTGCCTCACATTCTCAAACAACTACTTTTAGTAGCTACACTTTGGTACTGTCACTACTGGCATTATAATCGCTCTACAAGTTGCAGGAACTTTTTTCTAGGTATAAAAGGCATAGTCCAGGTCTAATTTTAAGAACTGGCACAACCAAGTATGGCATATATTCAAAGACATCAAGAAGAAAGTTTGAGTCTAACACAAGCAACTCTATCTTTCAGAGGCATGAAATTCCAAAATTATGCCTTCTCTTCTCATAAGTTAAATTATTATTTTGTGTTCTATTAAATATCAAACATCTTTCGAGTAAAACATATTAAGCCTATTTTGATAAGAGTAACATGGTGGTTAAGTTTTAGATCATTTTCTGTATGAAGTTTTCCCTAGTACTAAATAAATAAAGGCAACATTTAAAAAATGCATCTATCTTGGTCCTTGTATATATATTTTTTAAGTTTTTATTTAAATTCCAATTGGTTAACATACTTGGTCCTTGTGTACATTACGTGCCTAATAAATGTTTGTTCAGTGAATTTAGTAAACTCTTATTTCCTGCCTGCTCTGTGACTGGCACAATACTAAGAGCCAAGGAAACAAACTTATCTAAAGGGTAATCCTTGACACTAAATGTTAGAGATAAACACAACTACCACTAAGTAGGTTAGTCTAGCAATATGTACAGAATTCAACCCAAAAGAAAAAAAAAGAATTCTTTTGGGATAGGTGTCAGAAAAAATAATAGCTGATTTGGCCCTTGAAGTAGCAATGGACATATTTTATTAAGGTTGATTTCACAAATCAAATAAAAACAGAATTCTACTACATATTCTAGCCAATTTTCAGATCTACAACTTATCTTAAGCTAGAAGAAACAGTGATATATCCTAACTCCTTGTTTTATGATTGTCAGACTAAACACTGCAAACAAATCTCACCTCCTTCTAATTAGCAGCTTCATATACATTTAAAAAAATAAACTGGTAAAATACACATAACACAAAATTGACGATCTTAACCACATGCAGGTATATAGCTCAGTAGTGTTAAATCCATTCACATTGTTCCTAAAAACTCAAACCATTTTCAAAACTCTTTTCATCTTGCAAAACTAACATTTTATACCCATTAAACCATAACTCCCCATTTCTCTCTCCCCTTACCATCTAGCAACCAACATTCTACTTTGTATCTCTATGAATTTGACTATTTAAGGTAGCTCATCTAAATGGAATTTCTCTTTTTGTGACAAGCACACACAAAATGGCTTCAATGGTGAATTCTGCCAACATTTAAAAAAAGAACTAATGCCAATCTCTTGGAAACATCTCCAGAAAATTAAAGAGGAGGGAATTCTGTGAAATTCATTGTATGAACCCAGCATTATCCTAAAACTAAAGCCAAACAAAGACACCAGAAGAAAATAAAACTACAGGAAGATATCCCTGGTAAATACAAACATAAAAATGATCAAGAAAATATCAGCAAACTGAATCCAACATCACATTAGAAGAATCATTCATCATAATCAAGTGTGCTTTACCCCAGGACGCAAGGATGGTTCAACATAAGGCATTCAATCAATATGATAGATGATATTAATGGAATGATAGAAAAGAATCATATAATCATTTGACAAAATTCAACATCCACTGATGATAAAAACTCTTAACAAATTAGGCATAGAAGGAACTTAATCTCAATGTAAAAAGACCACATATGACAAGTCTACAGCTAACGTCACACTCACCAGTGAAAAGGAAAGCTTTCTCTCAAAGTTCAGGAACAAGAGAAGGTGCCCACTCTCACTACTCTTATTCAACACAGTCTTGGAAGTCCTAGGTAGAGAAATTGATCAAGAAAAAGAAATAAAAGGTATCAGAATTGGAAATTTAGAAGTAAAATTCTATTTGCAGGTGAAATGATTTTACACATTGAAAATCCTAAATATTCAACCAAAAAAGCTGTTAGATCTAATCAGTGAATTCAAAGAAGTTTCAGGATACAAAATTAACATATACAAATCAGTAGTTATTTCTGTACATTAACAATGAATTATCTGAAAAAGAAAGAAACCAATACTATTTAATATATCACAAAAAACAATACAATACTTGGAAATAAATTTAAGGCAAAAGATCTCTCATCTGGTAACTGTAAGACTTTGATGACAGAAATCAAAGAGAACACAAATAAATGGAACTGTATCCCATGTTCATAGATTAGAAGAATTAAGACTGTTAAAATGTCAGTACTACCAAAATCCATCTATAGATTCAATGCAATCCCTATCAAGATTCCAAAGGCATTTTTTTTACACCAGTAATAAAAGGATATTCCTCAAATTTATATGGATCGGCAAAAGACCCTAAATAGCCAAAGAAATCCTGAGAAAGAAGAACATAGAAGGAGGCATCCATTTCCTAATTTCAAGTGATATTATAAAGCTTAAGACTGTTAAAATGTCAGTACTACCAAAATCCATCTATAGATTCAATGCAATCCCTATCAAGATTCCAAAGGCATTTTTTTTTACACCAGTAATAAAAGGATATTCCTCAAATTTATATGGATCGGCAAAAGACCCTAAATAGCCAAAGAAATCCTGAGAAAGAAGAACATAGCAGGAGGCATCCATTTCCTAATTTCAAGTGATATTATAAAGCTATAGTCATCAAAACAGTTCGTAACTGGAATAAAAAACAAATAGACCAATGGAATAGAACCAAGAAATCATAAATAAATCCATACATATATGGTCAACTAATATCTGATATGGGAGCCAAGAATGCCTAAAAGAGTAAACTTAAAACTAATGTAACACTATCCATTAACTTATTGGAAATTAGAATAAAAACTTTAAGAGAAGGATATTCAACAGAGAGAAGACAGTTCTTTCAATGAGTGGTGCTGGGATAACTGGATATTCACATGCACCACTGACAAAAATTAACTCAAAATGGATAAGAGACTTAAATGTAATACATGAAACCAAGAAACTCCTGGAAGAAAACATGGAAACAAAGTTCCTTGACATGGGTCTTGGTAATGATTTTTTGAATAGGATATCTAAAGCACAAGTAACAAAGTTATAAAAAGAACAAGTGAGACTATGTCAAACTAAAAAGCTTCTGCAAAGCAAAGGAAACCATTTACAAAGTAAAAAAGACAACCTATGGAATGGGAAAAAATATTTGTTAATCATTTATTTTATGTGTGGTTAATATCTAAAATATATGAAGAACTCATAAAAAATATTCCCTCCAAAATAATAATAACCTGAACAGACACATCTGAAAAGAAGACATACTAATAATTGGTACATGAAAGGATGCTCAATATTGCTCATCATTAGAGAAATGCAAATTTAAACCACAATGTGTCACCTCACAACTTAGAATGCCCGTCATCAACGAGACAGACCCAGCAACCGCTGGCATGAATATGGAGAAAAGAGAACCCTCATGCATTGACTGTAAATTGGTACACCCTGTATGGAAAACAGTATGGGGAGGCCACAAAAAATTTAAAACAGAACTACCATGTGATCTAGCAATTCCACTTCTGGGAATGTAGCCAACAGAAATGAAAATAGTAACTCAAAAGATGTCTGCACCCATGTTCACAGCAGCATCATTTTCAAGAGCCAAGACATGGAAACAACCTAGGTGTCTACTTACAGATGAATGGATAAAGAAGTTGTGTATACACATTACATATACACACTGATTATTCAACCATAAAATAACTGAGAAGATCCTATGATTTGTGACAATGTCTACACTGCCTGCGCAATCTATATATTCAACACAATCCCCACAGAAACCCCAATACCATTGTTAACAGAATTTTTTAAAAAATTTGATAACTCATATAGAACCACAAAAGACCACAAATAGCCAAGTCAATCTTGAGAAAAAAGAACAAAGCCAGAAGTATCACACTTCTTGATTTCAAAACATATTCCAAAGACCACAGGAATCAAAATAATACAGAAATGGCATAAGGACAGACATAGCTGTTACTATTTTATGCATTTCCTAAGGATTTAGATAAATTAACACAAGTAAAGAATTGGAATGATTTCTATTTTTTAAGTTTATTTATTTTGTGAGACAGAGAGAGAGTGGCAGAGAGAGAAGGAGAGAGAATCCCAAGCAGGCTCCACACTGTCAGCGCAGAGCCTGATGTGGGACTTGAATTATAAACAGAGATGTTATGATCTGAGCTGAAACCAAGAGGCAGTTGCTTAACCGAATGAGCCACTCAGGTGCACCTAGAATGATTTCTGCTATAGAGTAAGCACAAAGTAAGTGTTTGCAATTATAATAACAAAGTCGTTACAAGTATTAAATTAGATTTTCAGATTTTCCTTCATTTAAAAAGTTATTAAGCACTTACTATGTCCTAGGCACTGTTTTACTCTGGAAACAGAACAGGAAATCAAAATGACAAAAAAAAAAAGAAACTCTCACACTCATAGAGATCAACTTCATGAATTTCCCTCAAACCTCATTACTATTTAAATGTTTCTGTCTTTTGGAGCAGCTGGGTGGCTCAGTTGGCTAACCATCAGATTTCTGCTCAGGTCATGATCTCATGGTTCCTGAGTCGAAGCCCCGCACCAGGCTCTGTGCTGACAGCTCAGGGCCTGCTTGAGATAGTCTGTCTCCCTTTCTCTCTCTGCCCCTCCCAGCTCTCTTTCTGAAAATAAGTAAATAAACATTAAAAGAAATTTTAATGTTTTTGTCTTTCAATACATGTAAATTCATATTTAAATGAATATAAACTGTAATCCACCCTTTGGTTTGCAGACAAGAGATGAAGGGTTGCTGGCACATATTACTGCTCTACCCATGGACCTCTGTCACCTGTTAAAGCAGCATTTGTAGTATTTTCCAAATAAGGATATGCTTCAATCTCGGTCAATATCATTCTTGACACTCTCTCCCCTAAAACATACCACAGCAAGCCTGATCCTTAAAATATACCCATGGTGATTGATGTTCCAGGTTAATAGTATGACTCTGTATTATTCAGTTATGTTCAGGCTCATTATCTTACCTGTGAGACATAATCAGTCTTATACAGCGAACCATTCTGAAACTCAAATTGATGTAAAAGAAATGTTCCCAATATTTTGAAAAAATTAAATAAAATGGATAATCTAGAAATTATAATTACCGAAAGTGACCCAGACAGAAATAGAAAATATGCAAATACCAGTAACATTTCAAGAAACTAAACTGTGTAGAGGAAAAAGAACAGCAGCAATCCCAGGTCAGAAACGAGAAGAGGGCTGGGTGAGTCCGCAGGCAAATATTTACTGGATATTCCAGGAACTCAGAAGACCTGTCTTCTACAAATGTTTCAAACCCCCCCCCAAATTAAGAGAAAGCTAATTATATCATTTACTGTGACTGATACAACCTTGATAACAAAACTGAGTAAGAACAGTAAGAGAAAAAAAGCAATTGTAAACATCAGTACAAAAATCCTAAATCAACTTCTAACAGAGAATTTGGGATTGGAGAAAAAACATCTGACTAGGTACAAGAAAACAATAAAACCTTTCTCATTACCTGAGAGAGTAAACATGTTTATGGCTTGTATCCCCTGTCATGGCCTCTGCTGTCAAACATACTGAAGGGAGAACCCTCCCCACTGCCCACTGGTGTCTGTCCTCACGCAAGGTTCTCCAGTCATTTCTGGACTGGTGTGCTTACCCTCCTGAGATGTCAAAACATCACAGATATTTGAGATTCCTTGTGCAAATGAGTAGAATAATCCTCTGACCACCAAATATTGCACTGTTTCCTGGGCAGGAAAATGGTGCTTTTTCCATCTGAGTAATTTATACAGTCTATTTAGCAATAGCCCCTTAGAATTTCACTTCTCTATGAAAGTAAACTCCAATCTGGGAATTGCTTCCCTGCTGCAGCTCTACAGTTTATTTAGTCCCATCCCTCTCTCTCCCTCAATTTTAGATATACTCATTATCCTTCCAACTCTAACAGCTTATCTTCCTTAACACAAACCCCAATTCCAAACCCTGACACCAATTGCTGACCCACACCCCGACCACTCCCCAGCCCCCCAACAACATCACATCTTCACACTATAGACACACATGGTATAAAAAATGTCCACAGTGCTAAGATTTTGTTTCATTAAAAAAAAAAACCACAGGAGAAAGAAATCCAGAGGCCACTGATGAAAAATTTTTTAAAGACTTGGTTATTTAAAATCCTCTAGGCCAGGACTTGGTTTGCAATATTTTAATATAACAAATAAACTAATGTGAATACTGTTTTTTCTTAAAAGAGGCTTTTCCTCACATTTTTGAAACTTAAAATCAACAAAATTTTAAAGTAGCCTTTCTTAAGCCTCTGACTTTAAAGTTGTAACCTCCCAGATTGAAGAAATATAATGGTCTACACTTTATCTCCTAAGTCTCATGCCAGTTTTGACAGACACTATTAGTTGGTTCCCTCCCACTGTTCTCATTCTCTTACCTTTTCTCAGTCTTGTTCAAGTATCTACTCTCCTCCAGAGCGCCATGTGTTTTGGGAATCAGCCTCAAGAGATACTTCTTGGCAGTATCATTTCCTCTGGATGTAGATCTGTTGGGGAATTTTGGTCAACAAAATGGTGAGAGGAAGTCATCTATGTGGTAAACAAGAACACAACTTCAGAAGTGTTCCTGGCTTTTTTTTTTTTTTTTTTTTTGTAACCAAAGAAGGCCAAGGAATCCTTCTCTGGGTATTGTGTTTGGATGTGAGGCTTGGAACTGTGGCAGCCATCTTACAACTATGAGAGGAATTAACCTGAGGACCTCCTTGAAACAGGAAGGATGACAAAACAAATACTGGAAAAACCTGATCCTTAAAGGTATCTATCAATGAGCCTATGAAGTAACCAACCCTGGAAAGGTCTTTTTGGTCAGTGAGATAAAATGCTTCCTACTTTTGAAATTTCTTTGAGTTTACTTTTGTTCTACCTGCCATCAAAGGCAGTCAAAATGATACAACAGTTTTAGGATAGAAATCTTATTCTGCCTTCCACTCATCTGTGCTTCCAGATTATGGAATTAATGATGTATGTTAGTTTTCATGCAAGAATGTTTGAAATACAGTATTTGAATTTTCATTTAGATGATTTGAATTTTCATTTAGATGATTAGTTTTTCTTCAACAGGAGCAAGAACTTGAGGTCTGTAAAGAGAGGCATGATTAATAACCCTGCCTGATGTCGGACTATCTCCACAAAGCAGGCCAGGGAAATTCCCTCTGGATAGTTCAGTTTTTATCTATTCCTTTCTCAGTAACTCACTATCAAAGACAGAATTCTTGATTAAAAATAAAAATGGATTGTGCCTTTAACAAGATCAGAGGCACTAGCTAAAAATGATGCCAGGAGCATCCAAAGCAAATGAACACTATTTAGATGTATGGTTCACCAGAAAAATAGGAATAAAGAAGAGTTCGACATGTTTATCCCCAACTTTTAAAAACTTATAATGGAAAATAAAACCATTAAAGTAAGATCAAATTTAGAGGCTGCAGAACACCATCTTTTTTCCATCTCATCTTAGAACACTAAATAAAAAATGACAATTACATTTGCCTGTGCTTATCTCAGAGACAGCCAAGTAATGTGACTAGATGTAAGCTTACTCACCCTCATGAATGTGAATCTAAGATTTAGAGATACTGTACTGTCTTGGGCATTTGTCTCCGCTTAAGGTGGTAGTCTATTCAATTTAATCAACTCATACCTAATATCTACTGCAGTCAAGTCACGGTACTAACATTCTGAGAGGCAGAGCGGAGGATGGAAATGAGACAGAGACAAACAAGTAAGTGATGGGTGAGAAAAATAGTTCAAAGTTGTCTGCAATTTAATCAGAGTGTTAGTTTCTGATGCTCTTTAATGCTGTATCTAAACAAGACATCAAAGGGCAAAGAGAAAAGAGAACAATTGGTTGTCTTCAGCAGGAGAAGGAAGAAAAATTTCCAAGAAAAAAACAACACTTGAACCTGGGGGAAAATATGCAGGTTCTAATATGTAAAAACTGGGGTGAGGTCTTTTTTTGTATGAAGAAACAGGTGAGAGCCTGTAACTGGGAAAAATATTCACCAATGAGAAATATGGTTTAAATTTATTTATTTTGAGAGAGAGAGACAGCGAGACCGAGAGAGAAAGAAAGAGAGAGACGGTCAGTATTGAACAGGCTCTGAGCCACCAGCACAGAGCCCACTGCGGGGCTCAAACCCACAAACTGCAAGATCAGAAGCTGAACTGAAACCAAAGAGTCAGACGTTTGACCGACTGAGCCACCTAGGCATCCCTCTAACAAATATTTTAAAACCTAACACCCAATCTGTACTCAAAACCAGAAACTCTCCCTAGAGAGTTCTCCCTAGGGAACCAGGCGACAGGATTTTATAAAACCCTAGGTGATTCCAAAGTGCAACCAAGACCAAGGTTTCTCAGAATATAAAAACCTCCCTGATCGATTCTCTACTCTCTAATCAGCACTCATCACCTGTTACATCACCTGTTCCACACAGATGGGCTTTCTTTCTGTTCCAGAAGAAGCCTTTATTTCCCTTCCTCAGAGCTTCACATGCCCATCTCCTTGGGCCTACAATGTTTTCCTGCTCCAACTCTCCTTCCCTAGCTAATTCTACTAGTCTATACTTTTCTGAAAGTATTCTTAATTCCTGAATCAAAATCAGATTCTGCTGTCAAATACCCATAGTTTTCCCTTCAGTTTCTTCTTAGTTCTTAACACATTTTACAATTATAAACATATCTGTGTGATCATTGGTTCAAATCTTTCTTGTGCTTAACTATAAGAACCATGAGAGTGGGGAGTAGGTGAGAGTCATTCACTCTTTTGTCACCAATTTCTAAAACCATGTCTAGGGAGTAGTAGGTATTGAATAAAACTTATGGTGTGAGATAATACATTAATGAACCCATGAAAGAATGAATTGGATACTTTAGGACACATGAGGAGACACACTATTAACCATAGAATGTATGTAGAAGTTTGGTCAGAACTTGCCTTTTCCCCTGTAAATATAGATCCATGACTCACTCAGCCACTTCTTCACTCTCCTTTGCTTTTTCTTCTTCACAGAAGTTATCACCATGGATATATCTTTTGTGTATCATCTATCTCTGTGTATTAGAATTTTTAAATCTATAAGAAAAGACCTTGTCTTTTTGTTTACTGCTAAATCTTCACTATCGAGAACAGTGCCGAGCACACAGTAGGTGTGCAATAAATATTCATTAAATAAATTATGTGGTGTGTGTCTGAATGAGTGAGAGTATGTTAGAGTAAACAACCACACAGGTTTGTCTGGAATTGATGTGGGACTTTCATAGCTAAACCCTGGAGAGTCCAGGCAAAGTAGGATGAGCTGGTCATCTTTGACTGTATGAAGGTATGGGTTGGGAGATTAAACTGGGGAAAAAAAGGAACAGTCCAGAATAAAGCCAGCATACGCAGAAGATAGAAGGTCTTAGACTTGCATGTATATATGTGTTCTGTGGGAGGATATTGGTTAAACTCTGAGAATAATACACACGATGGATTAGATTAGATGAGTAGATGGAGAGGAGAGGTTCTTTTGAGGAAATTCTTTCACAGGCCTGGGAAATGCGAACCCAAGCAAGAAAAAGGGGGTACAAGGCAGAGGGGATGCACTAGGAAATGAGATAAACAATGACTGAAGGTCAGGGCTGAAGGAGGGAAAATTCTTTGATGAGTTACTCTCCTTTCTGTGATTGGGCTGGGAGGGCAATGAGATCTGGTAAGAGTGCAGATACACTGTAATACTCAGCTCTGTAAGGCGTGGCGATTTATCAAAGTTGTGAAAAATTGGAAGTGTCACACTGGCAATGTTAAAGAGTGACTCAGGTACCTGAACAAGGCTACGTTGAGATTTCCTTAGAGGCAATTACTTATCTATCTCTTTGCAATACACAGGATTCTGAGAAAGATATGCCTAGTGTGTGGGGATTTTTCCCTCTACGTTGCTGACTTATTCAAGACAATTTCTCAATGCAATCTCTACAAGTGAAATGCATTTTATAATTTTTTGGTAAAAAGAAATGTGGATTATCTATGTGACTGATATATTCAAAGAAAGCACTGAAAAACATCTTATCCAACAAGGTTACTTGGTCACTTGAATACATTCATATATACTATTCTTATGCACTGCAACTTCAATAAAGCATGTGGGGGACAGTGCAGAATCCACTGATCATATAAATTGATTCAGGTTGCCTTTATCTCTCACCAATAGGTTTCTTCTCAGTGGTGTGTTTATTTAAATAAATGACATTTCTATATAAGAAAATACTAGTACTTAATCAAAGAATTGTGTACCTATTATAAACACATATCATATCCTTACATACACACATATGCTGTGTATATATTTTTGTGCAAATATGTATGCATGTACATCTGAAAAGAGAAATGGAGAAGAAATGTCACATTTGGGTTTACAAAATGTTAGATTACATTAATGACCCCATTCTTTTTTCATCTTTCATCTCAGGCCATTTGCCATGTGATTTTGTAGCTCCCCCTGTTAAAGACTTGAAGTCTATTTCCCCACCTTTGGTTTCACATTAGATGATATGACTTGTTTCGGCTAACAGAATGATAGCAGAATTTATGTGTGCAATGTTTAAGCGTGTGCAAAGTATAAAAGCTCTTTTATAAGTGGGCTTAGTCTCTGGCACTTCTGCTACTATCGTGAGAAAACATGCCCGGATGAGCCTACTGACCTCAGGAGGGGGATGACCTACCTATGAAACATGATTTCATCTTTTGAGTGAAGGATGGAGATGAGCTATCTCAGCAAAATCACAGAAGTGAAGCTTAGGCTATATCGGCCAACCTACAGCCTACCTACCCACAGACATGTGAGAAATAAATTCTTATTATTATATGTCACCAAGATATTTGTGGTTGATTGTTATGGTGCATATTGTTGTAATAGTTGACCACTCAAGAAAACTAAATACAGTGGTTTTAAGAATGAGTTATTAATTGGTACCAAACAAATAACTATAACTCTAGCTACTTAAAATTCCTATGAAAGAAAAGAATAAGCAGTAATATAGTTTTATTTCATTTATCAACTGCATTTTACAGAGATGCAAGTAACTTCCAAAACGTATTTCTTGACAGCTTAGAGCATTACAAATTCAATTTATTTGGAGGAAAATGTTATAGGAAAGGTTTTTGTGAAGGATTTTAATTTTAAAAAGTAGGATGTTTGATAGCAAAATGTCTAGTGGCCAGTTCCTTCTACATAATTAATTTATTTACCAGGTATGTGTCAACAAAACCCCTTATTCTGTCTCAGGAGTTTCCTTTTCCTCCTTCCACTTTACTCCTTTCTTGGCTGATCTCAATAAAGTATGAGTCCAAACAGGGCTGTACCCGCACTTAAATTACCTAAGTATGGCATGCATCAACAAGACGCCATCGATAGCCACAGGTTCATAGATATTATCCTAATAGTATTTGGCTATTTTCTCCTTAAGGTGGAAATCCAGAAGGTATAAAAGTAACACTTTGGCACTCAGATACGTTGTTTCTGATATGCTATGAAAATGGCGCCCAGAATACTGCAAAATCAAAGTCTAAGAAATGAGAAAAAACAACAGCTCTTTGTGAAAATCCAGGTGACTCACATTCCCAGGACAGACAGGGAGGTGTCCAGAAGTTCAATATGTACCCCAGCCCCAAGTGTACATGGGACTTCTTGATGATAAACTATCACTTGAAGGTTGAACAAAATTAAATGTTGAGATTTTATTTTTGTGAGGACAATCTGTACCCCTCTTAGCAGATACAATATCACGATTACTAGACTGGTTATGGTTGTTACCTATATAATATGGAGAACAGGACATATACTGGCTTCTAATTTAAATACAAGTGTTACATGAGGATGTTAAATGAAATCTAAAAACGGACAAAATAGTCTTCTGTTACAAATTCTTATATCCCTACACATTCTATTAGAGATCAGGCAAAACACCAAGTTCAAAAAATTCATCCGTTCCAATTAAATTTGCATTAGTGACATCCACATTTATCAAAGTGAATTCTTTTTACTACAGCTATCATCTCCTGCTCTATTCTTTCTCATTATATTAGGCTGCAATCAGTATGCAGCCAATATGCTCTGTCTACTGTCAAATGTGCATTTCAATGAAAACTAAGAGAAATAGACAAAAACAAGCCCATTTTGTAGGTCCATGACATTTCCATCCTTGTATAATCCGCTATTCTCAGACTTAACTGGGATCTAAAATATGGGTTGGAGTTCAAGGTTACCATAACTGGTTAGTCCAAATATAAGATTTAGGGATTTCCAATTTTAAGTTGGTTTTTGTGAAAAACTGTTATTCTTTCTGATTGTGAACTCTATTAATAGGCCAATCTAAAATCAAATCCCCTTACGCATGAGGAAAGACACTAATACATGTTATGATGCCAGAGAAAACCAGAGACCTCGAGTTCCTTAAATTCAAAGTCGTTTCACGCTACCAGGGATTGTTCTTGCCAAAAATATTCTGGTGATAGTTCCTGTCAGTGAACTGTTCTCCAAAGCAGTAGTTTAATTATCTGTGATTTTTAGCCACTTCATTCATTTTTGAGGGGCTTTTGTCATTAATATCTCTGGTGAGTCACAGTTTCCAAGACCTTTGAGACACAGAAAACTTACCATAGGGAGTCCTTATATACAACTCTTGAAGGTAGCTCTAAAATGTTCCTCTATGAATTGTGGAGACTGTCATTCTTCCTAGAATAGTTCTACATTCCTAGGAAGCAGATAGGCCTGGTACTTCTCCCTTGCCACTACTTCTGAGCAACGATACCCACAGTCACCATGCTGGGACAACCTACTGAGCAATTCTTCAAAATTCTGTATTGTTGCAGTTGGGGATCTTGGGTGATACCATACAGTATTATCCTATCATGTATTCGTGGCTTCTCTCCCCTCTTTCTGTGATTTGTGATGTGGCAAAGGTCCATTTTCTCAACCTTAGGAGAGGAGGAAGACTTCATGTATACTTGGCAAAAGGTAGACTCCCTAGAGATTAAAATTATATTCCTTTATTCATCTGGGTAAAAATACAAACTTGTGTCCGGGAGCCTGGGTGGCTCCGTGGGTTGAGCATCTGACTTCAGCTCAGGTCATGATCTCACCGTTCTTGAGTTCGGAGCCCCATGTCAGGCTCTGTGCTGACAGCTTGGAGCCTGGGGCCTGCTTTGGATTCTGTGTCTCCCTCTCTCTCTGTCCCTCCCCTGTTCACACTGTCTGACTGTCTCTCTCTCTCAAAAATAAATAAAACATTAAAAAAATTTTTAAACACAAACTTGGGTAGTTGGGGAACATGGATGCCACTTCTAAAGTTCTAAGGGGCCGAGATCCATCTGGTCTCTGACGTAACCACTGGAATCCTATAGTCATCAAGACAGAAAGGCAACCAGATTGATCTTCAGCTGACAATTTTTGGAAAAAGGCTGAACTGCATGTTAGTTTTCAAATGTTATGAAAATTTTAAAGCCTGAGGCTTTAAAAAAAAGTCTTCAATTTAATTCCTGATCTTTGCAATCCCATACCAAATCTGACTTTAGAATATTAATCTGGGTTGGCAGGGAAACAGGAAAGTAGGGAGGGGGATTTATTACCTCAGGGAAGAATGAAGACTATGTGTACAAAGTTTGGTGCATAAGGCACTGCATACTGATAAGGAATTTTTAATAAGTTCTAAGCTGATCGTGTGTAAGATCAAAAACCATTATACTAGTTTAGTTGCCTTATTACTCTGCCCTTTCAAGCATTTACCTATCATCCTTAATGCTGTCAATTTTTATTTGAGATGGGACAAGTGTTAGCAATGGGACTGAAGTTTAAACTTAGTTGCCAAAATCTGCAATATTAAGTTTCCTTATTTTGCAGTACACTCAACCCAAACCTGCTTAATTTAGACAAGTTTGACCCAAAAGACCCTGTGTTCCACCTGGGTAATATTATGTATATCTCTAAATAATCAAAATGTTCCTTGCTTTTAAGGAGAGAAAGAGATGGCTTTATATAACTAAGGGTCAAATAAATTCTAAAATTAAAAACTAAAGGCAATAGGAATTTCACGCCATATTGGAGATATACTGTGTTCCTAGGTAGAAAGATTCAATACTGTTTAGATGTCAATTACCCACAAATTGATCTATAGAAAAAGTGAAACAGAAGAATTCATTCTCCAGGCAAGACTATATTGCAGGCAATAAAGTTGAAGGATCCTGGTTTACTTTGATATATCATCAAGGTGATTCAGGAGGGCAATACACTCTCAGACTCATACTTCACCAACAGGCTTCTTAGAATTTTTATTCAAAACTCGAGATCCCCACACAGTGGATTACATCATTGGTTCTAAAGCTTCACTCTTCCTGGTATCCAAAACCTGTGCCATGTGACTTTGCAGTTCCTTCCCCACAGGTGTATGAGTCAGCAAAGCAGATCCATGAGAATAAATGATTGCGGTTTGAAACCAGGGAACTTCAGGGTGGTGTGTTATGCAACACCATTACAGCAATATTTAACTAACTGATATACCTCCACGGACAATGTCTACATAGCACAGCTTCTGCTTATGTTAAAAGGAGTGGTTTTTTTAACACATTTGTGTCTAACATTGTGAAAGAAGATGTTATGTGGAATAAAAGACAATTTTCTGTCCTTGATGAACCTTTAGTCTGCAGGTAAACATCTTTACTAATCAAATCAATACTTACACTGAGAAGGAAGTTTTCTGTGCTAGTTCATTGTGATGGCTCATGAATACTGCTGTCTGGTTGTTTTAAATATTTCAATTAGTTATCCACTTTACTGTACTTCTGCCCTGAGGCTTAAAGCTAACAGCATAATTTAAAGAGAAAGAAAAAAGACACTAAAACATTACTCTTGCTGAAGCAATGATGGAGATCATCATAACCGTGTCAAGGACATTCCTGTCTGGTATTGTGAATTCTAACCATACAGCCTCAAGGCAGTTGGAACAACCCTGGAGAGGAAAGCAATTCTCCTGCAATGTTTATCTGTTGGGCATTTTTCTTTTTTACAAACTTTCTCTGCCAATGTCCTGTGTCCAAAAAATTAGTTCTTTTTGGAAAAGTTTCACTTGTCCTCTATGACTTACATAGACAAAGTTGGAGAATTTTTTTTTAATTCCCAAAATACTGGGGTGCCTGGGTGGCTCAGTCAGTTAAATGGCTGACTTTGGCTCAGGTCATGAACTCAACAGTTCATGGGTTCAAGTCTCCCATTGGGCTTTGTACTGAAAGCTCAGAGCCTGGAGCCTGATTCCGATTCTTTGTCTCCCTTTCTCTCTGCCCCTCCCCTGCTCATGCTTGGTCTCTCTCTTAAAAAAGAAATGTAAAAAAACATTAAAAATGTTTTTAATAAATACCCAAAATACTTTATATTCAGAATTTAACACTTGTGAGGCCAATGAATTGGTCAATAGCAGCCAGGGTAACAGTAATTTATTGAACTATAATTAACATAAAGAGATCCTAACTCTTCAGTTAGATGAGGTTTTACCATTGCTACATGTGTATCATGAACATTTGAAAGAAAATATGCAAAGTTTTTATTATCCCAGAAAATCCTCTTCTGTCCCTTTAAAGACCATCATCCCAGATGCTTTATGGCTAAAAACTTTTGATTTCAATCAACATAGCTTACTTTTGCCTGCTCTTGGACTTCACATAAATGAAATAATAGTGTATTATTTTGTCTCTGGCTTTATTTTGCTCAATTTAATGTTTTTGTTTTAGATTCATCCATGTTTTTCTTTTTCAGGAATTTCCTCCTTTTATATTGCTGAATCAGTATGACATTACAGAAATTTACAATAATATAATTATCCACTCTCCTGTACAGAGGTACTTGAGTTCTTCCAGACTTTGACTATCATGAAAAAGGTGCTATTAACATTCTTGTTCAAATCATTCTGTGCACATAATTTTCATTGTGCGTGTGTATGCACACATACACAGATACCTAAAAGTCAAATTTTGCTTGAGAATGTGCTGAATTTATAGATAAATTTAGAGAGAAAAGACATTTCAAAAATATTTGTTCTCTAAGCCTATTATTTTGTTCCACTTAGATGTTCTTTCATTTCTCTCAACCTGTAAAAGAAATGCAGGTCCTATCATTAAATATAATCTGGTATTTTATTGTTTATGACCTTGTGGATTTTTAAAAGTTTAATTTTCCAAATGTTTACTTATAGTACATGAAAATACAATAGCTATATATAATGAGCTTGTATACTTTCTTTACTAAATTAATGTATCAGTTCTATGAATTCTCTTTGAAGATTTTGTAGTGTTTTCTCTGTATACAATCACGTCATCTGTAAACAGTGACAGTTTTCCTTTATTTTTAATCATTATGCTTTGTGATTTCTTTTTTATCACCTCATTATGGTGGCTAAGATCTCTTACACAATGCTAAGTAAAAATGGGGAAAGCAAATGTCCATGCCTTGCTCTCTATCCAGGGAAGAAAATATTTCATCTTTCACCATTAAGTGTTCTGTTAGTTGCAGGCTTTTCATAGCTACCCTTTATCAGGTTAAAGGCATTCCCTTCTATTCCTAGTTACCAGAGGTTTTTAAAATAATAAATGTCTACTGAATTTTATCATATGTTTTTTCTGCATCTTTTATGTGATGATTATATGGGCTGTCTTCTTTACTTGGCAACATGGCACCTATATTGATTTATTTCTAAATGTCAAACCAACTTTGCTCTCCTAGGATCAGAACAATGAATATTATTAGGTATAAGAGGAAGATTAGCTATTAATAAAGCCATCCAGAATTATGAAATCCAAATTGGTATGTATCTAACAACAGAACCTTAAAATTATCAATGAACTTGAATTGATATCTTTGAAACACTACACCCAAAAACAGTAAAATATACATTTGATTTGTGTTATTATTTTGTATATTTATGCATTTTACTCTCTTCTATCAAGAAGAAAACATCAATCCAATGATAGATTTTGTCCCATATATTTTATCTGAATAATGAACATTTTATGAAACCAATCTGAAAATTAAAAATATACTGAAGCAAAGTAAAGATTATATGAAATCTCCCTGTATTATTTTGTACAACTCGTGCATATACACAGTTATTCAAAAATTAAGAGTTTAGTTAGAAAGTTTAGAAAATTCAGGGGCGCCTGAGTGGCTCAGTCAGTTGAGCATCCGACTTCTGCTCAGGTCATCATCTCACAGTCCGTGGGTTCGAGCCTCGTGTGTCGAGCTCTGTGCTGACAGCTCAGAGCCTGGAGCCTGCTTCGGATTCTGTGTCTCCCTCTCTCTGCCCCTCCCCCACTCACTCACTCTCTCTGTCTCTCACAATAAAATAAAGGCATAAAAAATTTAAAAAAAGAAAAATTTAAACTTTTCTAAAGTGGCTATAGCATTTCATATTGCCACCACCACTGTATTAACTTCTCCACATCTTTGCCAGCATTTGGTGCTATGACTTTTTTTTTTAATTTTAGCCATTCTGAAAAGTGTGTAACGATATATTATTATGGTTTAATTTACATTTCCCTAGTGACTAAAGATGTTGAACATCTCTTACCGTTCTTTATTTGCTATCTATATTATGTTCTTCACTAAAATGTCTTTTGCTCATATTCTGACTGAACTGTTTGCTTTTTGACTGTTGAGTCCTATGTTCTTTATAAATTCTAGGTACTAGACCTTTTTCAGATATGTGATTAGCAAATGTTTTCTCTCACTCCATAGCTTATATTTTAATATTAACAGGATCTTTCACAAATCAAAAGATTTTAGGTTTGATTAAGTACAACTTATCTAGTTTTCCTTTTATGGATCATACTTTTGGTATCAAATCTAAAAACGCTTTGCCTAGTCTTAAATCCTAAAGGTTTTCTATGATTTCTTTTCCCAGAAGTTTTATAGTTTTATATTTTCTATTAGGTTTATGATACATTTTTAGCTAACTTTTGTGTAAGGCTTAGATCCTCCTCCCCCCCCTCCTCCCCCTACTCATGGATGCCCAATTCATTTGTGTATATTCGTGTTTTTTATTTATGGATTCTCTATTTTGTTCCATCAGTTATATGACCTATGCCACAGTCTTGATTACTGTAGTTATATAGTAAGTTTTAAAATAGGCTGATTTCTCCCTAATTTTTTCCCTAATGGTCTGATTTCTTCTAGTACTTTCACCTTTCCATATACATTTTAGAATAATCTTGTCTGTATCTACACACATAAAAATCTTCTTGGGATTTTGATAGGAACTGCCTTAAACCTATATAACAATTTGGGGAGAATGGACTTCTTTGCTATTCTGAGCCTTCCAATCTCTGGATATGGTTTGTCTCTGCTTTTATTTAGATCTTTGAGTTCTTTCACAAGCAATGTGTAGATGTAAGCATACCAGTCCTTGATATGTCTTATTCAATTTTCAGCTAAGTATTTTTGAGCACTTATATATGGGATTCTGTTTTTAATTTCAAGGTTTAAATGTTCATTTCTAGTATAAAGAAATGAGGTTGATTTTTCTGTGTTTAGCTTGTATCCCATGAACTTGTTGAACTTATTTATCAGTTCTAGGAAGATTCTTTTTTAGTAATTTTAGGTATAGACAATCATATCATCTGCAAATATAGTTTTATTTCTTAATGCTATGCCTTTTATTTCCACTTCTTGCCTTGTTGCACTGGCTAGAACTTCTATCATCCTGTTGAATAAGAGTGGGGAGAATGGACATCCTTGCATTTTTGCCAATCTTAATGGGAAAGAATTTAATATTTTGCCATTATGTTAGCTGTTGGTTTTTACTAGATACACTTTACCAAGTTGAGGAAGCTCTCCTCTATTCCTAGTTTGCTAAGAGCTTTTATCATAAATCAATGTTGACTTTTGTCAAATGCTTCTTTTGCACTCACTTATATAATTGTCATTTTTTCTTCTTTAGACAATTCCATTAGTTCATTTTTTTTATAGATTTTATTTTTAAGTACTCTCTACACCCAAAGTGGGGCTTGAATTCAAAAGCCTGAGGTCAAGAGTTACATGCTCTACTGACTAAGCCAGCCAGGCATCTCTACACTGATTATAAAAAATTTTTAAATGTTTATTTATTTATTTTGAGAGAGAGAGAGAGAAAGAGAGAGAGCGAGCGAGCACACAACTGGGGTAAGGGCAGAGAGAGGGAAAAAGAGAGAATCCCAAGCAAACTCCACATGGCCAGTGAAGACAGTGATGCAGGGCTTGAACCCATGAACTGCAAGATCATGACCTGAGTCAAAGACAAGAGTCGGATGCTCAACCGACTGAGCCACCAGGGTGCTCCTACACTGATTAATTTCTTATATTGAACCAACCTCATATTCCTGGAATGAACCCTACTTGGTTATAGGGTAAAATTCTCTGTATACATTATGCATTCTATTTGCTAATATTTTATTAAGGATTTTTGGGGCAGAGAATCCTCAGTGGGCTCCATGCTGCCAGCACAGAGCCTGATATGGGGCTTGAACTCACAAACCATGAGATCATGACCTGAGCCAAAGTCGGACGCTTAACTGACTAGGCCACCCAGGTAGACCCATCTTTTCTGATATATACATTTACTACTAGAAGATTCCCCCTCAGCATTGCTTTTGCTGTGTCCCACAAATTTTCAAGTGCTGCATTTTTATTTGTGTTCGGTTTAACCATTTTTTTATCACCCTTGATAATTTGACCTATGGATAATTTAGAAGTGTGTTGCTCCTGCCACCCTTTTCCCCTTATAAGGATCCACTGTGATTACACTGAGACCACCAAGAAAATCAGAATAATCTCATTTAAAAGTTTCTATTTCCCAATGTTTATAGAACACTATCAACAATAGCCAAATTATGGAAAAAGCCCAAATGTACACTGACTGATAAAAGGATAAAGATGTGATGTGCATACATACACACACACACACACACACACACACACACACGCACACACACATACACAACGGAATATTACTCAGTGATCAAAAAGAATGAAATTTTGCCATTTGCAACAACTTGGATGGAACTAGAATGTATTATGCTAAGTGAGAAAGATAAATATCATATGATTTCATTTATATGTGGAATTTAAGAAAAAAGACAGATGAACATAGGGGAACAGAAGGTAAAATAAGATAAAAACAGGGAGGCAAACCATTAGAGACTCTCAAATGCAGAGAACAAACTGAGAGTTGCTGGAGAGGAGGTAGGTGGGGGAATGAACTAAATGGGTGGTGGGCATGAAGCAGGCCACTTACTGGGATAAGCACTGGGTGTTATATGTAAGTATGAATCACTGGGTTCTACTCCTGAAACTATCACTACACTGTATGTTAACTAACTTGGATTTAAATAAAACAAATAAATAAATGTCCTTTTGGAGAAGAGAATATTAAAAAAAAACAGTTCCTAATTTAACTGCCTTTGTAAAGTCCCTTTTGCCATGTAAGGTAAGATGTTATCAGGTTTTAGGCACCAGAACTTGGATATCTTTGGGGGGCCAATTATTCTACTACAGTCCACCCTTTGACAAAGATACATGGCCACCCCACACAAAATACATTCACCCCATCCAAAGGTCCCCCAAAGTATCAATCCATTACAGCATCAACTCAAGTCCAAATTTTCATCTAAGTCTTGTCAGCTTAAAGGTCCAAATTCTCATCATCTAAATCATCTAAATTAGTTATGGGTGAGGCTGTGATTATAATTCACCCGGTGATATTTTTTATCTGCACCCATTAGTGTTTCCAGGTTGCCAGCTTCTTTAGCTTCAACTGTGGAAGGTATAAGGCAAAAAGAGAACCCCAAGTACTCACCACCCTGGTTTTCCTCAGGTCCTGCGGTCCCTAGCAGATCTGCCTTCTTACTCCATTCTTTTAGAGCCTTTCTATGTTTATTTATACATACACTTAGAGTTTTTTTAGTTGAATTTAGTGGGAATAATAGGACAAGTAGATCTACTCCATATACTTGGAATTATAAGTCCAGAAAGCATATTTGTAAAAGTCATCCAAGATACTTTACATAGGAGTGTCTATTCTCGTGATATTTCTGTCAAATTCTATATAGCCATTTTTCTCTCCAACAAGTAGTTCTGGTTTGTCCCATTAGTCATCGGTATCTAAGTATATATTAAATTTTTGATCGATAGGATAAAAAACACTTTATCTAGTCATAAGTACACTTCAGAGCATTTTGAAAAGGCTTTGGCACATGGCAGGGAAATCATATTTAATTCATCCAGGTCTTTAATTTAAAGCATCTTGGTTAAGGGAGATCAAATTACTTTTTGAGAATCTATGTTATCTTTTGAATTTATCTAGAATTTATTCTGTAGATTAATTTTTAAAAAATTATGGCCAATGCCAACTAACAGCTCCTCTAATCATTGATCATTAAATGAAAAAAAGTAATAAAAATAAAATTACTGATCAAAGTAAGTGTCCCAATTTAGAGTGAAGTGTCTTTTATGTTTTTTTAAGTTTGGCACAAGATATGCATATAGGCTTGAGTAATAACCCTTATTTGGGCTCACATTCTAAGAATGGATGCATGAGTCACAAAACCTAGCCAATTAGAGTATATTGGGTACAAATTATTTTTCTAGTTCTTTACATATTGAGTATGTGCCAATTATTACAGAATATGTGAAGTCTCAGGCATACTGTTCTGTGGTGTGTAAAAAAGCAGTGAGAAGATTTATGAACAACATATTTTAAATGTTAAATTACAGATAAATATATTCCCTAAATCATTTTCTTTTCATTGTTTAGTTTTATTTTGAACAAATCTTTAAACTTGCATATATGTTGCATGACTAACAAAATGAATTCCCAGATACGCTTAACCTAGACTCAATGTTAACACTTTGCCACATCTGCTCCCCTCTTATATAAGATAATAAAAACTATTATATTTCATACTCAAAAAACAATATACTTATAAGCTGTGTTATACTGCAATAAATTTGATTATTGTTATTTATTAGTTGTGCTGAGTTACTGAAGTCAATCACTAATCAGCAACATGATGCGTTACCCCTTACTACTTTAGCTCACACAGCCTTAAGAAAAAGCAGTACTAGCATCAAATTCAAATTTAATACTAATACAATATTATTATCTAATATTTTGTGCATGTGTACATATTCAAACTTTGCCAACTGTACTAATGACATTCTTTATATTGGAATTCCCTCCTGGTACTGGACATTGTCCTGGATCACCACCGGAGTCATGTCTCTTTAAGTCTCTTTTTATATAAAAGTACTACAGAATATGGACCAATTATTTTGTTCAACAACTCTCACTTTATGTTTATCTAATGCTATGTTATGCTGAGATCCAGATTATGCATTTATGTCGGGACACGACTTGTATTTTGTCTTGTTTCTAGTGCTTCATATCAGGAGCTGCTTGAAGTCTGTTTTCCTCATTATTTGTGATGTAAACTTCGATCACTTGGAATGCATGTACCCGCCAAGTCTCTCCACTGAAATTTTCCTTTGTAATTAATAAGAAATTAGGGGAAGATATTTTTAGTCTAGGCAAATATCTTGTTAGCCAAACTTAGCTAACAGCATTAACATCCATTAATGATTTTTATCTGAAATGACCATTGCCTAACTCTGTCAATTCCTCTGTGTTTTTGAACTTGGCAGGGTCCTGTAAGGGAGAGCTTTCCCTCCTCCCCATTTATTTGTGTGCGTGTGCGTGTGTGTGTTAGTATGAACTAATGAATTTTCATTTTAAACAACAGGTTATATTTCATTTCTGTCATTCATTTTATTACTAATTTCCCCCAAATTTAGCTAGCCTCAGCTCCTTCAGGCTGGCTTGTAGATTTTGTTGAAATGTCATTATGTTTTTTAAAGTGCTTCCTTAATTTATGGCACAAAAAGATGGCCCAGATGCATCTTGTATTTTCCTTCCTGCAGCCCTGGAACCAGCCATTTCCTTTTTTCTCGTGGAATGGTATCTAGAAATCATTACTTGGACACTAATCGCCACATAGGAATTTCTCACTCAAATCCAATGCCATGAATTTTTTTTGGCCTTGCTTTCTCCTAGTTCGTGTTAAATTTCTTTCACCCTAAAAATGAGAGATCTTGGGTTCCTTCCTGAAACATCAATATTTGATTTTTTTCATTATGAAATATATGTAAAATTGTTTCAGAATTGCTCTACCCAAGTCACTATGGAAAACAAATTCACATCAAAGAGTTTAAGATTTCTTTCTAGTTCTTTTTCTGTATTTAGACTGAAGGCATATAATCAAAGTACAGTGTTCCAAATTATTTTGATTAGTTTTATTTTCTTTCTATATAGCTTGTGTTATTCACATTAAAAACAGTTATATTTCTTTCAGTTTCTTTTAGGTTTTTAAATCCATCCTTGTCAATTCAACTTTAGTTTCCAATATGTAATACATTTTTAAAAAACTTGCAAAACTAAAAGCTGTACAAAAATATACTCAAAATGCTATCAGTCCCTCTCGTATCCATTCCACCCTGCTGTCACCCACCCTCATAAATAACTGATCTCATTAGTTTTCATTCCACATCCCTGTGATTCTTCTTGCAAAAATAAGCAGATACATTCTTACCCGCTTCTCTGTCGTACACAAAGATATCATGTACTAAATGATTTTGTGAACTTTAGGTTTTTTACCTAACAACATATCCTGAACACCACTCCATATCAATTCCTGGAGATTCTTTTCTACAACCCTGTAATACTCCCTTGTGTAGATTACTATAAATAGGCTATTCAGTCATCTCCTGTGGATGGGAATTTAATTATTTCCAATATTTTATAATCACAAATAATGCTGGAATCATTAACTTAATATATATTTATTTTTGTAGTGTTGGGGGTATAAAATACTTTAAAATTTGGTTTACTTACAAGGTCTCTAACAGTTAGAAATAAATCTTGGGTTGGGACGCCTCGCTGGCTCACTTGGTTAAGCATCTGACTTCGGCTGATGATCTGGCAGTTTGTGAGTTCGAGCCCCGTGTTGGGTTCTGTGCTGATGTAAGGCTGAAGCAAACAGATGCCAAGACAGGCTTTGTTTCCCCTCTAAGCTAGAAGGCCTAAGGTCAGTCACTCTGGAACCATTTGGCCATTTGGCAACCATTTGGCCATTTGGCAGTCATACATTGCCCGGGGGTATCCAATCAGGAAAGCCCAGCTACCTCTCCCCACATTCCTAAGGGTGAGACCTGCAGATGGGAACTTTAGATAAGACCCTGTTACCTAGTGTTAAAGTTAACCCGATGGTCACCAAACAAGACCCCGAACTCGCTCTGTAATTGGTTAATTTCAAAGATACCCTAAATGTTGTAATTGGGTCCCGCCAAAAGTAACGAATGCTCTGAACAGTGTGTATGGTTAGAGCTGCTGCCAATACTGTTGTACCATTATGATTGGGTCACTGTACCTATGTCACAATTTCTTGTAACTCCCCCTTCCCAAACCCCATAAAAACCCTACTCAGCCCTTGCTCAGGGCTCTCAGCACAGATCCACTGTGTTGGTGAGGTCTGTGAGTCCGAGCTTAGGCCCGCGAGCCTAAGCCGTAATAAAACTGCCCTTTGCTTTTACATGCGTGCCTCGGTCTCCCTGGTGGTCTCTGGTTTTGGGGTGATATTAAAATCTTGGGCATTACACTGACAGCTCAGAGCCTGGAGCCTGCTTCGGATTCTGTGTTTCCCCCTTTCTCTCCCCCTCCCATGCTCTTGCTCTGTCTCTGTTTCTCAATAACAAATAAATGCTTAATTTTTTTTAAACAGAAAGAAATCTTGGGTTGCAACTATTAGAATTTTAAGAATTCCAAACCAAATAACAACAACAATAACACTACTCACCCATTTGCAATCCTAAATCTATTCAAAAATAGACAAGGAGGGGGTACCTGTGTGGCTCAGTCGGTTAAGCATCCAACTCTTGGTCAGGTTCTCTGCTGTCAGAGTGAAGCCTACTTTGGATCCTCTGTGTCCCTCTCTCTAGGTCCCAGCCCCACTCAAGTGCATGCTTGCAAGCTCTCTCAGAAAAGAAATAAACATTTAAATCAGATAGGGAGGAGTGAGGTATAGGGAGACCAAAATATCAGCTTTATTACTATTAGGTCTGATGTAAAGAAGGTGGTTCTCACCCAGGGTGTTGGTGCCCCAGGCAAAACCTCTTTGCCTATAACTTTAGCTGCACCTCTTTTAAGCACCCTTTGTATTTTAACATCCTACCTCAGTCACCCTACTTACTTAGCAATCCAGTAGAGCAGTCAGGAGGTCTGAGTGTTCCTAGGGGTAAACCCTCAATGAACTATGATAGGAATTAGTGGATAAATGCTGCACACCAGAGGGACGATTCTCAATATGCTCTACGCAGTTTCTCAGAGGGCCGCCAAAGCGATTGAGCACATCATTTACCCAGTTCACTAACACATTTCTTACTCCACTGTCCCATTATTCTCATTCTTTCACTTCTGTTCCTGGAGTCCACTCCCAAATACTTTGCACCTGAGTCCTTGTCTGAGCCTGCTTTGAAAGAGAACCTGAATTAAGACACTTGCTTGGATGCACAGTGATTAGATACGATACCAATGCTAGACTGATTTACACACCCAAGCAGGCTGTGCAGACCACTGTGATACCTCTGATGTGAGTTCCTACCCCGGGAAAATGTTTGGCCTGGATGAGAACACAATGTGTGAAGCACATTAGTTAACTTGAAAGAGACAAGACTGATTTGCTCGTGCACTGTTGTTTTTTTCCCAACTCTGCCGTGAGAGGGTTTTTATCATAATGGATATTGCACTTTGTAAAAAAGATTTTTCTTCATCTATTGAAATGATCATAGGGTTCTTATCCTTTCTCTTACTGATGTGATACATCGCATTGATTGATTTGTGAATATTGAACCACCCTTGCAACCCAGGAATAAATCCCAGTTGATCAGAGTGAACGAAGGCCAACAGACACATGAAAAGATGCTCATCGTCACTCAACATCAGGGAGATGCAAATCAAAACTACAATGAGACATCACCTCACACCAGTCAGAGTGGCTAAAATCAATAACACAAGAAACAACAGGTGTTGGTGAGGATGTGGAGAAAAAAGAACACTCATGCACTGTTGGTGGGAATGCAAACTGGTGCAGCCACTGTGGAAGACAGTATGGAGGTGCTTCCAAAAGTTAAAAATAGAACTACTTTAGGATATAGCAATCACACTACTGGGGATTTACCAAAGAATATAAGAACACTAATTCAAAGGGATACATTCACCACTATGTTTATAGTGGCATAATTTAAAACAGCTAAGATATGGAAATAGCCTGAGCATCCATCAGTTAATGAATGGATAAAAAAGAAATACACACACACACACACACACACACACAATGGAATACTATTCAGTCATAAGAATAGGATAAAAAAGAATGAAAGTTCGCCATTTGCAATAACATGGATGGAGCTAGAGAGTATAATTCTAAGCGAAATAAGTCAATCAAAGAAAGGCAAATACCATACGATTTTACTCATATGTGGAATTTAAAAAACAAAACAAAGGAGCAGAGGAAAAAAGAGACTGAGACAAACCAAGAAACAAACTTTTTTAATGTCTATTTATTTTTAAGAGACAGAGAGAGACAAAGCATGAGCAGGGGAAGGGCAGAGAGAGACACACACAAAATCCGAAGCAGGCTCCAGGCTCTGAGCTGTCAGCACGGAGCCCGACACTGAGCTTGAAGTCAGGAGCCGTAAGACCATGACCTGAGCTGAAGTCGAACGCTTAACTGACTGAACCACTCAGGCGCCCTCCAAAAATCCCTTAATTATAGAGAACAAACTGATGGTTACCAGAGGGGTGGGAGGTGGCAGGATGGGTTAAACAGGTGATGCGGATTAAGGAGGGCACTTGCAATGAGCACCAGGTGATGTATGGAATTGTTGAATCACTATATCATACAAGTGAAACAAACATAACACTTATGGTAACTGTACTGGACCTGAAATAAAAATTTAAAAAATAGAAGACCTGACAAACAAGAACAAAATAATTAACAGCCTTAAGTAATATAGCTGAAGAAATCCTAAAAGGGTACTTGCAAATTGAATTCAGCAACATGTTAACAAAGTCACGTGTGATATGGTTTCTTACAATAATGTCATGTGGTTCAGTATTAGGAAGACTATGGATCATATCATTATACCCCAGAAAAATATCGTTATTCAATTGGAGGTTTAAGAGACAGTTGATGAAATTCCCATTCATGTTTTGAAATTCAGAAAGCCAAAATGTTACAATCATATGGCTTACAGATTTCTCATTTTTATATATGTATGTATTTATATTTATCTATACATATTTTTACATATTTTTATGTCCTATCTTTCATATATATTTTTATGCCAAATGGTAAAGCAATAAATGCTTTCCCTCTAGAGCAAAGGATAAAAGAAATATGATCATTCTCATTACCTTTATTTAATACTACTTAAGTTATAAGACCAGATATAGGTTATAAATCCAGAAAAAGAACAGATATCATCATCATTTTTTGAAAAAGGTAACACTATCAGTCTCAGAAGTACAACAAAAATTGAATGAAATATATTTAAATTATTAAAATAGTGAAAAGAGACTGAGTTACATAAGAAGTATACAAACTGCGAGCATGGCAGAAAACCAGTTAGAATATATAATGAAAAGTCTACTCTCTTCAGGTTTCAACAATAAAATATAAAGTATCTAAGAGCAAATTAGATAAAATGAGCAGGACCCATGAGCAGAGAACTATAAAACTTGACTAAAGCCTATAAAGAACACTTAAATAAGGTGAAATGAGACACTCTGTTGTTACTTACCAAGACAAAATATCTTAAAGTTACCAACTCTCTCCAAAGTATTTTCTAAATCAAATCTAACATCAAGAAGCCAGGACTTTTTACTTCAGATTTTGCAACATGTTCACTTAGATCAATAAGGAAGTAAGAATAAATAAATATTTTTAAAGCAGGACTTGCCTAGTCAGATAACAGACTGTGTTCTTAAGTAGAATAGTTAAGCTCAGTGGTACTACTATGGGAATAGACAAACCAAAAAACAAGGCAAAAACTCTAGAGGAAACGTGTACTTAAGAACTCACGATGTTAATATAAACCGAACCAATAAAGAAACAAAAGATACCCTAATAAATAATGCTGAGGAAACACTAATGGGGAAAAATAAGTTGATCTCTACTTAACTGCAAAATAAATTACAAGCAAATGAATGATCTGCAATTTTAAACAGAATCTTGTAATTTCTAGACAAATAGTGTATTTCTCAGATCCAGGAGGTCTTTTACAGCAAAAGACAAAGAGAGAAACCATTTTTAAAAAACACAGGTTTTGTTTGTGTGTTTGTTTTTTTAGCTCCAGGACATTTTATTGTATTTTTATTTGGAAAGGATGGAGAACTAGAGATCAGCATCAGACTTTCTTTTTCTCTCCATGAACACAAATAAAAGTATCAGGACAGATGATAATATAAAGAAATAAACACAATGTTATGTCTTGGGCCCCACCACATGAGGTACTATTCTTAACTCTCCCAAAGTAAAGTCCCAGGTTTTTCCTGGAACAGCAGATTAAGAGAAATGTGAATTCTCCTAATTAAGGCAATTTAGTGACTGATTTTGATTTTGCCACCAGATCCAGATACTATGATGTGAAAAACTAAAAAACCCAAATGTTTTCCACATCATTTGGCAAAGAAAGGAGAGGGAGAATCCTCTGCCAAAATCCCCCTGCTAACTCCATCCTGGACCCTGTTTCCCTCAGTTCCGGGGTTTCCAAATCGTCAATCCACCCCACTGAGCCTCTCCCCCAACTCTTAACTCCTTTTGCAACAAGAGTCTACTTTCCTTTGTCAACTAATTCCTAATTTTCCAGGAAACTCTGATTTTTCTGATCTCACATTGATCAAAAACCATTTTAAATGGAAGAAATTGCTATAATACGTAAAATAATTGAAGTGGAACTGAAAACTAGATTCCATTAGTGTTATGAAAGATGCATTTCAAATGCTCTGCAAAGATGTGGGAAAGTAGCAAGAAAACTTACCCTGCCTGGATTCCTAACAACTTGGTATAGTATTATAATCTTGCTTTTCACTAGCTAGGACAAAAAGGGAAGGAAGCAAAGGTCAAAAACCATTTTTTGGCAAGAAAATGGCACTTGAAGATTTCTCGGGAGTTCACCAAGACATTTTTAAATTCCTAAGGATTGTCAAACTTAGTACATCACAGTTATTAAAAAAGAAAGCACTGGGTCTCATGGTTACACATTTATATATTCCTCCCCCATAGTCACGCAGTCCTTTAATTAAGTACAGCGAGAGTGACCACAGAGCAGAATTAATGAGAAAATTTATAGAGCCTATGACAGAAAAGAAATCATCACAATCCACCTTTATTACATTATATAACACTCCCTTAGATACATTACTATTATCTCTAGAAGCATTTGGTATCTTTCTCCATTAAGATTAACTGAATCTTTCAACTGGATCTGTAAAGATGGCTACCTGTTTTTATTGTCTGGGCCTTTCGGAGATTTTGGATGCTTTCTATCAGTCAGTCTCTTGAAGTTAGTTCGTGTCTTTGGAATCTTTCTTCTGCTCACTTAGCAATTTGTCTGGAAGCAAAGTGGTAGGACGACAACGTGAGGCACACTCATTCGGGGATCCTTTTTGCCGGTTTGGCATCTTTTGTTCTTTGATTATTTCTTTCTGAAGCTGCCATGCGAACAACCAGTCCTGCTCTTCCTGTTTCGTTTTCTCAAGAAGGAAGCCTTCCAGATTTATCAGATTCTGGGTAACATTAGTTTCTGCGTCCTCTTGGCCTGAGGAAGCTTTGGGAAATATTTTCCTTCTTTTTGCAGAAATGAATGGATCCATGACTGCCTCAAATGAAGATTCCTGGATTTTTCCTTGAGAAATATACTTATTGATCTGTAGGCAAGCCTCTTCATTTTCTGTCTCAACTGTGTTATTTTCAATTATCTGTGTCATACCTGGTAGAACACATGTAGTTTCTGTTTCCCCAAAGCGGGGAACTCTGGCTTCAGGTCTCTCGTGATTCAGGACATGTAGCTCTTCAACGCGATTGCTTCCAACCATTTTGATTTTTCGTTCACAGCACCATTCTCTACCAGTGGCATGAAACTGAGGTACGAGAAGCTCTGAAGACTTTGCACCCTGTGGTTGAACATCCATGCATATTTGTGGCATTATCTTCTTCAATTTCTGTTTCTTGCCACGTAGGACTTTTTATGATAGTACTGTCAGTTTCCTTGGACACAGAGGTTTTCCTCCTTTCTTGTACAACTTCAGACTGTGATGTTAATCCAAACTGAAATTTAGGTGGCAAATACTTCTGAATATCTCCGGTGTTGTTGTGTTTGTCCTTACTTTTCTTTGGAGACTTGAATGTGACCGTACCAGATTCTCTGGAATTCCAGGAAGGAGGCAAGACATTTCCATCAAGGAAATTAATACTTAGCTCTCTTGCTAATTCTTCATCAATGTTCAGGTGTTCTTTCATCTCTCTTCTCTTTTGAGCTTTGAGTCTTTCCTCCTCCTCCTCCTGTGCCAATAATGTCTGTATGTACTCTTCACTCTTCTTGTTTTCTTCTTCTCTAATAGCTCGTCATTCTGCTTCCAGCTTTCTCGCCTCCTCTTCATATTCTCTCCTCAGTTCCCCGGGTTTACTTAGAAAGTGAACCGGCTTAGGGTCATGAACGACCTCCTGTGATTCCTGCCCAGACATTCTTAGCTTGCACTCTTCTGGATAATGGTTTTGGATTATCTGCCACAGTTCCAGGTTGATGAGAGAATTTCTTCGGGCAAAGTACCAGGTCCATGAAGCGATCCGGCGGGGACAAAATGGACAGCATAAACTTCTTTTTTCGAGAGTCGACTGGAAACTGACAACAGAGTGTGTGGTTACACAGCAGTGTTACAGGCTCAATGAGGATATTCAAACAGATGAGGCACTGGCATTCTGACAACGACGGGATGGCTTTTGGGAGTACAGCCATTTTAATACAGTAAAAAGTTATATTCAGTATCAATACCAGCTGAGGAGGCTCCCTTAGCTCAGTGTGGCCAGGTTCTAGAAGGCCCAGGTACGAACTCAAAGAACGCTGTTTTTCCCTCCCTGCCCCCCCCCCCCCCCCGGGGCAGAAGGGGGGCGGGGCGCAGAGCAGGGCTTATGTTTGACCTTTGGTGGTGGGCCAGCCCGGTGGACAGCAGGGGAAGCCTCTGGATTTCCTCCAGCGGTCCAGGATTTCCCAGCACTCTGAGGCCACGCCCTGGCTTTCTTACATCAGCTGTGAAGCCTAATGTTCGCTGCGGTGCCACAGCAACCCTACAAAGGCTAGTGACATAAAAATACACTTTTAACTGGGGCGCCTGGGTGGCCCAGTCAGTTATACTGCCGACTTTGGCTCAGGTTATGATCTCGCAGTTCCTGACCTTCGAATTCTGTGTCTCCCTCCTTCTCTGCCCTGCCTTGCTCATGCTCTGTGTCTCAAAAGTAAATAAATGTTACTACTGAATACTGAAAACTCACCATGGACTGAAGGGGGAGGGGGG
>NC_043717.1:17686214-17794382 GCF_006229205.1 Suricata suricatta
CTTTTAACTGGGGCGCCTGGGTGGCCCAGTCAGTTATACTGCCGACTTTGGCTCAGGTTATGATCTCGCAGTTCCTGACCTTCGAATTCTGTGTCTCCCTCCTTCTCTGCCCTGCCTTGCTCATGCTCTGTGTCTCAAAAGTAAATAAATGTTACTACTGAATACTGAAAACTCACCATGGACTGAAGGGGGAGGGGGGGAGGGAGGGGGTGATGGTCATGGTGGGGGGCACTTGTGGGGAGAAGCACTGGGTGTCATATGGAAACCAATTTGACAATAAACTATTAAAAAAAGTTAAAATAAAAATACACACTTAGCTTCACAATATTCACTTTTAAAAGTTACAAGAAAAAATACACAAAATGAAATAATAAAATGGATGTGAGGTAAATATTTAAAAAGTGAAAAAAGATATTTTTACATATAAATAATTCTTAAAATGATAAATATCCCCCAATGGAAAAAGGGGCACATAACATTAATGATTTATCAACAAAGGCAAAACTATAATGGCCAATTAAAAAAATAAATGTTTTTTCCATCTCACTAATCCTGGAGTCACAAGCTATGTTACCTTCATTCATTCATTCATTCAAAATACATTCATCTGGGGCATGTGGATGGCTCAGTTGGTTAAATATCTGACTCTTCCTGACTCTTATTATAGGCTTAGGTCATGATCTCACAGTTCTGTGGGTTCAAGTCTTTCAGCGCAGAGCCTGCTTGTGGCTCTCTCTCTGTCCTCTCTCTCTGTCCCTCCCCAACTCACACAGTCTCTGTCTCTCTAAAGATAAGTAAATAAACTAAAAAAAAAAACAAAACAAAACAAAATACATTAATCTGTAACCAATTTTATGCCACATACTTTTTTGTGGGTCATTAATAACAGAGAAGTGAATGAGACATTACCCCTGACTTTATGAAAAAGAGGGGCGCCTGAGTGGCCGAGTCAGTCAGGCATCTGACTCCTGGTTTCAGCTCAGATCATGGTCTCCTGGTTTGTGGAAATCAGCCCCACCCTGGGCTCTGTGCCGACAGTTTAAAGTCTGCTTGGGATTGTCTCTCTTTCTCTCTCTGAACCTCCTTCATGCATTCACTCTCCCTCTCTCTCAAAATAAATAAACAGACTTTGAAAAAAAAGAGAGTAATCAAATTAAAAAAATAGAATTTCAGATATTGATAAGTACATGATGAATACCAATATGCTAAATTTATAGAGAGCCAATGGGAATACTATTAGAATGTGAGAAAACTGATAAGGTCTTTTCGAAGGCTAAGTGGGCAATCTGCATGAACAGTTTTGAAATGTTCGTATTTTTTAAAAAACTTTTTACCTTGAAATAATTTAAGACTCCCAAGAACTGAAAAATATAGTAAAGTATTCCTATGATGGTTTCATCTGCCTTTCCCCAATGATAACATCTTACATAGTCAAAGGAAAATATCAAAACCAGGAAATTGACACTGGTATAATACTAAATTATAGACCTTATTTCAATTTCTTTAGTTTTTACAAGGATTCATCTGTGTTTTTGGTGTGTAGTACTATGAAAGTTTTTGACATGTATAGTTTCATGTAACCACCATCTCAATCAGGATACAAGAAATGTTCCATCACCACAAAAACTCCATCATCATACCCCCTTTATAGTTTTGTGTCTTCCAATTCTAACCCTGACAGCCACTGGTCACTTTTCCATCACTATAATTTTGTTATTTTGAGAGTATTATATAAATGGAATCATAGAATATTAATCTCCTGAGACTGGCTTTTTTCTTGACTCATGCAAGATTTTGTAGGTATCAGTAATTGTTTTCTCTTCATGGCTGAGTTGTAGTCCCATTAGATGGGTGAACAAGTTTCTTTGCTCATTTACCAAAGGGCATCTGGGTGATTTCCAGTTTGGGGCTATTGCAAATAAAGCTGCCATGATCTGTGCAGATTTCTGGGCAGATATGTTTTCAATTCTGTAGGATAGACATTCACAATTGTGATTACTGGGTCCTGTGACATGTAAATAGCATAACTTTATAAGAAACTACAGCACTGTTTTCAGAGGGTTGTGGCATTTTACACACCCACTGACAATCTATGTCAGACCCAGGTCTTTCACATCCTGCTGGCATTCAGTGTTGTCACCATCTTCTATTTTAGTCTTTCTGATTAATGTGCACGGATACCATGCTTTTTATTTGCATTTACCTAATGGCTAACGATGCTGAACCTATTTTTATGTGCTCATTTATCCGCTGTTTATCCTATCTGGTTTAATGGTCATGTTTTTTGTAATGAGAATATGATCTTATTACTGAGTTTAAAGAGATCCATATGTATTTTGGATACATAGTCCTATGTGGAATATGTGATTTGTGAATATTTCTTAGTAGCTTGTCTTTCCATCTTCTTAATATATTTCCTTACAGATCACAAGTTTAAAACTTTTGATAAAGACCAATTTGTCTTTTTTTATTTTCTCTAATGGGTTGTCCTTTTGGTGTCATGTCTAAAAACTCTGCTGAACCTGAATTATAAAGATTTCCTTTATATATGTATTTTTTTCTTAATTTAAAGAAATTATGAAAATTTCAAAGCTTCATACTTTACATTTATTTTTTTTAAGTTTTATAGTTTACATTTAGATCTATGATCCATTCTGAGTTAATTCTGATGCAAGGTGTGAGGCTCATGTTGAGGTTTATTTTCTGATCTACAGATATATCCAAATGGACCAACATAATTTACTGAAAAGACCATCATTCCTTCATTGAATTGCTTATTTCATTAACAAATATCAGTTGGATATGCTTGTGGGAGTCACTTTCTGTACTCTCTATTCTGTTCCCCTCATCTATGTGTCTGTTCATTTTGCTATGAGACATTGCCTTGTATTTATTTCTTTTGATTCAACTATTTTATTTCTGTGAACTTATCTGCAAGACATAACTATAAGAATTCTACATAAGAGACAGACATACACGGGAAAATGTGCATGTAAGACTGCTCACTGCATTTTTTACATATTGAATAACTGAAAACAATCTGCATATCAACAGAAAAAATGTTAAAGAAATTATGAATTCAGATTCCAGCAAAATGATTTTGCCTGACTAGTATAGACTCTTCCTATAAAACCCAATGATGTTGGATAAACCTAATACATTTTAATACAGAGTTGACTTCAAACAACGTGAACTCTTAATGAGCCAGAATTAAAGAGGCTCCTGAGGGCCAGAATTCTAGAAGTACATGCTGATTTTTATGAAGCCTGAACACATTACTAGCCCAATGACGGAACGGTCTTGATTTTAACACACACATATGCTTGGCTGATCACAGATTTGCTCACTCAAGGTCAAACACTGGAACTGAGAACTGAGAATAAGATGGAGACACTGAGAAGACTAATACTAGGGAATAGGCAATAAAAATTCTCCACCTCTCTACCCAGTGAGATGACAATAAATCTTCAGAGTGAAATTAAATGACTATGATGGTGCCCCACGTAGGTAGAAACTACTAACCCCAAACTTAGATTAGGATCCTCCAAGACAGTAAATTAACGTAAACATCTGTACCCAGCTATTGACACCCTACATAGCCTAGAAAGTGTAACAGGACAAAGTACAAACTCTAAGGAGAAAGAACCCAGGCCACAAGAGATTTCTCCTAAACAACAACAACAACAACAACAACAACACCTCCCCTTAAGATGAACTAATAAGATTAAAAATATAGATGCGAGGTGCCTGGGTGGCTCAGGTGGTTAAGCCTCCGATTCTTAAAAGTTTTTTTTTATTTTTTTAATGTTTTTACTTATTTTTGAGAGAGAGAGAGAGACAGCGCAAGCAGGGGAGGGTCAGAGAGAGACAGCGACACAGAATCTGAAGCAGGATCCAGGCTCTGAGCTGTCAGCACAGAGCCTGACGTGGGGCTCGAACCCATGAACCATGAGATCATGACCTGAGCCGAAGTTGGACGCTTAACTGACTAAGCTAGCCAAGCACCCCAAGCCTCTGATTTTTGATTTCAGCTCAGGTCACGATGTGACAGTTCTTGCTGACAGTGCAGTGCCTGCTTGAGATTCATTCATTCATTCATTCATTCATTCATTCTCTCTCTCTCTCCGCCCCCCCCGCCCCACCTTCCCTGCTCGTGCACACTCTTTTCCTCTCTCTCTCTCAAACTAAATAAACTACAAAAAATAAGCATAAACTAAAACTATAGATGACATCTACAACTATAGCAAGGCTAGCAAATACTATAAACAAGAGGATTAACACACCAAGAGTTTGGGAAAAAGCGTATAGATGGCCTGTTTTGAGGCTACAACCACATTGCCCAATATAAACATGATGCCAACCATGAATGTGAGTTACCTAATCTTAAATGTAATTAAATGCTCACATCAAAAGGTAAAAGAAATAGGTGAAATTAATTTCAGTAGTTTAATATTATTTTACTTTTATTTTATTGAATTTTTAAACATCCTTTTTTTAAAATTAGGCATTTGAAATTCTGTGAAATTTTTAAAGCATATCATAATTTGGACTAGCCACATTTGATGTGTTCAAGAGTCATATGGGGGCTGGTAGCTATCATACTGGACATTGCCTGTAGGTTATAAGTATGTAGAAAATGAGTAATTTGACTCATTCATTTCATGATGTTTCACTGAATACCTACTATGTACCAAACAGTAAGAAAACTGCAGTCCACTCAAATAGAAAAAGTTCCTATGTTCACGTGGCTTAAGTACCAATGTGGGTGGAGGAGGGGGCATAGAGAAGTATAATTAACAAGAAAATATATATTATGCTAGATGGTGACAGGTGTTACAGGAGAAAAATAAATCAGGGCAACACAGATAAGGAGGACTCCTGTGTGTGTGTGTGAACACATGTGAGGTGTAGGGGTTATAGGAGTATTACTTTATGCCAATTATCAATGAATATCTCATAGATAAGGTGATATTTGAGCAGGGACTTATAAACAAAGAAGCAAATACTACAGATTATCTACAAAAATACATAGTCACTGATTTTTTTTAAAAAAGCTCTGCATAAATTAAACCAAAGATTAGTCATAGCAGAAGAAAGGATTAGGACTCAATTCAGAAAATGCAGTGTAGTAAATATTTTGAAAAGCTTTTTAGATGAATACATGAATTTATGAAAGTCTCAGGGTACAAAATCTATGTACAGAAATTGGTTGCATTTCTATACACCAACAATGAAGCAACAGAAAGAGAAATCACGAAACTGATCTCATTCACAATTGCACCAAAAGCCATAAAATACCTAGGAATAAATCTAACCAAAGATATGAAAGATCTGTATGCTGAAAACTATAGAAAACTTATAAAGGAAATTGAAGAAGACACAAAGACATGGAAAAACATTCCGTGCTCATGGATTGGAAGAATAAATATTGTTAAAATGTCAATACTACCCAAATCAATCTACACATTCAATGCAATCCCCATCAAAATTGCACCAGCATTCTTCTCAAAGCTAGAACAAATAATCCTAAAGTTTGTATGGAAACACAAAGGACCCCGAATAGCCAAAGCAATATTAAAGAAGAAAACCAAAACAGGAGTCATCACAATCCCAGACTTTAGCCTTGACTACAACGTTGTCATCATCAAGACAGTATGGTATGGGCACAAAAACAGACACATAGACTAATGGAATAGAATAGAGAACCCAGAACTGGACCCACAAATGTATGCCAACTCATCTTTAACAAAGCAGGAAAGAGCATCCAATGGGAAAAATATAGCCTTTTTGATAGATAGTGCTGGGAGAACTGGACAGCTACATGCAGAAGAATGAAACCAGACCACTTTCTTACATCATACACAAAAATAAACTCAAAATGGATGAAAGACCTAAATGTGAGATAGGAAACTATCAGAACCTCAGAGGAGAAAGCAGGCAACAAGCTCTTTGACCTCAGCCGCAGCAATTCCTTGCTCAATGCATCTCCAAAGGCAAGGGAATTAAAACCAAAAATGAACTATTGGGACCTCATCAAGATAAAAGGCTTCTGCACTGCAAAGCGAACAATCAACAAAACTGAAAGGTAACCAATGAAATGGGAAGAGATATTTGCAAATGACATACCAGATAAAGGGTTAGAATCCAAAATCTATAAAGAACTTACCAAACTCAATACCTGAAAAACAGTTAATCCAGTGAAGCAATTGGCAGAAGACATGAATAGAAACTTTTCCAAATAAGACATCCAGATGGCCAACAGACATATGAAAAGATTCTCAGTGTCACTCAACATCAGGGAAATACAAATCAAAACCATACTGAGATACCATCTCACATTGGTCACAGTGGCTAAAATTAACAAGTCAGGACTACAGATGCTGGTAAGGATGGGGAGAAAGGAGAACCCTCTTACACTATTGGTAGAAATGCAAACTGGTGCAGCAGTGGTGCACACTGGAAAACAGTGTGGAGGTTCCTCCAAAAATTAAAAATAGAACTATCCTATGACCCAGCAATAGCACTGCTAGGGATTTATGCAAAGAATACAGGAGTGCTGATGCATAGGGGCACATGTACCCCAATGTTCACAGCAGCACTATCAACAATAGCCAAATCATGGAAAGAGCCTAAATGGCCATCAACTAATGAACGGATAAAGAAGATGTGGTATATATACACAATGGAATACTACTCAGCAATGAGAAAGAATGAAATCATGCCATTTGCAGCAATGTGGATGGAACTGGAGGGTATTATGCTGAGTGAATTAAGTCAGTCAGATAAAGACAGACAGCATATGTTTTCGCTCATAGGTGGATCTTGAGAAACTTAACAGAAGACCATGGGAAGAGAAGGGGAAAAAAACAGTTACATACAGAGAGGGAGGCAAGCCATAAGAGACTCTTAAATAAAGAGAACAAACTGAGGGTGGATGGGGCACTGGGGCAGAGGGGAAATGGGTGATGGGCATTGAGGAAGGCACTTGTTGGGATGAGCACTGGGCGTTGCATGTAAGTGATGAACCATGGGACTGTACCCACCAAAACCAAGAGCACACTGTATATGCTGTATGTTAGCCAATTTGACAATAAATTATATTAAACATTTTTAAAGTTTTTCAGCTATAAAATAGCTATATTCTGTATACATGGCCACAAATAGTTTTTTAAATTTATGAGCCTATTATAAAAAAAACTTAAATCAATACTGTTCAATCTAAATAAAATATGAAAAAGACAAGTATTACCTGGTATCAGGTGTATCTGGACTCTAAGAAAAACCTCATAAAAATAGAGTAGAAAAGTGGATGCCAAGGACAAGAGAAAGTAGAGAGAGGTTGGTAAAAAGGTACAAATTTTCAGCTATAAGAAGACTAAGGTCTGAGGGTCTAATGTATGACATGGCAGCTATAGTTGATAATACTATAATTTTAAAAATAATAAAGACTGAAGCACTTAGGTAACTCAGTCCATTAAGCATCAACCTCTTGATATCTGCTCAGGTCATGATCTCACATTTCTTGAGACTGAACCCGGCATCAGGCTCTCTGCTGACAGCAAAGAGCCTGCTTGGAATTCTCTCTCTTGTCCCTCTCTCTCTCTCTCTCTGTCCCTCCTCTGTTTGAGCATGCTCTTGCTCTTTCTCTTTGTCTCTCTCTGTCAAAATAAATAAACATTTTAAAAAGTAACAAAAATAAATATTAGCCACATATACAATTTTCTCTTTTGTAGCAGTCACATTATAAAAGTAAAAATAAGTGAGATTACTTTTAATACTATATTAGTAACTGAATATTTTAATCTAATATATCCAAAATATTATTTCAATATGCAGCACAGACCACATTTCACATGCTAAATAGCCACAATTAATTAGTAGCTACCATATTAAACATTGCCGCCTCGGTCCCTACATATGTTACTATAGACAACATTTTACATGTTTAGCTAAATTCTAGGTTAATTAAACCAAAGAAGGAAGGAAGGAAGGAAGGAAGAGAGGGAGGGAGGGAGAAAAGCTGATGCTGTGGAAATCCTAGAAAACTTGGCTTTTCTCAGGAACTTCTGTTCCTTAGGACTCTGCATCCATGAAGCGATCAGGTGATATGACTTTGAGGTAACCCAAAAAATGAGTGAATTACCATTTCTATCCTAAAGAGGGACATCCAGAGAGAGATCTCAAGGGAGACACAAACACTAAGAACAAAAGAAAAAAGATAGAATGTGTGTGTGTGTGTGTGTGTGTGTGTGTGTGTGTGCGCACGCACACATATGAGGAAGAACAAGGAGCTGGTAGTCAGAGGCTCTTTCATCCCAGTACAGATTAGAACCTGAAACTTCACCTTCCCCTTGAAGCAGTAGGATCCTACATGTCAAGTTGTGCCCCCTTGAGCAGCACTCTGTGGTAAAGGACACCAGTGGCTATAGTGACAGGGGATAATACTCATGAACCTGAACTCGTCCATTTCAGCCTTCTGTAAAAGATTCTACATCTCCAGAGAGAGCAGGCTTGAAGTCAGTGTCTTTAGAGAATGGAGGAGCTGGATTCAGCAGAGGCATGGAGGTGGTAGCAAAGGTATTGCCTATCAGGCCTTAAAGATAGAGTATGATTAACTGTTTTTGCCTCATGCCTCTCTAAAAAGAAAAGACAGATCTTATACCCTGGGTCTCTCACCTAGGAAATGCACGCTATATATACACACTAATATATTTGCCAACATAGACCTCTTTGAAACAATTTGAAAGTGTAATATAGGTCTTTTTGGTAATCCTCAGGAGCTGTGACTCAAAGCAAGGACCTTGTCTGAAGAGGCAAAGTATTACTATAATCAGAGCCCCATGGACTGAGAATCTCAGGCTTGTATCTTGGGTTTGGTTCTATTGTTAGATAGATATCAACCGATTATCCTTACATACAAAACCCTCCTCAGTTTCCTGATATGTAAAATTATCACCTTGGATGGTGGACTCACTGTCATTGCAAACCTATGATTTTACATTGATAGATAAAAAAATGATGAAACAAAATGTTTTTGTTTCATTTCACAAGAACAGAAAGGAATGAGAATGCTTGGACTCATAAGGACTTTCTACATTCATCCAGCCCTGTCTACTGCAAAGCAACTAAAAATTCCTAAGAACCAAATTTTCAAGAAATTAAATGCACTCTAACTCCCCTACTTTAATCTATCGGTATCCCTTATAAGTGTGAGAGTTTATGTAAGTCAATGCATTTGAGAAAAGGGTAGTTCTGAAATAATGTATACAGCTCTATAATCATTTAGGTTGAAACATCAGTGGTCAAGTCACTCCATAATGAATCCTGAAAAAATGAAAATATCTGTAGATACAGAATTAGGTTTCCTTCTCAGTTTCCCAACACCATCCATAGTAGTCATGCTTGTTCATTTCAAGTGACACCTGTTTTGAGACCATTTGCCACCAGGTCATGCCTTGCAGTTAAGTTATTCTCAGGTTTTTCCTTATATCTGACAGAGTTTGCCCCCAAAATGTCACTACCATATACTGATGGATACATGATCATAGAGTGGCTTTGTTTGCCTCCTTCCTAGGGGACAAAGGTTGGGATACACATTTCGCTCACATTGGTTTCTTGTTGCAGCTGCTCAGTAGCAAATACAAGGACATATACAATTTGGTGGCTTGTTTCAATTTGCAGACTTCACAGAAACCTCTGCCCGGAACCAGCAATCAGTAGGACAAGGCACAATACTGCCAAAGATTTTACAAAGGCAATTCAAACAACCCTATAATTTAACTTTCATTTTTATTTAATAACAATGTAATTAGTTTAGAGACTTATTACACAGTGTTTTGGGTAAGCAACGCTGATTTTACAAAGACAGGCAAAGGCCGCCTAATACTGTCCGCTACAACTAGTGTTCTGATTGGCAGTTAAATCCTCCCATATACTCAGGTTGACACTTTCATATGTTAAGTTAAAATACTGTTATGGTCTGAAACAGTGAGATTGTTTCCAAAAAGGGACTGTTTTGCTCTGTAACCAAATAATCATATTAGAAAAGAATACTTGAAGGCTACTTCCTTTACTCCCAACACTCACAAACTCTTTAATGAGTGCAAATGAAGCTCCTGGTAATGGGTAATAATATTGTCAATATTATATAATTCTACACTGTTGCAAAGCAGTGGATTTTGGAGTTAAGCAACAGAGTTTCAATCTTGGCTTCAACCCTACTCTGCATGGTGCCTCATATAGAGTAGATGCTCTGTAAATATTATTTTTGTCCCCTTATTGCTTTTCCCTAAAGTCAACGGGAGAATGAGTTTGGACTTGATTTCATGGGCAATGAGGAGCTACTGAAAATGTTGTTTTAAACTGAGGAAATTAATATGATGCTTTAGAGAGTTGATAGAGTAGGGGTAAGGACGTTGGATATGAGGCTGTTTCACCAAACTAGACAGATACATCCTAACTGATTGATTGAAAGAAGTGTAACTCTGAGAAGGGCTGGAAGAAGTGCTGAAAATTCTCTCCCTCCCTATCTATTTACTTATACATAATCATTTGTTAGTTCAAAGAGAACATTCACATGACCAACAAGAATCCCATGAAACAGTTATTAATATTCAATTTTCAAAAATTAAAAAAAAGTGATGCTCAAAGAGGTCATGTATTTTCCTAAGGACCATAGAACTCCTAAGTATTGGACCTACAGCTTGCAGAGAAAGGAATCATCTGTGATCATTCCTATAATACATGCCATCTCATAAAAACATCAAAAAATATGATTGCTTATTGGATATGGATTACTGGCTGATGGGGGGGATCAAATAATATTGAAAGTTCAGCAGTGATAACATGAAAAGCAACAGTAAAGAAGGAATTGATGTAGTATGGGGAATGTGACAAGGAGATGTATGGCATTTAGCTTGGGATATACTGATTTGAGAATGGGACTGAATATCCAAAGGGAGCTCCCACTAAGTATTTGGGAATATGGGTTTGGTAGAATACCTGGCCTGGCTTTGTAGAGATGTAGAGTCAGACAGGAGACTAAAAATTAATATAAGCTCTGATAGAGATATTTTCAACTAGAAGACCCCCAAAAGGACCCATGGAACCCCAGCCATTCTGAGGCTAAGAGAGGATGTAAACTAGTTAACCAGAAGAATAGAAATGAAGCAAGGAGAGGTGAGGGAAAGTGTGCAGCTCAGACAACAATACAAGAATGAGAAAATTATCAGCTTTTGAGCATCCAACAAGTGCCAGACACTTCAGTTATGTGGTAGCATTCAATTCTAATAAAACTCATTTGATCCATGTGGTATGTTATTTCTGTTTTCTTGCATACAGAAATGAAGGTCAAAGAGTAAATGTAACTTGTTTAAGAACACACAAAAAGGAAATGACAAAATTAGGCTTCTAAATTAGTTCTGTGAGACACCAAGTCCCTTTTCTTTCCATGTTAAGGAAGAAGGAATAGTCACTAAAAATGACGCATTGCTCTATTCAAGAAGCAATGTCTATTGTAGATAATGATGCTATAAACATAGGGGTGCACCTGAAATTAATATTATGCTGTAGATTAACTAACTGGAATTTAAGTTAAAACCTAAAAAAAAAGAAACTGTTAGAATTTGGCAATTAGAAGGTTTTCAGAGTATTTGGGATATGGCTAAGATTTCAAGTAGACAGGGTTGAACAAGAGATAAGAAAGTTGAAAATGTATTAGAGACTATTTCTGGAGAAGTTAGGCACTGAATGCAAGGGGAAAGAAGAGAAAATAAATGCAGAGGAAAACTGATTTGAAGATTTCACTTCTCACTTTGCTTTCTATAGTGGGTATTCCAGTCCTTTTGTAATTTCATGACAATCAGAGTGTTAAGAGTTGGAAGGTATTTGCCAAGCATTTGACCTTCTAAGTGGTAAACAGTTCTACAGAAGTTAAATGGTAGACCCAGGCAGCCCAGTCTCCTGCAGAACTGTGTCAACAAACTTCAGTCTCCTGACACCTGTTTTAATGCTCTTTCGGAAGGTACTGACTTTAGCATTATACTTTATCCATTCCAACTACATGTGGTTATAGGTACTTTGCATGAAAGTCCTCTAACCCATATCTACATCTATCTGTAGTCCACCTAGAAACTTGAAGAGCTAAAGGAGGTAGCAGGGAAAAGTGGCTTAAACTATATACCTTTGGGAATGCACAGTAAGTATATCCTTCACCCTTCAGTTAATTTGCAAAATTACACCAACTCATGCCTGAACCTCAGTATTAATAAAATCCACTATGTTTTTAGCACAGAGGTACCATAATTTTTGTATTAGGTGCCAGTTGTTTTACTCATGTTCTTTTTTCTTCTCCTTTAGAATCTGAACTTCTTTCCAAGTAGAGACCATTTCATAGGTGTGTGTGTGTGTGTGTGTGTGTGTGTGTGTGTGTATTTGTTTTTTGTACAGGAGACAGCACAATGTAGAGTAAACAGTGGATAAAGAATACACAATTGTTGAAAGACTTGTCTGTACTAATACGCAGATTTAAGAACTCTTTGGAACAAATTTTCCAAAGGCATGTTTTTAAGCAGTCATGATTCAATTGCCTCATGGAAAATGCTGTGTGAAATCCAATTACTTTCACATTTGGTCACCTTGTTTTTATTTGATGAGTCAAATGGCCAATTGTGGATGCACTGACACAGAGTTAAAGAGTAATTCAGGTAGCATTTTTGTATATTACCTGTTTCTTTAGTTTATCACTTTCTACTACTAAAAAGAAAACATATTTAGTATAGATAATGTGAGCAATGCAAGATTAAAACAAAGAAGAAAATAAAAATCACTAAGAAACCCACAATTCATTGATAACTGCAGCTGGTATTTTATTTCACATATTTTTAAATAATAGGGGTGAAATGTATGTGAATCTTGCATATATTTTTAATTTAATATTGCACAGGATTTTTCCATGTCATTAAATATCCTTTAATAGCATCATTTTAAAACATGAATAATATCTTACAGTATGACTGATGTCATTTAAACTATTCTGCTATTGTTGGTTATTTAGATTGCTAAATTTTTCACTGTTCCAAATACTTTCATGAATAAAATCTTTGTGCAGAATTCTCTTGCTGAAATTTCTGGCCATTTCCTTAAACCAGATTCTGAGAAGTTGAACTACTAGGTCATTGAAGCTTAATTCTATTTGCTGTTTGTAGAACTATAAAAAATGGATTTTCCTTTCCAAATACTTTATACATAGATAAGGAGTCAAACACAATTAATTATATGAATGGTTTTCTCCAATTGATATTGCAAACCTGATCAAGTTTTGGCACCTAAAACATTGGATAGTATTTTTAAATTAATTTTCTCTTTAATTATCATGTAATTATGATAATAATGAGTAATCAATCCTTTTCTGAGTTATTTTTCTATTAGCAGTGGGAAGGGTATGTATAGGTACTGGATTTGGATTGATTCACTCTCCTCATATGTGTATTATAGAACTATGATGTGAGAGAGGTAGACTGTGGCTATGAAACTGTCTTTCCATATGCTTTGTGCCAGATTCCACAAACCTCACTGCTCTAGCCTTTTCCAGAGCCATTCTCAATAATTTCTCACTGTCTCCAGTGCTCACAGTACTCAGAAGATGATGTTACCATAAGAAATAGCTATGCTGCATACAAACAGGTCAATAACCAGCTCACTTCGATATATGTCAGAAGCCTATTTTATCCAGGGACACAGTTTTTCTGCCTTCAGAAATCCATTTTCAGGAGAATCCTGCAGGCTAAGTCACATCATTCCAGTTAGGCAGAGAAAATAACTTTAGCTACAATCTGCCTTATTGCATTCAAGGCACATATGTGTTTGCAATCAAGTTCTCCTAAAGATTATACATATTTCTAGGTGGAGAAACAGAAATGTAGGATGCTTTTGTGTGTAACTGCTAGAGTTGGAATCTAACTTGCAAGTATACATAAAGAATTCTAGGTTTGAAAGCATCAATATTTAAAAAAATAATTTTGCCTTAAAATTACACAATTAGTTTTCTGATTATAAAATATCTATTACAGAAAGCTTAGAAAAGCATCAATAAGAAAATTTAAATTACCTGTAATACTACAATCAAGTGATAACCAGTGTTAATTATTTTGTGTAATATATCAGTCTTTTTTCTTGCCTATGCATGTGTATACATGTGTGTGTGTGTGTACGTGTGTAATTGGGGTTTTGCTATATATAATCTTTTACAACCTGTTTTATGTTTATTAATGCATTATGAATATTCTACACACATTATATATATTACACATCTATTTAATAATTCATAATCATGTTTTCTATTAATAGCATATTATATAATGAGAAGATATGGAACTTATTTAACCAATACTCTATTTTTGGAATTCAGTTGTTCTTTATTGTCTACCATTATAAACGATACTACATTTAGCACTTTGCCTATCTCTATTTCCTTAAATTCTCAAAAACATAATAGTAAGGTTAAAAGTACATAACTTGCTTAAAGGATTTTGATACACATTCCTATACTGCTATTTAACTATATATTTAGGCTGACACTCAAGCTATGTGTAGTAGATGAGCTCTGGCAAATAGTGCTGGTACTCTAATCATGACCTCTAGCCTATACCAGAGACAGCTTTCACTTCCAGGTTTCCATATCTCTCTGACCAAGGGTCTGTCCTTCCTCGGAATCCTCCTCAGTCCACTGGTAGGGCAGGCCCAAGAGCATAGGGCATATTATCCCAAGAAGTGCTCTCAACCACTGGGCAGAAGTTTGTATAAAAGTACCCTACATTTCTTCCTTCTCTGAGGGACAACTCTTGAGTTATGTTCAACTCATTCTCTTGAAGGTCCCCAGCAGGACTGAGCCCCAGGTGCCCACAGAAAACTACTCACTGCTGTTCCCTATATGGGCTTTATTCTGTTTCCTGTCTCATTTTCTAATTCCCTCTTATTCTTCCAAAGATCACCTCCCAAGTAAACTGCTTGTATCTAAATCCGTGTCTCAGAGTCTGCTTTTAAGGAAATTCAAACTAAACTAACCTATTTTCTCTTATTTGTAGTTTCAGGATCATTTTGAGACTGGAGAAAGATTAAGATAAGATTGAGAAGACCTTTAAAATAAATATAGACTTAACTGTAACACTTCAGAGACCTATATGGTGGTAGGGAGGGAAAGGAAAGGAACATAGGACAATAAATAGGATAACTACATAATAATTTTAATCAACTTAAACTAGAACAAAAATTGCCACCTGCTTTCATTGCAAAAATTAAATTCAGATGCTTAGATCATAATTTCTATTGATTAGAAAATGCAACATGTAGCAACTTAACAATATGAAGAAAAGCCTCAGCACTCTTTCCTTGCTTAGGGGAGAGGCTGGGCATCCAATTCAAAAAGGAGGCAGTTCACCTATGTGCAACAAACCTACTTCTTTATAATGTGAGTAATTCCTAGCTGCGTAACACACCATGTAAGGAAGAAGAGTTGCAAGGAAGGAAGTGGGAAGGACTAAAAATTCACTTTGACCCAGGTAGATTCATATGACAACCTGGATAGAAAAGAGTGGGGCACTGCTTGCTGTTTAGGAGGCATCAGAAGCTGGCCATGAGCAGTGTCCGAAGAGCTTTCTGCAATGAGGGAAATGTTCTCTGCATGTGCAGCCCAAAGCAGTAGTCACATATTACTTGTGGCTACCAAGCACTTAAAATGTTGTTAGTGTGACTACTGCAACTAAGGAACTAAAAGTTTAATTTTAATTAATTTAAATTTAAATAGCATGCTTTGCTGGCGGTTACTCCACTGGACAGTAAAAACAGAGGCTCTGTGCTGATTGCATTACACTACAGATATTTTCCAAAGGTTAAATTTCAGTTGTGAATTTAATTACAATTGACTACTAGAAAGGAAAAAAAAGGCTTTTTTTTGTAAGTCTTAATGTACAAAGGGTTACTTTAAATTCTTATATTGTTTGGGAAGGGGGAGCTAAAATGTGGAGTCCATCAAAGAAACACATTAAAAATATCATGTATTCACATGGTGATAACTATCTACAAGTCTTCTAAGTACTTGATGTACTTTAACTAGTTTAAAATTCATCAAAATGTCATTTAAAAAGGATAGGAATAAACATAACCAAAGAGGTAAACAATCTGTACACTGAGAATTGCAAGCCATTGATGAAAGAAAGTGAAGACAAAAATAAACGGAAAGATACTGTATTCATGAATCTGAAGAACACTGCTCAAGTGTGCATACTCAAAGGCATCTAGAAATTTAATGCAATCACTACTAAAACTCCAATGACATTTTTCACAGAAATTGAAACAACAATCTTAAAATTTGTAGAAAACTATGAAAGAGCCCAAATAGCCAAAGCAGTCCTGAGAAAGAAAATCAAAGCTGGAGGTATCAAAATTCCTGATTTTGAACTCCATTACAAAGCTACAGTACTCAGGGGCAACTGAGTGGCACGGTTGGTTAAGTGTCCAACTCTTGATCTCAGCTCAGGTCATGATTTCACACTTGGTGGGTTCGAGCCCCACACTGGGCTCTGCACTGACAGCATGGAGCTCTTCCTCTCTTTCTGCCCCTCCCCTGCTCCCTCCTCCTCTCTGTTTCTCTCTCTCTCTCAAAATAAATAAAAATTTTAAAAAACAAAGCTATAGTAAATAGAACGGTATGATATTGGATTAAAAATGGACACACCAACCAAGGGAACAGAATCGAGAACACAATCGAGAGCCCAGAAATGAACCTACACATAATATGGTCAACTAATATTTGACAAGGCAGCCAAGAAGACTCAATGGGGAAAAGAAAAGTTTCTTTAATAAATGAGGCCACCAAAACTTGATAACTACATGCAAAAGAAGGAAACTGGATCCCTATTTTAACTCACAAAAATTAACTTGAAATGGATTAAAGACTTAAATGTAAGACCCCAAACTGTAAAATACTAGGAGAAAACATAGGGGGAAAAGTTTCTTGACATTGGTCTTGGTAACAACTTTTTGGACAATCAAGGGTTAAGCTACAAAAACAAAAATAAAGTAGGATTACAGAAAACTAAAGTTTCTGCACAGCAAAAGAAACAATCAGCAAAATAAAAGGCAACTTACAAAATGGGAGAAAATATTTGCAATCTGATGAGGACTTAATATCTAAAATATATAAAGAAACTGGGGTGCCTGGTACTCAGTTGGTTGAGCAGCTGACTCTTGATTTGGGCTCAGGTCATGATCCCAGAGTTGTGGGATCGAGCTCTACATCGGGCTCCACACTGAGTGTGCAATCTGCTTAAGATTGTTTCTCTCTGTCTTTCTGCCCCCTCTCCCCCGCTTGTGCTCTGTCTAAAAATAAAATAAAATAAAATAAAATATATGACGAACTCATATAATTTGTAGCAAAAAAAAATCAGATCATTTTCCCATATGCAAATAGCCAAGAGGTATATGAAAATCTGAGTCATATCACTAATCATCAGAAAAATGTAAATCAAAACCACAATGAGTTATCACCCCACACCTTTGAGAATAACTATCATAAAAAAAAAGACAAGGGATTACAAGCATTGATGAGGCTGTAGAGTAAAGGGAACCATGGTGGACTGCTGGTAGGATTGTAAATTGGTACATCTACTATGGGGAACAGTATGGCGGTTTCTCAAAATATTAAAAATAGTACCATATAATTTAGTAATTTCACCTCCAGATATATAACTGAAGGTAATGAAAACAAGATCTCGAAAAGATAATTGCATCCTCATGTTTAGTGCAGCATTATTGATGATAGGCAAGAGGTAGAAACAACCTAAGTGTTCCTCAACAGAAAAATGAATAAAGAAAAAGTGAAACACACACACACACACACACACACACACACAGAGTTGAATATTATTAAGCCATAAAAAAGATGGAAATCCTGCCTTTTGTTACAACATGGATGGGCCTCGAGAACATTGTGCTGAATGAACTAACACAGAAAAAGACACAAAGTGTATGTTCTGACTTACATTCAGAATTCATAGAAAAGAGCCAAACTTACAGAAATAGAGAGTAGAATGGTGGTTGTCAGGGGCTGGAGGTTGGGTGAAATGGGGAGATGTTGGTCAAAAGATATAAACTCCTACCCATAATATGAATAAGTTCTGGGGACCTAATGGGCAAGATGGTGTATAAGTAACAATAATGTATTATATACTTTAAAGTTACTAAGAAAGTTGATCTTGATATTATTCTCACACCAAAAACAAGTTAATTATATAAGGGGATGTATGTATTAACAAACCTATTAGTGGTAATCATTTTGCAATATATAAGTGTATCAAAGTAAACTATTTGTGTTTTTATTTTAAAAATGTTAATGTTTGTTTTTGAAACAGAGAGAGAGGGGAGGGGGAGGGAGAGGGAGCAGGAGCACATGCAGGCCTGGGGCAGAGAGAGAGAGAGGACAACACAGAATCTGAAGCAGGCTCCAGGCTCCGAGCTATCAGCACAGAGCCCGACATGGGGTTTGAACTCCCAAACTGTGAGATCATGACCTGATGCTTAACCGACTGAGCCACCGAGACAGCTCCAAATAGAGTGGACACTTTAAACTTACATGTTATATGTCAATAATAGCTCAATAAAGCTAGCAAAAAACCCAAAAAGTTATCACAACCTTACAAGGTATATACCATTATCAACATTTCATAGTTAAAGAAACTGAGGCATAGAGAAGTTAAGTGATTTGCCTAGGAAATTGTAGAGCTGGGAATTAAAGCAGAATCTGTATGCTCAAACACAATACTACACTGGCTCTTAAGATTTCAATTATAAGAGAGGACTCTTCCACTCATCTGACATTTACTGAAAAAGCAATGCTAAGTCATATGTCTTGTCACAAGAAAATGAAGTCTTTATGAGTCTTCTCCACTGAAAAAATCTGGGAAATCCTGGGTACTCTAGTGAATAGACCAGTTCTGCTTAAAATTATTCTCCAGCATCAAATGTGAAAGAAGCCTTTTTTTCTGGTCCTAATTGATGTGTTCTTGGATGAATGCTATCTATTTTTATTACTATGGCTAGAAGAAAGACAACTTAGACAAGAAGTTCTCTCTCTCTCTCTCTCTCTGATCTCTGTTCTGTTACTGTATCACACACTTTTTTGCTTGAATTTCATTAAACAAGTGCAGAATTAGCAATGGAAATCCACAGAGATTCAGAAAAAAGAAAATGTTACATTTCTTGTGATGGTACAGGGTGAGTGGATGGTGAAGTGGTAGGAAAAGGATATTCCAATTTACAAGACAATATAGTGAAAGCTGGAACACTATGTGAGCAAAACTGAAATACATTAGCAAAATGTGTATATCTCACTGGTGAGGAAATTATGAATTTTAATGTTTGGACTCAAAATATTTGACAAAACCAAGAGGGAAGAAAATCCTTTCACTAAGAGTAATGGAGTGGTTAGAAAGAGATACTCAAGTAATCCTACTGACTAACTGTACTTTTTTACTTATTTATTTTTAATTTACATCCAAGTTAGTTAGGATACAGTGCAACGATGATTTCAGGAATAGATTCCAGCGATTCATCCACTATGTATAACACCCAGTGCTCATCTCAAAAAGTGTCTTCCTTAATGCCCCTTACCCACTTAGCCTGTTCCCCAAAGCCCCTCTAGAAACCCTCAGTTTGTTCTTTGTATTTAAGTCTCTTATGTCCCCCTCCCTGTTTTTATATTATTTTTGTTTCCCTCCCCTTATGTTCATCTGTTTTGTATCTTAAATTCCACATATGAATGAAGTCATAGGATATTTGTCTTTCTCTGACTGATTTATTTTGCTTAACATACTATACTCTAGTCCCATCCACATTGTTGCAAATGGCAAGATTTCATTGTTTCTGATTGCCGAGTAATACTCCATTGCGTACATATATCACATCGTCTTTATCCATTCTTCTGTGGAGGGGCATTTGGGCTCTTTCCATACTTTGGCTATTGTTGATATGACTGGCTGCATTTTCAAGCTGCAGGTAGGGTTATAGAGTAATTATGAACATAATGGGTCTACTTCAAAATATTAACTTTTTTAGAATTCACATTTCTAAAACATTAAAAACATGCCAAGCATGATATGATAGATTTTCAAGTAGTCACTAGCAGCAGAAGATGGACTCAAAGCGAGACTTTAATCTGTAGATCAAGCTTTCCAAAAATAATGAGAGTACCTACTCTTTGGAATATAACATTAGACTTGTTTTCAAGGTTGAGCATGTGTTGGTCATGGGGAGAAAAATCATAAGATCACCAAGACCAGAGATTTTCTCCAGGGTCTCAGTGTTTGAAATTATTTACCAATACATACCAATGTCATTACTGAAAAAATACATATATAGCAAACCAACTTCCAGATTTTTCTATAATCAAGAAAGATGCTTGACCAGAGAACAGGGTAAGCAGAGGAAAGGATATAAAACAATATGTCTGGAGTTTAGAGTTTGAGTGGAGAGGTGTGCCTATAGTCGATATTAGAGAAATAGGGTGAGGCCATATCATTAAAGTTTTTGTGGTCCATATTAAAAAGTCTTATCACTTGTCCAGCATGGAGCAAACCTGTCAAAGTTTAAACAATTCAGCTTATTTAGACTGGCAGTTTAAAATATAATGCTAAAACAAAAGGGAGGGCGTGCCTGGGTGGCTCAGTTGGTTAAACATCCGACTTCGGCTCATGTCATGATTTCACAGTTTGTGGTTTTGAGCCCTGCATCGGGTTCTGTGCTGACAGTGCAGATCCTGGAGTCTGCTATGAGTTCTGGGTCTCCCTTTCTCTCCCCATCTGCTGCTCATGCTCTCTGTCTCTCAACAATAAACATTAAAAATTTTTTAAAAATTAAAAGATAATAAAATAGAACATAATCCTAGCAGAACTGTGGAAAGAAAGATTTGAAAGCTTAAAGATCTGATTCAGGTAAATGGATTAACAAAATTTTGCAAGTGAGATTTGTTTAAATACTGTTCTTCTATTAAATGACTAAAACTGAAAATCACTTTCTTAAACAAGTATTTTTGGGCCCAGATGATACACTTGAACATTATTTCTAAATAGTCTTTACTATCAAACTTGATTTTGACATGTAAAAATCACTTCTTGTAAGTTAATGCAATACACAGAATTTTGATCTAATGTAATTTATAAATTAGGAGATTCCTTTTGAAAAAGTTAAAAACTATCAAACATAATAAATAATTAAATGTGGATGACCTATGTTGGATGCATCAACCATGAAAGCAGAAATGTCTTCCAAGTCTCTAAGACACTGACCAACCTGCACTGTTGAAAGCACCTGCCATTTTCCCTCAGCCTTTCCATTAACGGTACGTAAGGAATATGTGTACAAAGCTGCCTGCCACCATAAACAGGGATTAAGAAAGTGATTTACAGGGGTGAAAAGAAAATAAATTCTGTATGATATGAAGAGAATAGTAAAAAGATTCCAGGAACCAGTGTGTGGCTGATCAAAGTGGAATGTGAAAAAAAAACTTTACAAAAATATCACAATATTTAGAGACAAGTTAATATAGCTCAATATATGTCAGTGAGAAAGTAGGACAAGAGAAAAAGGATTTTGGCTAGTCTCAGGAGGTGGTCTGGATGGGGAGATTTGGTACAAAGAGTGAGCAATAAATACAAGGGGGAAACTTTTAAAAATATATTATTCAAGTTGCAGACTTTTATTTTTGTCAAATTGAGGGCAGGCCATAACCCTTCCCACCTAGTACAGTCCAGATAAGAACATGTAAAGCATTGAAACACGGAGAATAAGCATCAACAGGAATATAGAGAGGGAAGAGCGCTTCCCAGGGTAACAAACAATACATGTTCTGTCTAGAACACAATAGAAGATCCAGCACTGGATGGAGGATCTGTGGATTAGGAAATTTGGAACAGCAGCAGCTGGAGCTACGGATAATCAGTTAAGAGTCTGTATTAAAGAGAAGCTTGGGCGACTACTGGACTTGGATATTGAGAACCTTTGCATGTAGTACAAAACGCTTATAAAAGCAAGTGGCAATCTGATACAGACCAGGGTGGACACTGCAATGTCAAAGCGAATCCGTATAGTAGAAGATGAGAGACAATTCACCTTTGACTACTTCTATAAGGGATTCGTTAAGAGGTAAGTGGGAACAGTTTAAAGGGATTATTGGAAACAAAACATGTGCTATCTGTAGTTTGTAATACATTTTCATTTAACCCTGATATATTCATCGTACCCCAATGGGCACATCCCCAGCCCCCACATCCACTACTGTGTCAGCTGTTTCATGGACTGTCTCATTCTAGTTCTATAGCATGGATGATGTCATTTTTGACTAATCTCTGATCCTACATTAAAAGAATAGGACTAGGGACTGTCAAAGATAAACATTCAAATGAAATGACTTCATTGATCATTGCCTTCAAGATTGTGTTGTCCAGAAAGGATATCGAAGTTGAGCAGAAAAATCTTCAGTTCACTGATATTTCCCCAGAGCCTACCACATGGTAAGTTCTCAACTTATGAATGAGTAAACAAATCTGTTAATAAATGGTATAATAATGCTTATTCTTGGCCAATTGGGCTGTGCATGTTATTTACACATGGCATATTACAACCAGTCCATGGAGAGAGTCTTCAAGAATATTTTACTCTTTGTTTAAATAAAAATTCATTACATTGTATCTACTTGACATAAGGGACATGCCAGCATTCAATTCCTAGAAGGCATCTTAACCCGATTGAATGTTTGAGCTGAATTTGTGCCAAGAAATGGATTTTCTTCTGCTTATCATGGGGCCTCACAGTGGTCAGGACCCTTGAAATCTCCTCCAGCCTGAATTTCTCATCAGGGCTGCAGGATATTCTAGGGCCAACAGAACGCCACACTGAGACGCAGCTGCCACAAAGAATAATGATGCTTCAAACTGTATCGATAAACAGAGTTTTAATATTAAAGGTGTAGTCCCGCTCTGCTCTGTATTAATACTGTGTTCACTTCTGGACAACAAACTTTATATTTTAGGGGCGCCTAGGTAGCTCAGTCGGTTAAGCTTCTGACTTCGGCTCAGGTCATGATCTTGCAGCTCATGGGTTCAAGCCTCTTGTCAAGCTCTGTGCTGACAGCTCAGAGCCTGGAGCCTGCTTCAGATTCTCTGTCTCCTTCTCTCTCTGCCCCTCCCCCGTTCCTGCTTTGTCTCTCTCTCTCTCTTTCTCTCTCTTAAAAATAAATAAATATAAAAAAGAGAAAAAAACTTTATTTAAAAAAAGCTTATTTATTTTGAGAGAGAGAGAGTCACATGCATGAGCAAACGAGAAGCACAGAGAAAGAGGGAGAGAGTATCTGAAACAGGCTCCGTGCTATCAGCGCAGAGCCAAATACAGGGTTCAATCCCACAGATTGTGAGATAATGATCTGAGCCAAAATCAAGAGTCAGAGGTTTAATGGCCTGAGCCAGCCAGGAGCCCCTGGACAACAAACTTTAGATGGGAAAACAGCAAATAAGTTTGTGGTGAAAATGTGGCCAAGATATCACAGAGACTTTAAATAGCCATATAGGGAAAACTTAAAAGGAACTTATGATTTGCTCTCCCCTTCCATCAAAATGTTGTCTTATCAGTTTTCTAGACATCAGTAAATGACACCCCTAATCACTGAAATGCTGAAAGGCTGAGTCAGTTAGGGTCTTCTTCCTTCTTTCAACTCTGAATTAAGAATCAATACTAATATCAAGTACAGTATTAATGCATATACAATTATTGCTAATAGTCGCTAACATTTACTGAGTACTTATGCTCTGTCAGGCACTGTGCTAGAAGCTTTATATGTATTCTTTGCTTAATTTTTGTGACAATTATATCTTTCATCTTTTAGATGATGAATTTGAGTCCTAGAGCTTTGAATACAGATGCAACTAGTCACAAACTGTAAAGTCAAGATTTAAACCCAAGTTTGTCACATTTCACAACGTGATCCAAGTCCACATCAATCTCCAAAAATAACTCAGTTTTGCCCAGCTCTGCCCGTCTCCACAACTACTCATCTAGTCAAAACCAGCATCATCTCTTACCTATAACCACTTTGGTAGTATCTTACCTGAAGTTGTGTTAACTGTTTACATACATTGTATCAATGAATCCTGCCTACAGGACTGTGAGATGAGTGTTATGTCATCCAAAGGTAAAGAAACTGGAATCAGAGAGTTTAACATGGCCAACGTAACACAACTAGTAAATAGAAGACTGAATCTGTCATATACAATACTCAGTGATATAAATTCACTTTGGAGAAAGTCAGCTGGATTAGTAGAGCGGAGTCAAAAATCAAATAATTATTAATATGAATTAAAACAGTAAAATAGGGTCACCTGGGTGGCTCAGCCAGTTGAGCATCTGACTTCAGCTCAGGTCATGATCTCACAGTTTGTGGGTTTGAGCCCTGCATCAGGCTCTGTGCTGATAGCTCAGAGCCTGAAGCCTGCTTCAGATTCTATATCACCCTCTCTCTCTGCCCCTCCCCACCTCAGGCTCTGTCTCTGTCTCTCTCAAAAATAAATAAACATTAAAAAATTTAAATAAAATAAAATAATAGAGTAAAATAATTAAAATATGAATAGCTACTAATTAAAATAAGAGTAATAATAGTAACCAGACCAAAAAAGATAGTTACTATCTCCAAACAAAAAAAGGAATAGGACTTAAAGCAACGAGCTTTAAAAACTGAGAGCCATGGGGAAAATGGCAGAATCTTTCAGAGCAGTATTGAAGTTTCCTGACCAGAAGCCTGCTCCTGAGCTAGATGAATGAATTGGCAAAGTCACAGAAATTCACAACTAGCCCTGATGTGGGAGAGAAGCAAACTCAGTAGAGGTTATCTTCTTCTTCTGACTGAGGATGAGCGATAAAATGAAGGAAGAGTAAAATAGAATTTAAAACTCTTTGTAAAAGAAGTAAAGGTTCTAGGATTTACACAATTGGGGAAATGAAGCAAAGCCTAACTATCTCCATGGCAACGACACAACCCCAAATGGAGAATACCCACCCTGACTTAAGAAGAAGGAATTCTCAAGAGTGACAAAGAGAGGAAAAGTCCTATTTTCTAACCAAGACTGCACAGAGCCTCATCTGAATTTTCTTCCAAAATACCATACACACTCAATATCTCATCCTCAAACAAATGATCAGATATCATGAAAAGACCCACGAAGAGAAAAAAATAACAGTCGGCACTGAATGCCTAAACATGATCAAGATGAACAAAATGACAAAAGAAAAATTTTCAGTTATGTAAACATATAATAATAAAAATATTACTAAGTGAATGAAGCCAATGTGAAAAGGCTGCATACTGAATAATTCCATATATATGACGTTTTGGAAAAGGCGAAAACTATGAAAACAGTGAAAAGATCATTGGTTGCCAAGGGTTAAAAGACACAGAAGGATGAACAGGCAGAGTATAGAGAATTTTTAGGGCAGTAAAACTACACTGCATATAAAACTATACTATAATGGTGGACACATGTCACTATACATTTATCAAAATGTGTGAAATATACTACCACAAGAGTGAACTCTAATGTAAATTGGATTTGGTATGATAATAGCATGTCCGTGTATGTTCATAGATTGTAACGTGTGTGTGCGTGAGTGCGCGCGCACGCGCATGGGTGTAGGGTATATGGGAAATCTTTCTGCTTTCAGCTCAGTTTTGTTGTGAACCTCAAACTTCTCTAAAAAATAAACTCTACTTAAAAATGAGATAAAGCTTGACAAATGGAATAACTATGACTATTAATAAAAGAACATTTCTCTGAATTACAGAAACAATTGAATGTAGAGTAAAGGTCAATAAATTTTTTAGGCATAGATTATAATGTGGGGCTTGATCCCATGAACCATGGGTTCATGACCTGAGCCAAAATCAAGAAGCAGATGCTCAACTGACTGAGCCACCCAAGCACCCCTCTCTCCACAATAATTTTTAGTGCCAAAAGACAATGGATGGGGCCATGGACACACATTTTTAGAGAAAGAAATTATGTCCCAAGAACATTGTAAGTCAAGAAGTTTTACAAATATAAAGGAAACAAGCATTAACTCTTAATAGATATAGGGAAGACAGTACTCCAAGACCTTCTTGAAAGAAGTAGTTGACAACAAAATAAAGACAATTAAGAGATTGCTCAGAGAAAGGATTCAGTAATGGTCATGGGAAATGTCCAGGTGATGGACACTGTGTTCATGTAAGTATCAAGTAAGTAGGTGCCAAAATTAACGTTACTGAACAGAATAAGATTGGTATAAGATGGAACAAAATTAAAAATTAAATTTTAACTAAAAACAAACCAGAAAATGGGAGAGGGGTAGGAGGAACTGTGAGATAGCATATTATCTTTTTTGTGCTTCAAATTCAATTACTCTAAAATTTAACCATATGTATGTATATAGTATGTGTATATGTGTCTGTGTATATACATATATATACACATATATATAGTTAAATGAAAAATCATTGCTCCAATCCCTTAATAGTATTCAAAACTTAATTTCTAAAGAGATCATTTGGAAAATAAGTAATGTTGTAATGAAAAATCATTCATCTGAATTCCTTCAGTTCCTTATTCTTTTGAGCAAGAAAAACAAAATTGAATACTTTATTCTACAATCACATTTGTAGTATAATTCTGTTTTATAACATACTTTTTGGTCATTTATGTGGTGTCATGTTGACTAAACTGGACATGCATCTCTCAGAATTCCCTTCTATGTATAGTCTGAACTCTAGCTGTCCAAACAATGAATTTGCACAAGGTTTGGAAGACAGAAGAGATATGAAGTCATTATTCTCTGAAGGTCACTATGATTCGATGTAGTGATGGAGACAAGGGTGCTGGCTGGTTCTCAGTCTGTCCTAGATATCCTCTGCTCTGCCTCCATGGAGATCAACGGCAATGTGACCTCAGGACCTGGCACTTTGTTGGGGGTGGATCACTGACGCAGAAGTTACACAGAGATACAGCTTCTCAGTTAGCTGGACTGGTTTGACTTTTCAGGTTGAGTCATGACTGACTCATTTCCCGCTCTTCTCCTGTATCCTCACGTCCACAGCTGCTCCCACAACAATGTACCGTCTAATTCCTATAATAAAACCTTTATTCCAAAACTCAGAGAACCTGATTCTTTGACTGAACCCTGACTGATACAAATACTTTCTTTCTGCTCTGTGTGTACAGAGATACCTAGAATGATATTCTCCTAACACTAATGACACTTATTTCTAAATAGTTTAATTTTTGTGATTTTAAATTATTTTTGTTATTTTATGCATTTTTTTTTGGTTTTGCTCTCAGGAAGAGCCCACCACCTAGCCTGGCTCTTTCCAGGAAGAGCATGCTCAATAGAAAATGTGTGGAATCTCTTCTTCACATCAAAAATAATTTTTTCCCTTCTATTTTCTCAGGATCTTTTTTCACAAATCAGATAGCTAACCCCCACATTCCGCTGTAACACGTCGCTCCTCCCGGATGACACCTGTGCAATCAGCAGAAACTGACGTTCGCCGGTTAACCCCCAAGAAAAATCAGATACGATTCTAGGTAAGCTACTCGGCAAGCATTTCACTTATGAAAGTCCTTGCTTATAAATTAAAAACAAGGCAGGTCCTCCCTCAATTTTGAGGAGGATACATGGTCATTAGTGACCTACTATCATTAATTTTTAGTTGAGAATTGAACTAAGTCTAACAAGGTCACTGGTTTTCAGAATTCAAAGATTTTAGCATTTTGCTTTGGTGAATTTTAAAGGCAGAGGAAAGAATATCAACAATGACCACTTTCTAAAAAAGTGTTTGTCATAGTAGGCATTCAACAACTACCCATCCACATCAGACATGAAATGAGTTAGAAGTCAGGCATTCAAAATGTGTTAATGCTACTCACCTCAGAGTTAGCATTCCCTAAATCGTAAGCATAAAAGTGGAGCTTTAAACCAAACAAGAAAAAGTGTTAAGTTAAAAAATATGTATGAAGCACCCAGTTAAATACAATTTAACAAATAGTTTTAGTTGCAGGGATCCTCAGTATTTCCAAGGTAGAGCTCTCCACTAGTGACAAAAATAGAGAAGTCTTATGATTGCATTTATTTGTGTTATTTTTCTAAGGACTTATAAAATCTCAAAGTAGTAGTAGTTCACAGGGCAAAATTTGGCAAGGAGTACTATGCTGCTCTGTTTTTCTTCATAGATGGCTATGTTTGTGGGTAATTTAGTTATGAGGTAGACAATGCAAGCTGCAGCGACTGTTTTTCAAATATTACAGAGTACACAATATTACATCCACAGGGATGAAATCAATTTACATTCCATTATTCATTGCTTTATTTTTTTTCTATTCGCAATACAATTTCTCCGTCTAAGTTTTAGATGTCAAGAAATATTTCACAGACATAACACTGGAAGAAACCAAAGAACCCGCCGAGCACTTGTTTTATCTCTATAGAGGAAACTGTGTTGCACGTTTTGTCTGCAAACTAACACTTACCATAGATACCATTTTAAGTAGAAGCTGCAAGTGTTTTCTGCCTGCTCAGGAGGTATAAAAGCAAGAGAGTTACACACTTGTCTTACAATAAACTTGATATTTTAATAACAGCCGCTTGATTCTTAGTTTTCAATAAAGGTATTTGCTGTAAGAGCAAAGATCATTTCACCAGAATACAAGTACACATCAGCTACATTCCTATTTGCTCAACACAAACATATTTATACTCTCAATATACAAATAGCTAGCTAGGTTCATTCCTTTTCCTGCACAAAATGTATCATGGAAGTGGTAGCAAAATTATATTAAGTGATAAATGGCAAATAAAATGATTTGTCTTATAGTCCATTTTATAAAATTATATGACAGCACTTGACCGCATCACACCATTGAATCATTTGCTTTGGAAACTAGCTGTGAAGTTGACATTAAAATAAATTCAGTTCTTAAAATAAATTCAGTTTGTCTCTCTTTGCATATAATCATTAATATCCGCTATATCATAGAGATATGTTACTCCTTAGAGAAAAATAAAATGACATTACTAATGACTAACTTGAGCACGAATTCTTATTTTTCTATTTTTTTTATGTTTTTAGAGTAAAATCAAAGTTGAACTATTACAAGAGATTTCATTCTGTAATCATTTCAAATGTCTAATTTTTATAACTTTGTTGTAGAGATTATCTCTAATATCCCATTCAATTGTAATATGATAGGTTCTCGTAATGTATGCTTTTTAAAACAGCAAAATCATGTTGTACATTCTATAGGCTTGGTCAAATGTATAATGACCAATAATATAGAATCCATCATCATACTATCATATAGAATCTTTTTTCTGCCCTAGAAAAAAAGGCTTCTATGCTTTGCCTTTTCATCTCTCTCTAAGCTTAAATCTCTAGCAGCCAATGATCTTTTAATTATTTCCACAGTTTTGTCTTTTCCAGAATTTCATACTGAAGGATCTTTTGAATGCTTCCAGATTTTGGCAACTACGAATAAAGTGCCTATAAACATCCATTTACAAGTTTTTGTAGAAATGGAAGTTTTCAACTTAAATATCAAGGAGAACAATTGCTGGACCATGGTGAGAGCATGTATAGTTTCGTAAATGGCACAACTATAAGAAACTGTACAACTGTTTTCCGGAGAGGCGGCACCATTTGGCATTCCCACCAGGAATGAATCAGAGTTCCTGTTGCGCCACATCCTCCCGGCATCTGGTGTTGTCAATGTTTTGGACTTTGACCATCTAATAGCTTGTAGTGAGATCTCATTTTTGTCTTAATTTGCAATTCCTTAATGACATAGGATTTGAATATTTTTTATATGCTTATTTGCCATCTGTATGTCTTCTTTGTTGAGATGTCTGTTTAGGTTTTTGGCCCATTTTTTAATTGAGTTGTGTATTTTCTTATTGTTGAGTTTTAAGAATTCTCTGTATATTTCAGTTAGCAGCCATTTATTAGGTGTGTCTTTTGGAAATATTTTCTCCCAGTCTGTGGCTTGTCTTCTCATTCTCTTGATGCTGTCTTTTGCAGAGCAAAAGTTTTTAATTTTAATGAAATATGACTTATCAATTTCTTCTTTCATGGATCATGACTTTGATATTGTATGTAAAAAGTCATTATTATATCCAAGATCACCTAAATTTTCTCCTATGTTATTTTCCAGGAGTTTTATAGTTTTACATTTAACTTGTAGGCCTGTGATACGTTATTTTTCTTTAATTTCAGAGAGGAAGAGAGAGAAGTAGTGGCAGCAGGGGTCGGGGCGTGAGAGAATCTTAAGCAGGCTCCACATTTAGCACAGAGCCCCATGTGACGCTCAATCCAAAATCATGAGTCGTATGCTCAAACAACTCAGCCACCGAGACGCCCCTGCCTGTAATACATTTTGAATTAATTTTTGTGAAGGATGTAATGTCTATGTCTAGACATTTTTTATTTTTACATGTGGATATCTAGTTGTCCCACCACTGTTTGTTGAAAAGACTGTATTTACTCCATTGTATTGTTTTTGTGTCTTTGTCAAAGATTAGTTGACTATATTAGTGTGGATCTATTTCTAGGCTCTCTATTCTGTTCCACTGATATGTTTATCTATTTTTCCACCAACACAGTGCTATCTTAATTACTGAATCTTTATAATAAGTCTTAAATTGACTACTGTTAGTCCTACAACTTTGTTCTCCTCCTTCAATACTGTGTGGACTAGTCTAGGTATTTTTCCCCTCCACGTAAATTTTAGGATCAGTTTACCTATATTCATAAAATAACTTGCTGGGATTTTGTCAGGATTGCATTCACTCACTCTATAGATCAATTTAGGAAAATCTACCATCTTGATAATATTGAATCTTTTTTTAAGTTTTTTTTAACATTTATTTATTTTTGACAGACAGAGAGAGACAGAGCACAAGTGGGGGAGGGGCAGAGAGAGAGGGAGACACAGAATCCGAAACAGGTTCTAGGCTGTGAGCTGTCAGCAGAGAGCCTGATGCAGGGCTCAAACTCACAAACCATAAGATCATGACCTGAGCCAAAGTCAGACACTTAAATGACTGAGCCACCCAGGTGCCCAAATATTGAATCTTCTTACCATGAACATGGAATATCTCACCATTTATTTAGTTCTTTGCTATCTTTCATCAGAGTTTTGTAGTTATCCTCATATAGATCTTATGCATATTTTGTTAGGTTATACTTTTTATATTTTGAGTACTAATAGAATTGGTCATATGTTTTTATTTTGAAGTTTTATTCATTGGTGGTATATAGACAAGCAATTGATTTTTGTATACTAATGCTATATCCTGTAATCTTGCTATAATTGTTTATTAGTTCCAGAAGCTTTTTTTTCCAATACTTTCAGATTTTCTACATAGTTGATCATGTCATCTGTGAACATCTTTCCCTATTTTTGAAATACATGTTTTTTTTACTTATTAGTCTAAGAGTCACTTATATATTAAGATTATTAGACATTTATCAGATATGATTTGCAAATATATTCACCCATTGTGTGGGGTTTTTTCATGTTATTGATAGTGTCTTTTGGAGCACAAAACGATTTATTTTTTATTAAGTTCAATTTAGCATTTTTTCCTCCCTTTTCTTATTTATGATTTTGGTGTCATAGCTAAGGAATCATTGCCTAATTCAAGGTCACCAGGTTTTATAACTATTTTTTCCAAAACTTTTACAGTTTGAGCTCATATTTTATTTATTTTTTAATGTTTTATTTATTTTTGAGAGATGGAGAGAGACACAGCATGAGCAGGGGAGGGACATAGAGAGAAGGAGACACAGAATCTGAAGCAGGCTCCAGGCTCTGAGATGTCAGCACAGAGTCCGACACAGGACTTGAACCACAAACCATGAGATCATGACCTGAGCCAAAGTCGGATACTTAACAGACTGAGGCACCTAGGCACCCTGAGCTCATATTTTAAAATTTAAGTTTTAAAGTTTTACCTCTTTTTTGTTTATAGTGTGAAATAGACATGCATTCTTGTGCATGCTATTTGGTGTAACATCATTTGTTGAAAAGACTATTTGTTCCCACACTGAATTGTCCTGACCTTCCTTCAAAAATCAATTGACCATAATTATATGGGGTTGCTTACTTACTGTTAGTTCTATTCCTTTGATCTATATGTCCAATCTGATTTCAGTACCACACAGTCTTGATTATCACAGATTTGTAATGTTTTAAAATAGAGAAATAGGAGTCCTCCAACTGTGTTATTCTATTTGTTTGTTTATTTAAGTTCCAGTTAGTTAACATATAGTGTACTCTTGGCTTCAGGAGAAGCCAGTGATTCATCACTTACATATAACACCCAGTGCTCATCCCAGCAAGTGCCCTCATTAATGCCCATCTCCCATTTGGCCCATCCCCCCCACCTCCCCTCCAACAGCAAAGAATACATATTCTTTTTCCTTTTAATTACTTAGGATTGTATTTAATTTCTACATATTTGTGAATTTCTCCAAAAATTATTCTTGATGACAAAAAAAAAAAAAAACCCCTGGTCTTATTATGATTGGCTGGATTTTTTACATAGGTGCAACAAGAATAATAATTAACTGTGAGTCTCCCTGAGCACACAGTATTTAGTGAATTAAGCCCAAAGAACTTCTGTCAAGAAATTTTCTTAAGGGATCTTGGATTGGACTTGTAAAAGTATGGATTACTTCCCATTATATCTTAGGGCTAGGAAACTGTCTCTTATCTGACAGAAATTGACCTTCTCCAGCCCCTATAAGACTGAGATCCTATAAGCAATTTACCAAACTGCTTTTCTTGAAAGGACTTTGAAAGCACTAATTCTACATATGAAATCAATCCTTATTACTTAATAAATTTTCACAGTTGAAAATTTAAAATGTAACGCTCAAGGTATGATATGACCTTGGTTGAACAATTAATGTATCCTATTACTTCCTGGTAAAAATGATAGCAGATGCTTTTTGACCCTATGTAAATAATTATATTTCCATGAAAAGTAAAAGTCTCAGTAGAAATGTTCTCTGGATTGAGAGGGGGGCTTCACTAAGGTCCAAATTCCACTAAAAATACTTACAGTTTACAAAATCATAATCTACTAGATTTGGAGTTAAGAACAGCTTATTTTTTTTAAGTTTATTTTTGAAAGAGAGAGTGAGCGAGAGAGACAGCATGAGCAGGGGAGGGGCGGAAGGAGAGGAAGAGAGAGAATCCCAAGCAGGTTCCACGCCATCAGTGCAGAGCCCAATGTTGGGCTCAAACCAATGAACCATGAGACGATGACCTGAGCCAAAATCAAGAGTCAGATGTGACTGAGCCACCCAGGTGCCCCAAGAACAGCTTATTGTAAAAAAGGGCTTCTGTGTATATAAGAAAAAATACAAAACTCAAAATCATATTAACATCATTCTAAATAAATAATGACAGTTATATTATCTCCATCAGTTTATGTGGTGCTGTTTCATTAGCTTTTCTAATACTGATCAGCAACCTGCTGAAATACATCTGCTTGCAGACTAAGAATTTCTCCAATGCCTAACAGTCCTTAGTCACTTGAAAGTTGTCTAAGCATTATCAGCTCAAAGTCTTATCTAAGAGTCTATTCCTTAAAGCATCAGTAGTTGATGATATATAGTAAAATCCTTCCCCAAAGGCCCTGAGACTCTTTTTTTTCTTAATTTGTTCCTTTGTTTGTACAAATCATATCCTGAAGCTTCTATCGAACTTTCTTGAAAACATCATGGGGAAGGATCAAACAATTTGACAATAAGACTGGATGGCAGTGGTTAATTGATCACAGTAATCAATAGTATAAGTATGTAGAAGAATAAAATTCCCTACTGGAATACAGGAAATAACCGTTTCATACAGGTTTGATGAAGGATTCTCCTAAAGGTAACACTGTATTGTTGACTAACAAATATCCATATCCCTGCTGTAAAACATATAATCTCTGAAATATAATATAAATTTACATACACACACTTAACCTTGGAAGGCTGAGCATCTGTTCTGATTTGGAAATTCTTCCCATGAACCTTTTACAATAATGTCAAACTAATTCAAATTATATGGAGCTATAAAAAAACCCTAATTATTTCTGGCATCCTTTTTTAATAAAACAAAATAAAATTTTGTGCTTTTTCTTTTTTTAAATATTTTTATGTTTTTATTTATTTATTTTTGAGAGATAGAGAGAGACAGTGCGAGCAGGGGAGGGGCAGAGAGAGAGGGAGACACAGAATCTGAAGCAGGCTCCAGGCTCTGTGCTGAGAGCTCAGATGCAGGACTCGAACCCACCTGTGAGATCATGACCTGAGCCAAAGCCGGCCACTTAACTGACTGAGCCACCCAGGCACCCCCAAATTTTGTGCTTTTTCATGGGTCATCTGGGAAATATGAAAGATAGTTTAGGGATTAAGGTAACTTAAGATAACCAATTTACTCTTTAAGATAAGTTTTGATCCTGGGAAGGTATAATTCAAAGAGTTTTCAGAGGATAACTAATTGTTTTACTAAAATAGAATCATGGGTTTCCAAAAACAATGCCTATTAATAAAACACACAAAATAATAATTAATTGAATATAGAAAAAGATAATATAATTGTAAGGAAGCTTAGCTCTTTTACAAGTGAGGAACCTTTATTTTTTGTTTAAAACATAGTAATTGTTTCCACTGTCACAAACCATACCTCTGAGCCAAGAAATCCACCTTGATGGTTTCTCCAGTTAACATGGGGGAGCCTTGTTTCGGAGAGGAGGGAGTAGTTACTGTCAGTCTGTCTGTTCCTCCTTCCTCTCTCCCTCTCTTTCTTTCATAAAAGAAATATTATGCAAAATAAATGATAAGGAATATAATCAAGTCATCAATAATTAGAAACTGTAATTCAGGTGCAATTTTGAAATTCTGCTATCTGGAAAGATTAAAAAAGGATAAAGAATAACATCTAATAACATTCTTGCTAAGAGTCCTAAGGCAAAGTCATCATTTCAACAGAGAAATAGCCATATTCTAGAAATTCTAGAAAGCTCCATTTCTATGAAGGTTTTACTTAACAGTAAAGGTTTCACAGGCTTTTTTTCTGATGATTAAAACAACCCAATCTAAGCCAACTTTGTCAAAATTTAAATGCATCTTGTTGCTTCCTTTCAGAGTCAGTGTTTGTAGCCATTATAAACAAGGACAAATAAAAATTACCATTTTACAAATGATTTCAACTTTCTATATACATTTTACATCCATTCAGAATACAGTTCTGCTTTCACAGAGAGAAAGAAATTCTTTCTCACAGAAAACCTAATTTACAGCTGCAAACAAGCACCTGCATTTCTCTGTGAGAACTCTTCCTTGTGTATGCTGAACCACATATAACCAAAGTAACTAACTTCAATTTTTACAGAAAAATTAAAAATGGATGGCCACTTGAAGACTTTGTCATATGTAAGCATTTAGGCAACTATGAAAGCTCATAAATACAAATGAGCCATTCACAACTTTTTTATATCTAGATAAAACGGCAAAAAGGAACACATTCTTTTTTATTTTTTTAAGTTTATTTAGAAAGCAAGAGAGAGAGAGAGAGACAGAGAGACAGAGAGAGACAGAGAGAGAGAGAGAGAATGTGTGTGTGCACGCGCACGCACAGGAGGGGCAGAGAGAGAGGGAGACACAGAATCCGAAGCAGGCTCTAGGCTCTGAGCTGTCAGCACAGAGCCTAATGCAGGTCTTGAACTCACAAACCACAAGATCATGACCTGAGGTGAAGCTGGAGCCTTAATGGACTGAGCTGCCTGGGCTCCCCCGGAACACATTCTTTAACATAACTCAAACATCTCGCCACTCCAGAGAACAGGAGAAGAAAATATTTCAAAATAAAAGTATATAATCTTTGTAAATATTTTTTTGGCATTCAATCACTCTTAAAAACTGTCTTGTTATTTATTTAAAAATTATCCATAAATTAACTCAATTTAAGATTAGTTCAAAATTTTAAATCAACCAAAGGTGTTTAAAGTTATGCTTAAGCTTTAGGGGTGCCTGGGTGGCTCAGTCAGTTAAGCGTCCAAATTTACCTCAGGTCATGATCTCACAGTTCATGGGTTTGAGCCCTGCATCAGGTTCTGTGCTAACCGCTCAGAGCCTGGAGCCTGCTTTGGATTCTATGCCTCCCTCTTTCTCTGCTCCTCCCCCACTGGTACTCTGTCTCTGTCTCAAAAATAAATAAACTATTAAAAATTTTTAAAAATTATGTTTAAGCTTTCAAACCTCAAAACATAATTACTGTTAATATAAAAAAGTTTGTTGGAATAATGAAACAATTTAGTTGAACACAAATTTATATTTTTCATAATTTTAAATATTGTGTGGGAGTAATATAAGCTTATTTCATTATTAAGCCTATATTAGAAGTCTTAAAAGTACAGAGTTAGTATTCTCTTTACGAGTAAAAACAAATCAAAATCTTATTAAAAATATAAAATATACTTTATGCCACAATTTTGCAAACTCAAGGAAAAGATACATAACTACTAGTTATTTTTAAACTAATACTATTAATTAGGCTAATATGTCAAAAGATTAATCTTTATTATGTGAATTTGGATTTTAAAACTCTTTCTAAACCAGTTATTTCTACAATATTATCAGTTCAATTTCTTTATTCCCTGTGCATTTACAAGATTTCTACTTATATATGCACATTTTCTGGAAGAAAAGAGGTATCTGTTATTCATCACACAAACATCACCAAATGATGAAATGCTAAAGCCAAAGTCCCAATTAATGAGAATAATTTACTGGCCATACAATTAACCAGAAACAAAAATTTTAAATCCATATGGAAAATGAAGAAAGCAAAACCAAAAATAAACAAAATTAGAGAATAAAAAAAATTCAAAGCCCTATTGCTGCTTGGGATTTATTCTGAAGGCCAAGAAAAGACCTAACTAACTGGTCTGAAAACTATCCATGGGGTAGACTTTCCCACCAATGCAATTTTCTTGTCTCCACGAGGTGAGAATATGTGAGTATCTCAGTGGATGATCTATAAAACTGATTAAGTATAATTTTCTGGAAGACCAAGTCAGGACTCTTATGCATATATAAAATGGATACAGGTCACATACTTCCTATAGCTCAGAAATTAATTAGGGAACCAGTAAGATGATAAAACTGGTCCAAAGAATCTGGTACAAAGAACATGTGAGAGACTATTATTAGGCAATGTTACAATGAGATTACTTAGATACAAAACTGGCTAATGACCTACATGGCCATAAACTTCAACTTCTAGGGGTAGCATCACCAGATAAAATATAGGATGCAGAGTTAAAAGGGAATTTTAGACGAATAGGGAATAACTGCTTGAGTGTAAGTATGTCCCAAATATTGCATGCATTTTTTTATTTGCTAAAGCTGGGAACTGTTGTATTGGACAGAAATTATTTGCATTTCTTCCAGATAAAAATTTAGGAAATAACCTCTGCACTTCTAGAGATTTAAGACAGCCCTGACAATAAAAAGTCAAGCCCAGAACTATACTGAAAGAATACTGAGTAACAAGATTTCGTAAACTTAAGGTTTCCAAATCTTGGATAATTTTCCCAGTGAAGCACAAGTTAAAACTGTAAATTGGAACATACTATTTGTTGCAAAATAACACTGGGAATTAAGATATAAACAACAAGTGCAGAGATAATTCCTTAAGTCTCTTTATATTCCATTTCAGGATGCATTAGTCATTTTATCCCAGAGTACTCTTTGAGGCAGGAGATATTCTGATATTTAAAATTGTGTATCAGGGGCACCTGGCTGGCTCAGTCAGTAAATAATGTGACTCCTGATCTCAGAGATGTGAGTTTGAGCCCCGCATGGGGCAAAGAGTTTACTTGCTAAAGAAAGAAATAAAGAAATTGTTTAAAAAATTTGCATATTGTTATGCCCAGATTTTAATATCGCCCCAAAAACCAGAGACTACCAGGGAGACCGAGTCACACATGCAAAAGCAAAGGGCTTTATTATGGGCTTAGGCTGGCTGAGCCTAAGCTCGGGCTCACAGACTTTACCAATGCAGTGGATCCATGCTGAGAACCCAGAACAAAGGTGGGGTAGGGCTTTTATGAGTTTGGGAAGGGGGAGTTACAGGAAATTGTGACATAGGTACAATGATCAAATCATTATTATACAATATTATTGACCGCAGGTTTAACCATTCACCTTGCCTAGAGTATTTGTTACTTTTGGTGGGGCCCAATCACAACATTTAGAGTACTGACCAATCACAGAGTAGGCCCAGGACCCTCACGTAGGGTGTGACTAGTCTTAGCCTCCATCTTTAGGCCTGCCCTTAGAAATGTTAAAGGTGTTAGCTGGCTTTTCCTGATTGGGCGTTGCAAGGGTGGTCCCTCTTGCCTTGGGCAATGTGTGCCCTTCTATTATCTCATGGAGTCAGTTTCAGACCTGCTTCCTTACAATATCATCATCACAAATACAGGTTGGAAAGATTATTCTAAGCCTTATGGCTTTTTCAACTGCAGAATATTTGATTCCAGAAAACATAACAAACCTCATGATCAGACAAGGCAAAAATGATTCACAAGTATAATTTGAATAAGATCAGGAGCTTACTGTGTTCCCCTCTCTCTAAAGCAAACCAAGATATGCCACTCTACATTTCTGAAATGATTCTATCCTTCAAGGAATCCTTCTGCCGACCAGGAAACTATGTAATAACTATATAAATTTAATTTTGAAAGAAAAATTAATGAGTAAATGATCTTTGTTACAGAGTTCAGCAAAGAAGAAATCTTCCCAAGAGCTAGACAGATAATATTCATATGATAACTATATAAAAGAATCTCTCCAGCATAATCTAGCTAATGTCATGTATTCATTTAGCAAAGATTTACTGAGCTCTAGATCTGCACTGGACTCAGGTGACAGCAATATAAACAGGTTGGATCCCTACCTTTGTGAGCTCATGTCTATTTGGCACCTGTAGGAAGGGAGAGAAAAACAAACAAACAAAATGGTAAACTGAAGCTAAGTAACCAAACTTTAATAAATTCTCTCTACAAAGGGATTTTAGAACTTAAAGGTTAAGTATTTCTTCTGAAATACTGACAGTTTAATGAAAAGCCAATCTTAGCCTGACAATGAAAGTGTGATTTCTCTTGGTTTAAACTTTTACAATTCGGAAAGCAGTGTCAAAAACAATAACATCAGACAAAGGGCCACTTGGGAGAGGCAAAGAAGAAAATTCTGAATTTAAAAAGAGGAGAAATTTTAAATATTAGAAAGGCAGCAACATCTGTACCCACAATGAGAAAAGTAAAAGTAATGATGAATACTAAAGGGTCTTATAAAATAGAAGGTCAGCAGGTAAGAATGGTCTTTGCTCCGGCACCACTATTCAAGCAATGATCAATTTGGTAAGGTAAGGACAAAAAAGAATCATTGGGGAAAGATTTTCAAAACATATAGAAGTACCTCGTGCTCCAGATTCAAACATTCTTTCGGTGGTTGTGACAGCTAGTTGCCTATTCAAAATGGATTCTCTTCTCATGAGAAGACAGATTTTATTGAGAAACTGCTAACTGAGAAACCGTTAATGCTCACCTCCTTAGACTTCTATAGGGAAAGGTGACTCTATGACTCAATCTAGTTTATAGGATAAAAGTGTAAATCTACTAGGTGGGGCATCTAGGAAATCTAGTTTTCCTGAAAAGAGAAACAAATGTAGCTAACATGCATTTTGCCCTCTACTATTTCCCTTCTTCCTACCTGGAATGGGGAATGACAACTTTTAAAGTCAGTGCCAGTGTCTCCATCAGGAGGGCCAAAGCCCCGCTCCAAGAGTGGAGGAGCAGGAAGCAGAACAATGACCTCTGTAAGCAGCTGCACTCCTCCTAGCAATGAACGCTCCAAGGCAAAGCTGAGGGCCAAGTACAGGCTAACAGTGGCTCCCCCCACCATGTGGGTTTTGTGTGACAGTCCTCTGACACTCCCCCCTGCCTGCCCAAGAACAAATGAAAGGGGTTTTAGTGCTTGCCATTGGGATGTGGGAAACAAAGGCAAAGGAAAACTTAAATTTCCTAACTGCCTACAGCCCAATGATAAGACCTTGAAACCGGCAGTGACCTCCCTCTAGAAGCTCAGCTGCCTCCATGATGACACTTTGCTTGGGGCTTAAGGGAATCAGGGCTTAACAGCATCCTGACCCCAGGGATTCTCTGAGTCTTCTTTAACAGAGACAAATTCCTTTGGAAACTTCCTTTATCTCTACACGCCTCCCCCACAAGATATATGTTGACAATCAGACGTCAGGCTTCTAGCCCCCTGATATACACCTGAAGGGTCTCAAGACTGGGTTTTACCAAACAGTAATAAATGACATTTTCCTAACAACAGCTACCCCCTCAAGATCCTGGAAACCTGGCTTCCAAAATTCCTTAGAGACTTATGCTGTCCCTAACCCCCTCCCAACCTGAAGGTGTATAATGAGTCACTCTTCACAAGTGCACTGCAGCTCTCTCTGCCCACCCACAGGTGCTGTCCCGTGCTTTAATAAAATCACCCTTTTGCACCAAAGACGTCTTCAAGAATTTTTTCTTGGCCATCAGCTCTGAATCCCACCATTACCCCAAAGTCCCATCCTTAGGATAAGATGGCTGGGTTAAATACAAAACTGGTAATTCTCTACACTATAAGCTATCTGTATCCTTTCTACAAGACAGAAATCATTTGCATCTCTATTATATAAAAATTTGCAATTTTACAGTAATCACACTACATCTGGGATCTTTAATCAATAGTCCTGATAGTATATGTATTGATACATAAATTATATCCCATCCAAACATATAACAAACTCCAATCCAGACTTGTTGGGTGCTAGAAAAAGCTTTAGCTGTAATTAGCTGAAGGAAATACTTCATGTATGGCTTCTGTCTTTGTTTCCCTTGTTATCCACTGATCCTTATCTGAAGCCACTTAGTTTACCATCCATGCCATTATATGCGGAACAGACCTCTTCAGTTACCTTGGAGAAAATCCCATTGATATCTCACTTGTATAGTAAGCAAGGGCTCTAAGGAGAGACTAAACAAGAGAGACCATGCCTACTGTATCCTAAACACTTTTGTAGTCTAACTGCTAATAGTTACTTAGCATAAATGTAAAAACTCTGCTAATTAACAAGGAATGTCTTAATTGCAATGCATGCTTTACAAAATGAGCTAATTGTAGTTCTATCTTATGAATAGGTAGATGCAGCTTTCTCTCAGGTCTTGTTGCAAATCTTGAAGAGACTACCCTGGATTTTGGAGGAAGAAAATAATTTTGTCAAAAAGCACTGCCTCAAAACTTCCCTACTCATTGCTTAAAACACCATAGCCCAAAACTGACTTCTGGCTCTAGCCAAGTGAGGAGCTTGGCAAGTCCTCTCCCCAGAAAGCAACTATAAAGCTGAACAAAATTGACAAAAACAACCAATTCAGCACAGTGGCAGTAGTCCAAAAGCATACAACATTAGGAAGCATTTATGCTCGAAAAACTGAATATTGAGTAGAAATAGTAAGTCAGTGGCATTTTAGCCTGGGGTGCTCCTAACACCCCTCCAGCGCTGTTGACATGGCAAGGCTGGCCTGGAGGACGGACAGCTTCGCTAATGCGATCAAAATAGACTGAGCCTCTTTAAATGCACAATAGAATACACATTCTTTCCAAGTGCAAGGGAACATTTACAAAGATAGATCACATTCTGTGTCATAATGATGAGGGAGCAGAAGGCAGGCTGACAGGCCTCAAACACCCCCCCTCCCCCAGGTGGGATGTGTGTGATATTCCTTGGACACTCCTGGCTGTACAAGAACAAAGGAAAGGGGAAAACAAATGGTTAACGGATAAAGCTCACAGTCCTGCAGGAGCTGAATCTGTATCAGTTTACCAATCTTAGTAAATTATAAGAAAAAGGCAATCTTATCAATTGCCTAATTTCCAAAGAAACCTATATATGCAGTTTCCTGGAGCCCCAACATCACCCTCCCCTCCTTAGGGGAGGCGGGGGAAGGCAAGAACGAAATGGCAGATAGAACTAAATTTCCTGCAGCTCACTGACAACTACTTGAGGCTGGCAGAATAAAACATTTCTCCAGGAACTCCTACAGTCTTTAGGTTAATGTTTTTCTAGTGGGAAGATCAACATTAGTTTAACGATAGCTAGGCCTCTAGTATCCTGTGAGTCTTCTTTAGCATATGAAAATCCCTATGGACATTTCCTCTTGACTTTACCTCCCCCAACTCCATTCATAACCAGTCATTCTTCACGCGCAAGTGCAGCTCTTTCTGTCCTTGGGTCCTGTCCTTGTGCTTTAATAAAATCACCTTTTTGCACCAATGACATCTTCAAGAATACTTTCTTGGTCGTCAGCCCTGAACCCCATATCACCCCAAAACCTCATCAATAAGGTGAGTCTCAGTAGTATTAAAAGGATTCAAGTCACATTAAATATATTCTCTGATCACTATGAAATTACATCAGAAATTGTCAAAATGAGTAACGGGAAACCTCACTACAATGGACTTAGGAGGTTTTGGCAAGGGGTGCTCTCATGCTCTACCACTTGTAGTCAATTGCGGACCCAACAAACAGGAAGAGATGTGCTTGAACTTACATGGACTTGACCTTGCATGAAGATACTACTCTACTACTCCAGCTGGAGGCAGAGATGCTTTTCCTCATTCCACCCTGAGCCTGCAACAGCTCAGCCAATGAAAAGCCACCATATTTCAAACTCCCAGTTTACTCCAATGAACTTTTAGTTCATAACAGCCCTTCCCAACTTAGCCCTTCTCTCTTTAAAAAAATTTAACTCTTCTTTGTCCCCCAGATTTACCTATGGTTTTGCCCTGCCTTTTTGTCCCAGATTGCAAGTCTCTTTAACTCCTGAATAAGCCGATCTTTTGCTGGTACAGTAAGTGGAAGTCTTTACCTTGAAAGTTAACAGAATCAAAAACAAAAAGATTTCCATAAACTAAATATCATGTTTCTAAACAACCCATGGATCTAAAAAGGAAACCAAAAGTGAAATTCGACATCTTTTGAACTAGATGAAAATGAAAACACAATTTATTAACATGTGCAGGATGCCTCAAAGTGGTGTTAGAGATAAAATGCCTATATTAGAAAACAATAAAGTTTACAAATCAATTTTCTCAATTTCCACTTTAAGCAACCAAGATCCTTCAAAAGGTGAATGTCACATGCATACAATGGAATATTATTTAGCACTAAAAAAGAGCCATCAAACTACAGAAAGACATGAAGAAAACTTAAACGCACACTGCCGAATGCTAGAAGCCAATATGAAAAGGCTATACACTACACTATATGACATTCTGGGAAAGGCAAAACTATGGAGACAGTGAAAAGATCACCGACTGCCAGAAGGTTGGGAAGGAAAGAGGAAAGGATGCAACAATGGAGCATAGGGAATTTTAGATCAGTAAAATTATGTTACTGTAATAGCAAAGAAAGGTCATTAAACGTGTGTCAAAATCCACAGAATGTACAACATAAAAAATAAACCCTAAAGTAAACAATGGACTTTCATTAATAATAATGTATTAATATTGCCTTGTGAATTTTAACAAAAATATCACACTAATTCAAGATATTAATAAGACGGGAAATTGTGTTGGGGTGGAGGTATGTGGGCATAGGGGAACTGTGCACTTTGGGTGCAAGTTTTCTGTAAATCTAAAATCACTAAAAAAGGAAAAAAAGAGCACATTTTATACATATATGTCCAAACTACGTGACCCTTCCAAAGTTCAACAGATGTGATCCCTTGATTATAATAGTGGCCAGGGGGCGCCTGGGTGGCTCAGTTGGTTAAACTTCTGACTTTGGCTCAGGCCATGATCTCATGATTCGTGGGTTCGAGCCCCGCGTCGGGCTCTGTGATGATAGTTCAGAGCCTGGAGCCTGCTTTGGATTCTGTGTCTGTCCCTCCCCTGCTCATACTCACTCGCTCGCTCACTCTCTCTCTCTCTCTCTCTCTCTCAAAAAAAAAAAAAATGTAAAAAAAATAGTGGCCAGGACTTTAAAAATCAAATTTCACAGGTTGTCAAAAGAAAAAAATAGAAGTAAAGGTTAAGATTCTCCTCATTTTCAGGATCATTCTGCTGTGGTCACTCATTCACTCTGCTTCGCTAAAGCACACTGAACTTCTAAGACCCAACTGATCTCTTATTTCGATACTCTAGTAAATCTCATCATTTGGTTCTTATAATACACTCAAGTCTAGGCCATACATTTTAGCTTTAATCATGTTGTCTTGTTCAAGTGTAACATTATCTTCTCAACTAGTGTTTCTTATCCTTAAGGACAGAGAACAGAACCCGTTCCTCAGTGTGCCTGACAAACCTCAGTACCATGTAGAACATAAAGTAGGTTTAAAAATATTGCTTCATTTTCATGCTTAGAACAAATGTATTATAGTTTAAAAATCCTGAATAGCATGAATTTACTACTGATTTACAACTTAGAGCCTTTGAGTTAAAAATGCCTCTTCATAAACATGTCCCTGGAAAACATAGTGAATTAGTGCTTCATAACTTTCCCGAGTTATATGAACCCCCAAAGAGAGCACCATCTCCAGCTGGGGCCATGAAACCCAGCATATCTCAACCAGCAGAAACAAAACAAAAACAACTTTTCTTCTTTCTCTCAACTGTCCCACCATCTCAGTTAGCCTCCAACCTCAAGGAGGTGGAAGGAAGGAAAAGATAATCAGGCAAGTAGAGAAAGCACATATGAAGTGACAATGGGGTTGGAAATTAAGAGAGATGACCTATGCTGTCTCGGACTGAGCACATCATGGGGCACCTGTGTGACGGGCGCACGGGAAGGATGCACATCTGTGGACAAGGAGGAAGGAAGATCCTGGCAGAAAACAGACTTCTTAAATTTGTTTGTTTTTTAATTTAAAAAACAATTTTTTGACTTTTTTTTAATTATTGAAAGACAAAGAGAGACAGAGTGTGACCATGGGAGGGGCACAGAGAGGGGGAGACACAGAATCTTAAGCAGGCTCCAGGCTCTGAGCTGTCAGCACAGAACCAGACATGGGGCTTGAACTCACAAACTGGGAGATCATGACCTGAGCCAAAGTTGGATGCTTAACCGACTGAGCCACCCAGGTGTCCCTTATATTTTTTTGTGTTTTACTTACATAAAACATTTATATCATTTCAAAGTCAAATCTAAAATCAAGAAATATTCAGAGAAGTTTGGCTTCTATTTGTCCCTTTACCTTATTCCCCGCCTGCAACATAGTAGAGCTTCTATTTTAAAAGAGAATCCAACGAGCAGCTTCTGTTGAAATTTCTGTTAACCTGTAATGAACATAACTTTGATGATATGAAAAAAGACAACCCAAACAATGAAAAACTAGCTTTTCTGACAATCTGCTTTTAAAATGAGAGAAATTTCAACTAAGAGGAGGCTGATGGAAAGGCGAAAAACACTGCTGCTGGGGACCATGCTAAGCTTTTCTAAAAGGCAGTTGGAAGACACTTTCTCTGAATTCTTCCTTCGGATAAAGGAGCACAAGGCAAGCTGAGGGCCAAGCACAAGCTAACACTCCGGCCCCCAGGTGCAATATTTGTGATGTTCTTCAGGCACTCCTGGCTGCCCAAGAACAAAAGAAAACAAAACAAATGGCTAAGTGGTAGAGATGACAGTCATGCATGACATGAGTTTCCATCAGTTTACAACTATCTTAGTAAATCACAAGAAGAAGGCAATCTTATCAATAGCCTGATCTCCAGAAACCTAGAGACTCAGTTTCCTGGAGCCCCCACTTCACCTTCCCCTCCATTGTGTTGTGGGGAACAAAAGCAAGAGGGAAATGGCAGGTAAAATTACATATCTTTAAAACCTGTAGCCAATGGCACACACTTGAGGCAAATGCAGAGTATAACATTTCTCCAAGACCCTCATCTCTTCTACTGACTGGTCATCTTTCCAAAACTTCATCAGCATCATGAAAATATACTAATCATTGCTTTATTCCAGCAAGCCTAGAAAGACTTAGTTTGGAAACAAGAAAGAATACCCAGAATGACATCATCAAAGTCCCAAGGATAAGCTCATAGAAAGAAGCCTGAGGAGAATCCCTCTCCCTGCCATCTAATCCTAAATAACTAGGTAGTACATTAAAGACATCGGTCATGCAGTCATGATGGCATCTTATAACTAAACATACTGATGGGAATGGCCATTTCTCTCAGTCATCTATTTCTACATAACAAATTATCTCCAAATTCAATGGCTCCAAACAAAAACCATTTATTATTTATCAGTAGTCTATGGGTGGGCTGGGTGGTTCTGACTCTGGTCGGCTGGCAGTTGGATAAGGCCTAGCTGCTCTAAGACGGCCTTGGCTGGGATGGCAATAGTTTTCTTCCATGTATCTCTCCGAACTTTTCAGCAGGCTGGCCTAGGCAGATTCTCATGGTAGAGGAAGGGGACCATGAAAGGAAGCCAAAGTGTATGAGAAATTTCTCAAGACTGTTTGCATCAAATTTGCTGCTGTCCCATTAAACAAATTAAGTCACATGCCAAACCTAAGCCACTATGGGTAGGCCCTACCAAAAACTGAGACTACAGAAAGGTGCAAAATGGGGGCACAAAAATCCCACCACAATATGAAAATTAACAGAAGGCATTACTCTAGTAAAGTCGCCCCTAGGCAGAATTCATCACTAGTAAACTAAAACCAATTAAATCTGATTTAGCCATGCCAACAATTATCAAGCAAGTCTAGAAATAAGATTAAAAGAAATTACAACAGTATGTTACTGTGGTTTAGGGGACAAACTTTAATTCTTTCAATACTGTTATTTTTCCAAGCTTTCTTTCCAAATAAAATATCTATTGCAAACAATATATTCATTTTGGGGGGTTTATCCATCTTGATGTTGAAAGCAACATCACCTCCTTTTACACAACACAGGTTTTTTTTTTCTCAGATATTGAAAGCGTCATTACCTCCTTTTACATCACACAGGATTTGGGGTACCTGGGTGGCTCAGTTGGTTAAGTGTCTGACTTAGACTCAGGCCATGATCTCACGGGTCCTGGGTTTGAGCCTCAAGTTGGGCTCTGTGCTGACAGCTAGCTCAGAGCCTAGAGCTTATCTTTGGATTCTGTATCTCTCTCTCTCTCTCTGACCCTCCCCTACTCATGCTATCTCTCTCATTCAAAAATAAATAAAATATTTAAAAAATTACATCCCACAGGGTTTTTTTCCTCAAAAGTCCTCATCTTATCAAATACTCCAAACACACATACATAGTGCACATGTGCACGCACACACACAAACACAATTACCTGCACACAGAGACACTCTCCCATTTCACAACTGTGTCCACAAAAGAGCTGTACTTTCCTGAGGGTTAGTTCCTATTATGGAGTACTTATGGATGGTGGTATACAATCTTGTCTGCTTATTAGGATCACATGGGAATTCAAAAAGGTACTGATCTCTGGGCCCCACTCACAGTCCTCTGAGATGTGGATGGCATGCAATTATTTTAAAAGTTCCCCAAAAGATTCTCATGTGCAGATAGGGGGTAGAACCACTGACTTGGAGTGCTTGCCACTATTCGTTATTCTGTCATTGCTATTATCATCCATTCTTGACTAGTCATTTGTCCAACTGATATAACTGGAAACAGACAGAAACAAAGACACGGAAAGCAAATGAATTTTTTTTCTTGCAAGGGCAGTATGTTTTCGTAAGATATTTTAAAACAAGAGTTCTTCAAACATAATCTATCACAGCAATGATCTAGACTAGAAGTTGATGACAATGGAATAAACAAAATGAACACAATGTAGAGGCTGCATTTAGGCAACGGGCTTGAGCAATGGAAACCTGAGTAAAGTGACCACCAAGCTGAATGCAAACAGGCTCATTAAGTGACTCATCTCAAAATACCCATAGGCCCTAGCTGATAAATGGGCTCCTTACAACTGGGCACAGGTACCAAAAAAGAAAAATTCCACATGTTCTCATACTTCCTCACCCCCCCCCTCCACCTTTACTACATCCTCACCACCACCTCCTGGTAGACAGTCTCTCCTTTCCTGTCCTGCTTGCTCTGCCCTTGCATTGGGGCTCAATAAGCTTCTACCTCCTTTGTTCAGCCTTGGTTGAATTCTTTCACTGTCTGTGAGTGCCTCAACTTTGATCCCGTCCCTCCCTCAACACAAATCTACCCTTGTAGTTTCCTTTCCAATCATAACATAGCAAGCAGCAAGATTAAGACTTTGTTTATTTTAATATTTTTTATATATAAATTTGTTATTTATTTATAAATTATTTATTTATTTTTGAGAGACAGAACATGAGTGGGGGAGGGTCAGAGAGCAAGACAGACACAGAATCCAAAGCAGGCTCCAGGCTCTGAGCTGTCAGCAAAGAGCCCGACACGGTGCTCAAACCCATGAACCATGAAATCATGATCTGAGCCAAAGTCAGGCACTTAACTGATTGAGCAACCCGGACACCCTGAATATAAGACTTTCTAGAAGAGGAACATGAAACAGGACCAATTAAGTCTTCTATAAATTTAAGGGGACCATACTAAGGCATGAACAGCTACAATAGAGAAAAGAGTATCAATATTTTAAAGACAGACATTGTCTTCAAGATAGAATAGGTCAGTGAGTTGGTTTTAGCTCAGATCCAATGGGATAACAATTGGGCATATGGTAAATGCCTCATTGTATAGCTCTTAAATGCTAAGAATTCCTTGAGCATCTGGAACGATTTTCAAATAAATGAAGGATAACTGTTTTGTCTCAAAGTTGAGAAAGCATCTACCTTTTAAAACAGAAGACCAGAGTTAAATATTTACAAACTAGTTAGGGTAATATGTTGATGTTATAGGATTCGGGCCAGTTGATTGGCTATCATTAAAAGTGCTGTAAGTAGTGTAACCATATGTCTGATTTTCCTAATACTGTCCCTGTTTCTACTGTTAGAAATCAATCAGTGCTGCTATGTTTATTTAGTTCCTCCTTTCATTCTCAGAAATGTTCCAGCTCAGACGATATGAAGTTGAATCCACACTGAAATAATATGTTAAAATCTCTTCACAAGTTATTTAATTTCACACGATTTGCAGCAGGATCTTACATTTAGTCAATACACACTTACAGTGTGTGCCCATGAGCTCAACATGAAATCTTATTTTAAGTCAATATATTAGATTACAGAAACCAGCTTATAGTTGAAATGTCTCTTCAGTGAATTAAAGAGATTTCCTATTCAGCATTTAATTTTATCTTCCTTAATTCCACAAGAACTGTATCAGATTGTTAAATAGGAATATGTATAGGTTTTCACTAAGATCTGTTTTCACATAATAGACACAGATCTGTAAAGCAAGATCTCTAGAATTGAGGTATTGCCTTCCAGAAACTTAAAGGCAGAATTGTCTATGTCAAACATCAGTTCATTCAACCCTAGAGTTGATTACTCTGATCTAGTTGATGCCTCCTTCCTGAGCTACTTGGAAAGCTGCTGCCAGATGGAGAATAGTTCCCCTTAAGAACAATTAAGACATTTCGAATGTGACAATTTAAAAAGTAGAAGCTTTAAAAGACATATGTCTGTCCATCATTTCCTATAAAATGTCTTAAGGACCATTACAAAGAGAAAAGAAGCCCAGCAGTTCTGTTTCTGAGCTTCCTGCTAAGGCTCCATCCTAAGACTGCAATTTTATCTGTTTACATGTGAAGGGAAAGAAATTTTGCCACCCCAAAATATGCCTTTGGCAGATGGATTATTTGGAGTTGGTTATTTTTAAGAAATTGCAAACAAAAGAGCAGCTCTGAATACCAAACAGAAGTGACCCTTCTGTATGAGACATTTATTAGCCAGAGATGGTGTTTAAACTGATGGCATGGGCCGTTTTGGGGCATTCCTAAGTTTTCCTGGGCCTCTTCCAAGCACACAAGAGGCATACCTGTTATCATATTTCCATTTTTCTCCTGTGAATCTGTATTACATCAATTATTAGACCAGCCAAAACACTTAGAAGGGAAGAAAGGAAAACTTTCCTGCCCCTCTACAGATTTAGTTGTCTTGAGGCTTTTATTGAGAGAATTGCTTGAAAACTAGATATTTCTCTCCAAGTGCTGATTTCATACTAGGTTCAGGAAGCTCAAATGGCTTCTAAAGAGCATTGAACTACTGTTTCTCAGTTTTCAGTCCAAACCCAATTCCAAAAGAAAAACAATCCCTCCTCACATTCAATGTTAAATGTTGTCATTAAAGAACTTAATTTTCATTTTAAACCTACTCTGTATTTCTTCTGGGCAGTACTTTCTCAGACTTTGGTTTTAATAGTCATCTGCCCACTTGTATTATGTCGATCATATTATAAAAGACAGATCCCATTTTCATCTACCCGAGTCAGCTAATTATGCAAAACAGCATTTCCTTAGAAGTCTGTTATCTTTGTGGGCAGAAAAGAGTTCAACAGAATGACAGATTGTAAGGCTGAACCAAACAGATGCCATGACAGGCTTTGTTTCCCCTCTAAACTAGAAGGCCTAAGGTCAGTCTCTCCGGAACCATTAGGCAGTTACACATTGCCTAGAGAAGGGACCACTTTGTGGTATCCAATCAGGAAAGGTCAGCTACCTCTCCCCACATTCCTAAGGGTGAGACCTGCAGATGGGAACTTTAGATAGGACCCTGTGACCTAATGTTAAAGTTAACCCGATAGTCACCAAACAAGACCCTGAACTGGCTCTGTAATTGGTTAATTTCAAAGATACCCTAAATGTTGTAATTGGGTCCCGCCAAAAGTAACGAATGCTCTGAACAGTGTGTATGGTTAGAGCTGCTGCCAATACTGTTGTACCATTATGATTGGGTCACTGTACCTATGTCACAATTTCTTATAACTCCCCCTTCCCAAACCCCATAAAAACCCTACTCAGCCCTTGCTCAGGGCTCTCAGCACGGATCCACTGTGTTGGTGAGGTCTGTGAGTCCGAGCTTAGGCCCGCGAGCCTAAGCCGTAATAAAACTGCTCTTTGCTTTTACATGCGTGCCTCGGTCTCCCTGGCGGTTTCTGGTTTTGGGGTGATATTAAAATCTTGGGCATTACAAGCTATTCCTTTTATTTCTCTATTTCCTATTTCTCTCACTCAGGAAAAGTCTCTAAGAAAACATGGCCTAGTGTAGCCTCTTTGACTATCTTGACTTCCAGCAGGGAAATAGTGTTATCAGTTACCATGACAACCATATTTTCCCAGAGCTCCCTGCTGCACCTCATTTGCACTAAACAGGAGTGATCATTATTATCAATGAAGGCTCTGATAAAGCGCTTTTCTTTTTAATAGTTTGCAATACTCCTAGAATCCTTCCTTTCTATAGAGTAAAAAGATTCTATTAGAGACAATACATTGAGTTTTCCAAGAGAAAGTTACATTTGTCACCTGTCCATCAAACACGAAGCACAGTTTAGCCCAAGATATCTTTACCTTCTAGGCATTTTCAGAAGTTTCTACTAAGAGTACACTGTGATTTAGTCCTAAGTTTAGGTAAGATTTCTGATATTCATTAACTAACCATTTCTTCAAATTCTCTCACTTCTCTATATTGTACTGAAAGATGACTAGTTTATGACTAATTTTTCATTCAAAAGTAAAATGCAATTTTTCAAAGTGGCTTACACAATGACAACTTTTAAATGTTATCATATTAATAAGACTTTCAGGTGATACTTGATCTAGCAAACATTCATTAATTTACCATTTTCTTCTTTCCCTTCCCCCTGTATATCCTACCTTCTAAGGTTATTTTCCTTAATGACATCCAATGTCAGTCTATGGTGTCTAGGAACTCCATCCTTTTTTATTTGTGTCTAGCATAAAACAAACACATCTTATACAGTTTCTAGAAAAAAAAATCTCTACTCATATTTATTGTCATGAACTCATCCTCTGCCTACAGCCTGAATTAAGTATTGTGGCTAGAGGAATGGAGTATGTAGACTGAAATAAGACAATCAGGGTTCATCCCTTAGAGTATGGGTGGAGGGGAAAGTAGAGGTATGGGGGTTTTATCAGAAAGCACTTGGAAGGCATGGGAGAATCAGAGATGTCTGAATAAAATTAGGTGACTCTTATCAATATGAAGGGTTTGGCACTCACTATCTCAGAATAGTAAATAGCCACTAAAACCAGAGAGCAAAATTTTATTTCTGGGCTCTAATATTCAGACCAATTTCATTCATATGAATCTATTTTTGTGACAGTGCCATTCTGGTTTTTTTAATGTTTTTTATTTTTGAGAGACAGAGACAGCACGAGCAGGGGAGGGTCAGAGAGAGAGGGAGACACAGAATCCGAAGCAGGCTCCAGGCTCTGAGCTAGGTGTCAGCACAGAGCCTGACACGGGGCCCAAACCCATAAACTGTGACATCATGACCTGAGCCGAAGTCAGACGCTTAACCTACTGAGCCACCCAGGCGCCCCAGTGCCATTCTGTTTTGATTACTAGAGCTTTGGAGGACAGTTCAACATCAGTAAGTGTCATGCCTCTGGCTTTTTTGTTCTTTCTTAAAATTGCTCTAGGTTTTCAGGGTGTTTTGTGTTTCCATCCAAAGTTTAGAACTGGTTTTTTTTGTTGTTGTTTTTATTTCTGTAAAAAAAAAAAAAAAGGCCATTGGAAATGTGATAGGGATTGCACTAAATCTATACATGGCTTTGGGTAGTATGGAAATTTTAATAATATTAATTCTTCTGATCCATGAACATGGAATAACTTTCCACTTTTTAATATCTTCTTCAATTTCTTTCATCAAAGTTTTATGTCGACTCTTATCTTTTTGGTTTAATTTATTCCTAAGCATTTTATTATTTTTAATGCTATTGTGAATGGGATTGTTTTATTTCTTCTTCAGATATTTCATTGTTAATATACAGTAATGCAATTGTCTGTATATTGATTATGTATTTTGCAACTTTACTAAATATCTTGATTAGTTCTAACATTTTTTTAGTCAACCTTGAGGACATTATGCTAAGTGAAATAAGCCAGAGAAAGATAATTACTGTATGAAATCACTTATATGAGGAATCTAAAAGAGCAGAAATCAAAGAAACAGAAAGAATGGTATTTGCCAGGGGCCAGGGGAGGGGAGAATGGGGAGATGTTGGTTAAAGAGTACAAAACTTCCCACTAAAATAAATAAGTTCTGGTGACCTAATATGCATCATGGTGATGACCAGCTAATAACACTGATTTATATACTTCAAGAAAAGTTGCTAAGAGAGTAAATCATAAATGTTCTCGCCATATAAAAGAAATGGTAATTATATGACATGAATGGGATGCTAATGCTATGGTGGCAATAAGTTTGTAATACATAAGTATATGAAATAAAAATGTACATTTTACATTAACCCAATGTTGTATGTCACTTAGAGCTCAAAAAAATCTGGAAATACAAAAGGATTTTTCTAAGAACAAATATGGCTCTACCACACATTCAGTTAAAAAAAAAAAAGAGTGGGGGCACCTGGGTAGCTCAGTTGGTTAAGCAACTGACACTTAATTTTGGCTCAGGTCATAAAATCACGGTTTGTGTGACGTGGAGTCTGCTTGGGATTCTCTCTCTCTCCCTCTCTCTCAGCCCCTCCCATGTGCTCTTTCTCTCTCAAAATAAATAAACATAACAAATTTTTTTTAAAGAGCAAAGATCATATAGGGTATTGGTCTTAAAAGCTTCCCTACCCTGCCATAACAAAACACACATGCTTTCCCTACATATGAGTGTAAGTGTTAACTTGGATATTTACATGGTACTAATAAATCTCAGAGAAGTCTAAGTAACTTCTTTAGCCACTATTTAGCAGAATGTGCATTATTTTATTCAGTGATCCTTTCAGAAAGCTCAGGGTGTGGCAAGCCATTTCTTTCAAGGGTTTGATACTAAATATTTTAGGTTTTGTGGGCCACCGAGTCTCTGTACCAACTACTCAACTCTACCACTGTCACAACAAAGTAGCCACTGACAATAGGTAATCAAACAGACATGACTGTATTCCAGTATAGATTTATTTACAAGAAGAAGCAAAGAAGTGCATCTGGCCCATGGGATGTAGTTTGCTTACCTCTCATACATGATAAACGCTTCATAAAAGGAAACTAAAGAAAAATTTTGCTATTTTTACTTCAACTTGTACATGTCATTTTATCGGACAGTGAAAACTCTGTAAATCATCCTGTTTTGCCCCCTTCTCCATCCGGAATCTCAGACCTAAATTTAGTTCTCACTTGAGAAAATAGAGTAAGTACTGCTTTTCATTTACTGTAGTATATTAATCTCTTTCTATATGGTCTCACATCTCAGCTTTTATACCATATAACTTTCTTATTCTTGTATATTTTCATATCATTAAATCTTCAAATCATTTCTGGAAATAGATGAAGCATGAATTGAATTTAAATCTCTATCTCTAACACATGCACACGCACACACACACACACGTGTGTGTGTGTGCACTGCAAAGTCTCAGTCTCTCTCTTTCAAACCCATTTTCCAAATGAGCAAATTGAGATCCAGATATAGCCATAATTATAAGGGAAAAAAATACTAGTTCCTTAACCAGCACTTTTGTCTCCTATGTCTGAAACATTTATTCTAGAAATAAAATAATGTATTTAGAAATAGAAATGAATAAATGTATCCCAGAATTGACACAAAGCTAAGTGTTCTTAGTTTTACCTTTGGTAACATATAAACAGTCCTCTTTCTCTCTTTTTTCCTTTCTGCCCTCTTTGTCTTGCTTTCTCTCCGACCCTTTCCCCCACCTCTGCTGTCTATTTGCCTCTGCCTTCTACTACAGAGTTAAAGTGTGTTACCTCACACCCTAAGTCCTTACAAGATCATCTCTAAAGCAGACATTATTCTTATAATATCTGTATTATTCTTATTGGTCATTAGTATTGGTAATATTATTCTTAAAGGCTCATCTCTAATATCGGTGTTCACTCATACTCTTAAAAAGAGTCTCTTTGTCTCCCCACTTTCCCCCACCCAGCTCTACATGGACTCTGGGGTTCTCCCTACTTTGTTTGTGCCCTTATAAAAGTTTGGCATCTATGTTGTGTTCCAAGAGTCTTCCCTAGCCTGTGCTGCCACATTCAGGCCCAATTTGCTTGATCCCTCGAATGTTCTGGATTATAATTTCTTTCCTGGACTTTGGCTTTCATCTATAGCTATCAATTCTATCCTCTCTCCAGTTCTATGCTTCAGTAGCTACGGTCTGGGGCCAAAATTTTTTAATAACCTTAGGCTAAAGAACTACGGTAGGTGGTCCTCAAAATTAGCCCTCAGATGCTTTGTAAGCCAAAATGCAGGGTAGAAAGAAAACAACTACACAGAAGAGTAAATCAAACATGTAGTCATGTTGGTGTACAGTGAGTTTAGTTCATTAGCTTCTACTCACTACTATGTCAGCTGGAAACTATGTATATGCCTCCCAAAGAAAGACAACCGCAGCCTGTAAAACACTAGGCATTAATGTGCAGCAGGAACGATTTAATGGAGAAACTCATAATATTCTCTCCATACTAGGCTCTGTGAGATTATCCAAAAAAAATAATTACAAAGAAACAAAGCACTTTAATTTATCTTCAGGGATTATTATGGAAAATTTCTTCAATTCTATGATTTGGACTTTTTCACTAGAGTTATTTTATTTTGGTTTAAAAAAGTAACTGGAGTCAAATATTTCTTTTTAATGCTAAAATTTTCCAAAACACTAAGCTTTTTCGAGTACAAACTTCATTAGGGACCAAACAAGAAACTGAGCGCATATTTCACTGAAATTTTCTCCTTCCCACTGAGACTAAGAGGATAAATTAGGTTAAAAACAAACACTTAGAAAAATGAAGTAGCTTGGAAGGTGCACTTTGAAGCTCTGCTCACAGAGTTGAGGCAGAGATTGGTCAGTATCTGGTTAATTTTATTAACACTGAACAATCTTGAAGTGGGAACCTGCATTCAAACAATGCCCTGAGCTTATGACATGAGTAAAGCAAGGCCCTGTGAAGATATTTATTGGGAAAAAACACGAATTATATTTTAAAGAAAACTTTAGTTATCATCGTAAAAAAATCAGAATTTTCTATCATTTAATATCACTTTTATTTTGAATTCCATATAGGGGCAGCAGTCAGAAAGATTTTCAGGGACAAGGTTCCTAACAGTTTTATTTTATTTATTATTTATTATTTAATTTTTAAATTTTATTTTATCTCAGCCCATAAGCGTAAACACAAGCCAAGTAAAACTTAAATTTTCAATTTTTGATTAATAGGAATTTAAATTAAAATTAAAAATCATTCAATTAAAAGCATCACATTTCAAATTTTTCTAGTCCAATTACAACGTAACTCAAATAAGCACAGCTCTTTGGGAATACTTCTATTACATGACAAAACAAATATTGATATCACAGTTTGCTTTATTAATAACTGAGTACCTAAGATTACATTTTCAAGTTGCTCTATGTTTTTTGCTTCAAAAGGTAAAGCCATTATATGAACCAAGTTTATTATTATCTGGTTTAAGAAAAGAGATGGGAATTCAAAAGTGAACCAACTAAAATCCACACCATGTAGGCCTATGACCAAATCAGGAATTCAAAGGACCTTCTCAAAACCTGATACACTTAAAAACATTATCAGTGTGGGGCACCTGGGTGGCTCAGTCAGTTAAGCATCCAACCTCAGCTCAGGTCATGATCTCACAGTTTATGAGTTCAAGTCCCACATTGGGCTCTGCACTACAGTGAGGAGCCTGCTTGGGATTCTCTCTCTCTCTCTGACCCTGCCCAACTCATGCTTGCTTGCTTGCTTTCTCTCTCTCTCGCAAAAAAAAAAAAAAAAAAAAAAAAAAAAACCTTAAAAAAAAACATTATCAGTGCTTATAAATAATGAATTTCTGTTACCAGAGGTGTAATCCAAATAGAAAACTTCCCTAGAGGCTATGTTGGAAGAATGTGAAATGAGATATCAAAGTAGCTTTATGTTGCATTATCATTACATTAAAAGTGTTCAGTCATCAGTTTTCTCACAAAAGAATAGAGAATCCAGAGGACATAGGAAGATGGTGGCAGAGTGATAGGACCCTACGGTCACCTCGTCCCACCAATACAACTAGATAACTATCAAATCATCCTAAATACTGAAGAAATCAACCTGAAGACTAACAGAACAAACTCCACAACTAAGAGGACAGAAGAGGACTTATCGAACAAGGTAGGAAGTGCAGAGATGTGGTTTAGGGAAGGGGAGGGTTGGAAGCCATGGCCACAGACAAGGGTGAGAGAGGGAGGAACACACAGGGAAATGTACAAGGAGGATATTTCCCCAATGCCACTGGCTTTAAAAAGGAGAGGGGCTGAATTTCAGGAGTTCTTGCAAGCAGTGGGGCTTAAAGCCTAAAGTTTTGAAGGTCAGTGGGCTTGGCTGGAATAAAGCCTGGAGGGCACTGCTCTACTCCTGGAGGGAAGGCAGGCAAACAATCCACAGCCATAGCGATTTGAAGAGCAGCTGGGGGCACACAGTGGGGAGATTATGTGCTCTTCTAAGAGATTGCCTTGGAGAGGCAGCTTTCACCGAGAGACATCTCTGAGATAAAAGGAGCTGTCTCGTGTCATTCTCAACCCCCCTCTTCAGTACCCCCAGAATCAAGAGCATGCTGTATATACTGTATGTTAGTCTACTTGACAATAAATTATATTTTAAAGAAGAATAAACATTAAAAAATAAAAATATTTATGTACCCAACATGAAAGCACACACATATACCCAAAATATATAAAACAATTAATAATAAATATAAAGGAACTATACAATAATAATAAAATAATAATAGGGGACTTCAATATCCCACTTACATCAATAGACAGACCATCTTAACAGTAAATGAAAAAGGAAACAGTGTCTTGGAATGACATATTGGACCAGATGGATTCAACATAAATATTCAGAACATTCCATCCTAAAGCAGCATAATACACATTATTTTCAATTGCACATGGAACATTATCCAGAAGAAATCACATAGTAGGCCACAAATCAGGCCACGACAAATACAAGAACACTGAACTGATACCATGCACCTTTTCAGACCACAATGCTATGAAACTATGTCGACCACAAGAAAAAAATGTGGAAAGACCACAAATAAATGGAGGTTAAACAACATGCTTATGAACAATGAATGGGCCAACCAGAAAATTAAAGAAAAAATACATAGAAACAAATGAAAATGAAAACACGATGGTCCAAAATCTCTGAGATACAGCAAAAACTGTCCTAAGAGGGAAATACATGGCAATACAGGTCTACTTCAAGAAGCAAAAATAATCTCAAATATACAACCTAACCTGAAACCAAAAAGAGCTAGGAAAAGCACAACAAATGAAGTTAAAGCCAGCAGAAGGGACATAATAACAATTAAAACAGAAGTAAATGACACAGAAACTAAAAACAACAACAATAACAACAACAAGAGAACATATCAATGAAATAAGGAGCTAGTTCTTAAAAAAAAAAATAAAATTGATAAACCTCTAGCCAGACTTATCAAAAAGAAAAGAGAAAGGACTCAAATAAATAAAATCACAAATGAGAGAGGAGAAATAATAACTGACACCAAAGAAATACAGTTATAAGAGAATTTATTAAAAAATATATGCCAACAAATTGGACAACCTAGAAGAAACATAAATTCCTAGAAACATAAACTATCAAAACTGAAACAGGAAGAAATACAAAATGTTAACAAACTGATTTTCAGCCATGAAACTGAGTCAGTAGTCAAAGGACTCCAAACAAACAAAAGTCCAGGATGAGATGGTTTCACAGGCAAATTCCACCAACCATTTAAAGAGTTGATATCTACACTTCTCAAACTATTCCAAAAAATAGAAAAGGAAAGAAAACTTTCAAATTCATTCTATAAGACCACTGATACCAAGACACCACAAATAAAGAGAACAACAGGCCACTATCTTTGATGAACACAGATGGAAAAATCCTCAACAAAATACTAGCAAACCAAATCCAACAATACATTTAAAAAATCATTCAGAGATAAGGGGGATTTATTTGCGGGCTTCAGGGGTGGTTCAATATTTACAAATCAAAAAACATGATCATCACACTAAAAAAAGAAAGGATAAGAACTACATGATCATTTCAAAACATGCAGAAAAAGCATTTGACAAAGTAAAACATCCATTCATGATAGAAACTCTTAACAAAGTAGGTTTAGGGGGAACATGTGTCAACATGATAAAGGCCATATATGAAAAACCCACCGCTAGTATCATCCTCCATGGGGAAAAACTGAGACCTTTTCATCTATAGTCAGGAATAAGACAGGAAGTTCACTCTCACCACTACTATTCAAGTATTCAAAGTCTTAGCCCCAACAGTCAGACAATAAAAGGAAATAAAAGGCATCTAAATCAGCAAGAAAGAGGTCAAATTTTCACTATTCTCAAATGACTGATACTCTATATAGAAAACCCTAAGGGCGCCTGGGTGGCTCAGTCAGTTAAGTGTCTGACTCTTGATTTTGGCTCAGGTCATGATCTCACGGTTCATGAGTTCGAGCCCCACACCAGGTTCTGAGCTGGCAGTACAGAGACTGCTTAGGATTCTCTCTCTTCTTCTCTTTCTCTCTGCCTCTGTCTCTCTCCCTCTGAAAAATAAACATTAAAAAAGAAAACCAAAAAGACTCTACCAAAAAACTGCCAGAACTGATTAACAAATTCAGTAAAGTCACAAGATACAAAAATCAATGCATAAAAATCTGTTGCATTTCTATATACCAATTATGAAGCAGCAGAAAGAGAAGTTAAGGAATCAATCCCATTTAAAATTGCAAAAAAACTGGGGTACCTGGGTGGCTCAGTCAGTTAAGCTGCCAACTTTGGCTCAGGTCATGATATCACGGCTCTGTGCTGACAGCTCAGAGCTTGGAGCCCATTTTGGATTCTCTGTCTCCCTCTCTCTATGCCCCTCCCTCGCTCATGCTGTCTCTTTCCTTCAAATAAAAATTTTTAAACTGCAACAAAACCAATAAGGTACCCAGTAATAAACCTAACCAAAAAGGTGAAAGACCTATACTCTAAAAACTATAAAATGCTGATGAAAGAAATTGAGAATGACACATATGAATGGAAAGACATTCCATGATCATGATCATGGATTGGAAAAACGTTAAAATGTTTATATTGCCAAAAGCAATCTACACATTTAATGCAATACCTATGAAAATACCAAAAGTGTTTTTCAGAGAGCTTAATCCTACAGTTTGTATGGAACCACAAAAGACTCTGAAGACCCAAAGGAACTTTGAAAAAGAAAAGCAAATCTGCAGGCATCACAATTCTGGACTTCAAGCTATATTACAAAACTGTAGTAATCAAAATAGTATGATACTAGCACAAAAATAGACACATAGATCAACAGAACACAAGAGAAAACCCAGAAAGGAACCCACAATTATATGGTCAATTAATCTTTAACAAAGCAGAAAAGAATATCCAATGGGAAAAAGATAGTCTCTTCAACGAATGACTTTGGGAAAACTGGACAGCAAAATGAGAAAGAATAAAACCAGACCACTTTTTACACAAAAGTAAATTCAAAATGGATGAAAGACCTAAATGTGAGCCCTGTAACCATAAACATCCTCAAAGAAAACACAGGCAGTAACTTCTTGGATATTGGCCATAGCAACTTCTTTCTAGAAATGTCCCCTGAGCCAAGGGAAATGAAAGCAAAAATAGACTATTGGGACTACAGCAAAAAAAAAAAAAAAACCTTGTGCACAATGAAGGAAACAATCAACAAAACTAAAATGCAACCTACAGAATGGGAGAAGATATTTGCAAATGACATATCTGATAAAGGGTTAGTATCCAAAATATATAAAGAACTTATAAAACTCAACACCTCAAGACACAAAAAATGAATAATCCAATTAAAAATGGGCAGAAGGGGGGGCGCCCGCGTGGCTCAGTTGGTTAAGGATCTGACTTCAGCTCAGGCTGTAATCTCATGGGTTTGAAACTTTGAGCCCCACATGGGGTGAGCTCAAGTCCCACTTTGGGTGAGCTTGAGCCCCACTCTGGGTTCCACACTCCATGTGCGCTCTCTCTCTCTCTCTTTCTCTGCCCCTTGCTCACTCATGCTCTCTCTCTTTCTCAAAAATAAAATAAAATAAATAAATAAATAAATAAGTAAATAAAAGTGCACAGAAGACAGGAAGAGACTTTTTTTTCCCAAAGAAGATGTATAGATGGCTAACAGGCATATGAGAAGATGCCCAACATCACTTACCATCAGGAAAATGCTACCCAAAACTACAACAATGTCACCTCAAACCTGTCACAGTGGCTAAAATCAACAACACAAGAAACAACAGGTGTTGGCTAGGATGTGGAGAAAAAGGAACACTTGGGCACTGTTGGTGGGAATGCCAGCTGGTGCAGTCACTCTGGAAAACAGTAGGGTGGTTTCTCAAAAAGTAACAAATAGAACTACTGTAGCTCACACTACTAGATAGTTACCCAAAGAATACAAAAATACAAATAGAAAGGGATACATGTACCCCAATGTTTACAGCAGCATTCCAGACAATAGCCAAATTATGGAAATAAGTCTGTGTCCACCAACTGATGAATGGATAAAGATGGGGGGGAGGTGTGTGAATATTTACACGCACACACATATACATATATACATGTATATAATGAATATTAAGTCATAAAAAAGAATGAAATCTTGCCATTTGCAACAACGTAGGTGGACCTAGAGAGTATAATGCTAAGCAAAGTAAGTTAGGCAGAAAAAGACAGATACTATGTGATTTCACTCATATGTGGAATTTAAGAAACAAAACAGATGAACATAGGGGGAAGAAAGGAAAGAGAGAGAGGCAAACCAAGAAACAGACTCTGAACTATAGAGAACAAACTGATGGCTACCAGAAAGGAGGTTGGGACAGGGGGATGGGTGAAATACGTGAAGGGCATTAAGGAGAACACTCATTATGATGAGCACCAGGAAATGTATGGAAGTGTTGAATCACTATAGTGTAAATTGGAAACTAATATGCACTGCATGTTATTAATGGGAATTTATATAAAAACTTCTAAAAAACTTAAAAAAAGGAATATACAATCATGTATTCCAGGATAAGCTATCTAAATTAAAATTTACTCTTGGATGACCCAAAGTTAAAAATCTGGCAAATTACTACAAATGAAACAATTCTCCTTACACCTTAAGTTGCATCTGATAGTAATGTGTTTCATTCCACAATAGCCATCTGATTAAGTTTGAGAACATAATTAAGAGTTTTATATCCTTTTTAGTTTGATACATGACAATAGAGGCAGAAGCAATGATCACTTTCAGTAAGTATTTTAATAACATAATGAATGGATACAGACCAGGAGGAGTCTTCTGAAAAATTCCCACATCACAGTGTTCAGAACCTCATGGCTATATTAAAGTTATAATATTCTGAGATGCACTTGCATTTTTTAATACATATACTAAAGTCATAAATAGTAGGTAAGATTCTGAGAGAACACAGCAGCTTCAACCGATGTTTTTCCGACAACAGCACTAGCCATGTTTATTCTTTTAAAAGAGTATCTCAGATATTTACTCATAGACACTCAAACATCCCCATTTATTTATACGTCCTGCAGTAGAATACGAAATCTTCAGAAAACAGTTACATATTGCTAGGCCTCTCCTCCATCATTTCTTTACACCTCTTGGCACACTGGCTCCTTCCACAATGTTTAAAATAAAAATAATAGGGGTAGGCAAAAATTTCACTTGCATGTCATTCCCTATTTCCCGACAGATGCCTTTTTCACCAGGTGAAAAATATTCCCTTCTCTTTTTCTTCTAACTCCTAAAAATTGCTCTCCTTACTCCATCTCCTTGTTAATAGGATGTTCCTGTAATTGTAAAGAGGAATGACTAAGCCTAGTGACCCATGGGCTGCCAGCTGGTTCTCAAAGGAGGGTACTCTCAAGGGAAAGAAAGAGCACCAATCCTTTCCTTTCACATTCCCCTCTACAGTTTGAGGGCTTCCTGTTTTCCATTTCCCTGCCCAGATGAAATACTAGATAGTACTTCTTTTTACTACATTGTGGGCTTCTGTTGCCTGGTGCTTCTACTTCGGCTGAGGTCAGAGACAAATGCCCGGGCTATTAATCTAGTATAGGGAGCATCAAGTTCCCTCTCTAATGATGATGTATAATAACTATGAGTTAAGAGGAAATCTTCTGCTTTGTGCTTTATTAACTGTACTTCATTTTTTATAGTTCCTAAACTTAGTCCAACTTAGAAGTCTATCAATATTTCTATCCTTCCTATTATCTCCTCTTCCCTTTAACTAATGGGGAAACCACTCATAATAATTAACTGTCGGAAATTGGCTTTGAGTATGTCTAGTTGCTCTAAGCCTAGTTTCTATTCAATTCTATCTTCAAATGCTTGATTCTTCTTAAGGCTCAAGTCTCTGATCCTGACTGAAATTAACAGCAAGGGACATTATTCTGGAAGTCCATCAGTCTATAAACTCCATCCCTATCTCATTCAGTTACATTCCTGGGGCCTAGTAATGTTCAGGTCTTTGATGTATATGGTTGGAGGAAATAAATAGGCCTTTCTCCAGCAAGCCATCAAAAACTTATGCCAAACAGTGTTTGTCTTTATAATCTCACTACACAGAACTAAATAAAGAGCTCAATTAAATTCAAGTGATATTCTATAATAAACCATGAGGAGTAGGACATTCACAGGTCATTCTGAGTGATTAAGCTATTATTATTATTATAAATGATGTTACTGTGATAAGAAGATATTACTCCCCCAACTAAATCATAAGCTACACCAGGAAATGACAGCAGTCTCTTAAAATAAGCAGTTGTTCCACACTGGAATAATACCCAACCTCCACGTTTTTGTGGAGGTACACTAGTATTAGTACTGTGATTTCAATGAATGTTCTGTTCCTGGGAACATACATATTCCTAAGAGGCCTACCAGTCAGTTGCTATGGAGAGCAAATTATAAATAATTATTTCCATAAGTATTTATTGACCATCATTTATATGTAAGATAATGTACCATGTCCTGCTGAATTCACCAACAATTAGGAAAGAAACAGAATAGTCATTAAAGTAAGAGAAAATCAATCTACCTATGACAAAAATCACTCCACCCTCTTAAATACATTTTAGAATATTAATATTCACATTCACTGTTCCAATAGTTCAAAAACTTGTATGCAGGAAAAAAGATATAAATTTTCAAACAGATTACTATTACTTAGAGGGAGTATGTCAGCATGTTTGCGTTCACGGGGTAGCTACCTGTAGTCACAGCTAACTTTAAACTACTCATCATGCTCTTATTTCAGCTCTTTACTGCCTCTTCAGGGCTTGGATGTAACCAAGTCCTGGAATGACTTCATATCCTAGCAGGAGACATGGGCACCTTCCTGACCTACACAAGAGTCCTCACTGCTCCTTCACTTTCATTGTCCTGCTTCCCCTACAGAGGTTGTTCGCAGCCTGAGCTCCAGTTGTCTCTTGGCCCAAATTTGAGTGGACTTTCTTCAGACTAGATCACATTACAGCCTGCCAGGAGATTAGTTCAGTTCCAACTATGTAAAAATGGTTTGCTTTCGACACTTCTGTTCCCTGAGGCAGAGCCAGCTTCTTGAGAGTGCAATCAATCTGAACAATCACACAGGACCCCACACTCAGACTTCACGCTGTCACCATCTTGAAATTCTCCATTTATTGCTCAACTTTCATTTTGTCAGTAAAGTTCAATGAGACAATGGAGCATGCATACAAGCCAGGAAGATATGTGGAAGAAAGAAATAATCTTTACATTTTGGTACCTTTATGGTAATTTCTTGGTGCATTGTGAAAAAGGGGTCCTGCATTTTCATCTTGAAACAGGCTTTCTAAGTTATGTAGTCAAGTCTTGCTCTGAGGAGTAATATCTGAAAATGGTATCCATACTATAATTTCTTTTTAACCAAAAAAAAAAAAAAAAAAGACAACTCCAGAGATCTTGATTTTTCAAAACAGGTCTTTGAATAGCCTCAAAAAAAGTTTTGCTATGGTGAATCTTTATGATAAATACAGTACCTATCTAGTAGAGCAATTTAATTATCACAGGCTGTATTAATTACCATAATAAACTCCACTCCAATAGGACTCTAGGTAGACAAGTCTTCCAGCCTAAGGCCTCTCCTCATTAAACTGCAATTAGCATGATAAATGGGGAGTGTGATTTTGCTGCAGCCAGTATTAGCCCTACTTACTCATGAAGTGACAGGGAAAGCCATCACAGACAAGAATTAAAGATATTTAAATAAAAAACAAAATGGTAGGGTTTCCTGTCATCTGCCATTAGGCAACATCTGAGTGCAGGTGTACCTTCCACATTTCAGCTGTCAATTATGAAGACCCCAAGTAAATACCAATACTAATATTGGTTAATGCAATGTGGTGACTAAATGCAATCTGTCCTTGGAAGGTCATAAATTCTGTTAAGAAATCAAGATGATGATCATCTTTAAGCATTAACTGGAGATCTTACTAAAGAAGATGGCTGCAATGGATGGTTTCTCAAACATTCACTGTGTACTCTTACTCAAGCGATTTTATATTTCACACTAGCCAATGCTATAGCTTCAAAAGCATTACAGTACTACATGTATTAACATGTACTTCATTTGAAAATCATCCCTTAAGAAGGCTTTCATGTATATGGCTTTACTGAAACCTAAGGCAAAAAGAAATTACAGTATTTGATTTTAATCTGTGACAATATGCTGTAACTACAGCAATCAGATTCCTAGAGAAGCCCTGTACCCTTGGAACATACTCACTTTTAACCTGAGTTTCTTTAAATGGGTTTCTGTTCCCTAATATCAAATATTCCCCAAGACAAGATGTTTTGAAAATTGCCATTTTAATAAATGAATTCTCAGAGGAAGGCTACCTTACACAAAATACCGTATCATGTTCTGCTCGCATTTTAATTATTGAAAAAGAAGTACCATCTACTATATTTGATTATACTTGGCTAGCACTAGAAAAGATGGTTATTTTTTCGTCTCTGTTGTCATCCAAATACTCCATCACCTTTAACCAAAGAAGTGAAATATCTATTCACTGAAAACCATAAAACACTGAGGAAAGGAACTGAAGAAGATACAAATAAATGGAAAATAACCTGTGTTAATGGATCAGAAGAGTTAGTATCATTAAAGTATCCACATTATCCATCACTCTCTATAAATCCAATGCATTCCCTATCAAAACTCCAATGACATTTTTGACAGAACTAGAAAAAAAACTACCCTACAAGTCATATGGAACCACACTCAGAACTGCCAAAAGAATTTTGAGAAAGAAGAAAGCTGGTCGCATCAGAAGTCTTGATTTTGAACTCTATTACCAAGCTAGAATGATCCAAACAGTATGGTGCTGGCATAAAAGTGTTAGATCTTTCTTTCCCAATGCTAGTCACTGAGAATAGAATCCACAAGAAAACTGGAGTTGATCAATGAGGTTTTATTTTAGTTCAGCCAAACAGCCCCTCCCGAGCACATGTAAGTTCTCAGAAGAGTGCCCCTCCAAGTAGATGCTCAGGGTTTATATAAGCTACAGCAGAGTAGGAAAGGTCATCACTGAGGTAACCAATCATAGTTTACAGTACTTTATAGGGGTCACATTTTGACACACAAATGTTAGATTTGGTGGAAGCCTGTCATTTGTAGAGTTCATTGTCTCAGGAGAAATTTAAAATGGCCAATCATAGTTGGATACCTAAAATACCACAGGGCAGTAACTAGGTGACTTTTACCTGTGGACCTTGCTTTGGCCATGTCTTAGAAAAGGGGTGGTGTTGCTAACAGAATCTTGAAAAACAAGTTAGCCTTTAGGTTACAATCAATAGTTGCACCTTAGGGGCTTTCCAGAGCCCAGTTGTTCAACCTTTAATTATTTACCAGGAGGGGATTAGAGAGTGAAACAATGGTTGGTATTTTATCCTTAGGGTCCAGTTTGTCCAGAGGAGGTCTTAAAAAAGTAGGCAAATAGAACAATGGAAGAGAACAACTGAGCATTTAGAAATAGTTATACCTATATGGCCAACTAATACTTGACAAGGTACCCATGAATACTCAATGGAAAAAGGATGGTCTCTCCAATAAATGGTGTTAGGAAAACTGAAGAGCCACATGCAGAACAATGACATTGAGGACAGAGTGTGGGACAAGCTGAGAGACAAATGCAGGTAACAGCACACCTGTCCCCCCCCCCCCCCCCCCCCCCCCGCTATAGTTCCTGTATGATATTCCTTGGACACTCCTGGCTACTCAAAAACAAGAAAGGACAAAAAACATGCTTAAACTGGTAAGTCTCTACCAGTTTACCAGAAAAAGGCAATTCCATCAAAGGCCTGAAGTCCAGGAACTCCCTACTGTCTTAATGTTAGTGTTTTGCTAGAGGGAAAAACAACCCTAGCCTGACAATAGCTAGGCCTCCAGTAAGTCTTTAGCATGTGAAAGTCTCTTTGGAAACTTCCTCTTGACTTTATCTTCCCTGACTCCATAAAATGGTCACCCCTCACACTTGCAGTGCAGTTCTCCAAGCCAACAGGTTCTGTCCCTGGGCTTTAATAACATCACTTTTTTTGTACCAAAGACGTCTTCAAGAATTATTTCTTGGCATTCAGCTCCAGACCCCACAAACTCCCATCACCCCAAAACTTCATCAAAATTAGACCCCTAACTTATACCATTCATAAAAATTAACTCAACATAGGTTAAGGACTTAACTATAAGATGTGAAAACATAAAATTCCTAGAAAAAGGACTTAGGGTAAAAGCTCCTTGATACCGGTCTTTTTTGGCAATGATTTTGTTTATTCTAGGGAAAGGGGTGGCACAGAGCAGGACACCAAAAGCAGAAGCTGCAAAAGCAAAAATTAACAGCTGTGCCTACACCAAACCAAAATGCTTGGTACAGCAAAAACAAAAACAAAAACCACAATCAACAAAATGAAAAGGCAACCCATGGAACAGGAAAAAATATGCGCAAACCATCTACTTGATAAGGGGTTAATATCTTAAAAATATAAGGAAGTCATGCAATTCAATACCAGAAAAATAAACAATGTGATTTAAAAATGGTCAGAGAACTTGAATAAACATGTTGCCAAGGAAGACATACCAATGGCCAGTAAGTACTTGATAAGGTGCTCTACACCACTAAACTTTGCAGAAATATAAATCAAAACCATAATGTATTATCATTTCCTATCTATTATCAAAAAGACAAGATATTATAAATGCTGAGGAAAGATGTAGAGAAAACAGAACCCAGATATACTGTCAGTGGGAATGTAAATTAGTGCAGCCACTTTGGAAAATAGCATGTAAATTTCTCAGCAAATTAAAAACACAACTGTCACATGGACCAGCATTCCCACTTCTGGGCATATATGGAAAGAAGATGAAATCACAATCTCAAAGAGATCTCTGTACTCCCATGTCCATTGCAGCATTATTCATAATCGCCAAGACAGAGAAGCAACCTAGTGTCCATTAATAAATGAATGGGTGAAGAAAATATTGTTGCACATGAATTTAGCCTTAGTCCTTCCATCTTGACCCAGAGTTTACCTTCTAGGCCTGCGCTTGGGAGAGCGGGACGACATGACTATCACCAGGTACAAGAAAAAGAAAAGTAAAAAGAAAAGGGTTAATGGTCCCTATTAATGGTTATTCATGACACAGCTGGTATACTCTGTCCTTGAGGTAAGAACTATTTCTTCCAAACCCCCCTACCACCCTGAACCTTGCCTTCGGAATGACAAATGTCTTCCTGTATACCAGGATAAGGACCCTCTCCTTCTCTCTTCATAGCCCCCTGCAGTAACTGCTCAATTCTGCTTCTATACCTCCTGCTTGCTTGCTCATTATAAAAAGCCCCAAGTTCTTGGACTTGGGACGGCACATGTAAAGTTCTGTGTTAACTCCGTGCGGTCCCAGCTGGTAATAAAGACATCCTTAATTCCGCTTCAGTGATCTCAGTGTCTCTCAGCATAACAATAGGATATACACACACAGAGGAATGTTATTCAGCCACCAAAAAGATAGAAATCCTGGGGTGCCTGGGTGGCTCAGGTGGTCAAGTGTCTGACTCTTGTTTTCTGTTTGGGTCATGATCTCATGGTCTTGAGGTCAAGTCCTGCGTCAAGCTCTGCACTGACAGCATGGTGTCTGCTTGGGATTCTCTCTCTCTCCTCTCTCTACCTCACCACTGCTCTCTCGCTCTCACTCTTAAAATACATAAATAAACATAAAAAAGGGGGAAATCCTGCCAATTCCAACAACAAGGAGGGCATCATGCTAACTGAAATCAGACAGTGAATCAGAAAGAGTAAGATAAATACTGTACAATCTCACTTATATGTAAAATCTAAACACATTGAAGTCATGGAAACAGAGAGGAGAATGGTAGTTACCAGGTGCTGAGGATTGGGGAGATGAGAACGGTCCGTTCAAGGGTATCAACTTTCAATTCTAAGATGAGTATGTTCCCGGGATCTAAGGTATAGCATGGTGACTACAGTTGGCAATATTGTATTGCATATGTGGGAGCTGCTATCAGAGTAGAGCTTGAATGATCTTACCAAAACAACAAAAACAAAATGGTAATGTGAGGTGACAGAGGTGTTCACTAACCTTATTGTGCTCAACATTTCACAGTATGTATCTATATCAAATTAACACACTGCACACCTTAAATTTACATAATGTTATATGTCAATTATATCTCAAAAAAGCTGGAAAAAATTTTAAAATCTGCCAGCACTAAATGGAGAGGGCTGTCTTGATTTGGTTGTATTAATTAACCATGAAAGTTATTCAAGATGTGATCAAAAGCCAAAATAAATCATTCAGGTTTTATGTTCTTTATTTTATATTTTTGGAATGCTTATGATCTTGAAATTAAAACATGAAAACATGGAGTGTCAGGGATTGTCCTGTCTTGCAAGAACTCCAGGTCTGCATGTCCAGGCCTGACACATGTTTCTGACATCTTCGCCCAGTTCCATGCCCTCTCCCAGGGATGCCATGTGCATATGCTTAGAAGCACCACCCAAGCAAGACTGTGCCCTCTCAGTTCGTTTAAGAGTTCATCCTGAATGCCTCCTTTTCAACAATTTTCCTCACTTTGTCATTAAAGCCTGTCAATTCTGTTTGTGAAATCTACCAAATTCTCATCCTTTCTACTCTCACAGCCATAGTGCACACTCACCTCTATAGGTCTTGTTTTAGTTTACTGATATTTGCCCCCTCATAGAACTGTCGTCACTAGTATTGTTATTAATTTTGATATTACCCCTGCCACTAGATCATTATTTTGCCCTTAGGAGAGGTTCAAATATTTTAATTAAATACAACTTCAAGATTAATTTGTAGTTTAACTGCATGTTTACTTAGATTTTATCAATTACCATTCAAATATAAAAAATATTCATCAAATTTGAAAGACCTCTGTACACAGTGATACTATTTATTTTGAGCCTCAACTCTTGAAATAAAACAGCAAAAAACAATAGTGGGATGAAGAGTAAATGATATTTACTATCCATAAGGAACACTTGTTTTGTGCCAGACATTGTGTTACTTTAAATATATTATTTCATAGGGGCACCTGGATGACTCAGTTGGTTAAGTGTCTGACTTCAGCTCAGGTCATGATTTCACTGTTCATGAGTTTGAGCCCCATGTCGGGCTCTGTGCTGACAGCTCAGAGCCTGGAACCTGTTTCAGATTCTGTGTCTCCCTCTCTCTCTGCCTCTCCCCTGCTTGCATGTTTGTCTCTCTGTCTCGGTCTCTTTCTGTCTTTCTGTCTCAAAAATAAACATTAAAAATATATTATTTCATCCAATCCTTATAAAAACTCAGTGAAGTAGCTTATCAATCAAATGTACATTTTCACTATACTTTTTCTTCTACAGATGAAGAGACATAGTGGTGCCTTTATCTAATCTGAAACATCAGACTTTGTCTTGAAAGTTTGCCACTTGTGGTGCTAAATGTCTCTAATCACATACATCCTAGGATTCTTCTAGCCAGGGCCTTGTAACTTTATATCCTGTCCAATTTACTTGGCAAATCTCCTGCCACAGACAAACTGGCTTTCTTTGTGTCTTCATTCCAGGAGCTCTCACATCCTGCCCCTACTCTGGTACCTGGTAACAGGGTTTAAAAAAAAAAGAAAGGTAGCCTGGTGCCAGGCACACAGAGTAACTCAGCCTCTGAGAGTTCTGTGTTGCTAAGTGGAACACCTGGCACTATGGGAAATTGGCTACTATCACATGCTCCTCCCCTTCCACCTCCATGCAGGTGATGCATCTGTGGAGATGGGTCTTGTGCTGCAACAGGCCCAGAGCAGATTCTTTTTTCCAATTTGCTTCTTAAATAATTTTTTCTTTTTTTCTTTTAGAATATGTTAGGAAACAATTTGAATGGAATAGGCTCATTGTTCAAATATGCCTTATTGACGTTTCCTTATGGTCTCAAATGCATCACGCCCATCCATCTTCACATCTTCAAACTGTCACTACATCTTCGGGGACAACAGTTAGTACTGACTCAGGAGCACAAACACAACGGAAAAGCCAATTGGGTGAAAAGGGAAGAAAATACGGACCATGGTTGTCTGCTAGCCTTCCTTCTTAATGTTCTTTAAGCAAACCTTGAGCAGATTTTTGAGTCCCTAGCCTAAGGTTACACAGTATACTTCATTTTCCATTCATTGCCCTTCAGAGTTTACCCACGAAGAACAGTGAACTACCTGTAGCTTTTCTAACATGCCAAGCTACTTTACCTTTTGGTGCGACTGCACGGACTGCTTCCTCTTTCTAGAATTTTTGTATCCTCTTCCCCCACCTGACAAAGTTAAAGGTACTTCAACACCTTGCACTAGGTGAAGTCCGTATTAATGTATTCCAACCTGGGAACTGAATCACTTTTTCAGTGGTTAGCTTGTACATTTAGCACTAACATCTATATTTACCACACTGGTGACAATTGTCCTTTTTTGTGTTTACATTTCTAACCTACACCTAGCATAATTTGCTAGCACTGAGTAGTTTCAAAGTTTATGAAAACTTGGCTATTGAATATTAACTAAAAAAGTATCAGCTTGTATTACTTTTAAGTTGTAGGCTTTTATTTTTCTGTGCTGAATAATATAGAAGGTTTTTCAATGCGGATGACATAGGGAAACTAAAGAACTCCATAGGGGACCTGGGTGGCTCAGTCAGATAAGCGTCTGACTCTTGGTTTCATCTCAGGTCATGATCTCACAGTTCTTGGGCTTAAGCCCTGCATGAGACTCTGCAGTGCAGAGCCTGCTTGGGATTCTCTGTCTCCTTCTCTCCCTCTGCCCTTCACCTGCTCAGGCTCTCTCTCTCTCAAAATGGATACAAAATTTTTGTAAAAAAATTTATTGAAGGACTCCATTAAAAATGTGCTCTTTGCTCCTTTTCCTGTATCTATTCTGGCTAGGAGCTGTACCTCCACCCCATTTTACACGTCTTGTAATTAAAATAGGATATGTCCCCTTTATAAGGGACAAGGACTTAATGATCTCTCTAGAATAGAGCACATCTAAGGAAGGACCAGGTGAGAATGACCAGATGAAGCCATCATATGCGTATTCTAGACCACAGGAGCTAGACATCTAGATCTCAAGAACCCACAGGTCCAAGAAATAATACCTGGGCCCTTGTCTTTGTTCTGATAAGTTCGTAGATGTCCAAGAGGACATGCACACCAGACCTGGTTCTCCAGTAAAAACCCTGAGACCCTGTGCAAAGATGGGACTTATGCTCCTTTCCTTTCTGAGTCTCCCAGATACTCTATCTTTATCCACTCTCTCTGTAATTTCGGTAAACTCTGCCTTCACTTTCTGCTAGATCCCATTTGATTTCCACGCTGTACGAAGCCAAGGATCCTCTCGGCTGGTCCTGCAGGACCTCCTCTGAGTCCTGCCAGGCCTGCTGGCATCACAGACACTGCTTCTCCTCCACCAGCGACTCCCACCAGCACTCAAATATGTGCAATGTCCAAGAAGACTGGGGATGGGTAATTGCTCTTGTCAGGTGCTTTCAACTAGCATCAAATCCAGGCCCTTTAGAGCACATATTCACATAAATGACAACTGAAGTCAAACCTCTCTATGTCCCTAAATAGATGGAATCATTTCTCACCCTTCAAACCTTCCTTTCTTTCCTCTAAGGTCACATCAAAAAAATCATCATGATTAACAGTCAACATGTTCACTTTACTCAGTAAAACTTCTGAGGAATTTGTTAGATTTCTTTTAAAATTCTATAGGAAAAAAAGTCTTTCCACAGTAACTGTATAGCTCTAAAGAAATCTTGGAGGAAAATGTATCTGTCTTCAGCAGATATTTACTAAAACTATCATTATTATCATACCATATTAAATTAAGTCCTTTGTGATCAATGTACTTTGTTTGAATTGAAATCACTCACTCCATTTTAAAATCTGTCCTACAAAACCTTTCTACATGAGCAAACAGACTTAACTATGCCTCACTCAGGAGAGTATATGTGTGTATATTGATATTGATATATTTCATTGTATTTTTCCTTATTTTTCAGTGTTTATAAAACAAAAGATAATTTATTTCATTTGTATATGACATATGTACATCATATATTACATGTATACTATAAGCATATATCATATATACATATCACAACACAACTGTTATTTGAACAGAGGAAATAAAAAGATGGAGTCACCATGGCTCCTATGGCCAACCCAGTAGTCTTGAAACTTGAGCAAATGCCCTTAGCCCGCGTGATTAATTAACCCTTATTTCTTTCCCAGAAAGAACACTCCTGCACTCATGAAACAGAAACCAAACCCCCTTGAACAACCCCTGAGCACTGAGTTCATGTCTATAGCTGGCACTACCAAGTCTGCACACAATCAAGAAATGTTAGGGACCACAGAGCTACCTTCACTGATTAACTGCCCTAAACGTATTTAAAAATCCTGGGGCCAGGGGTGTCTGGGTGGCTCAGTCAGTTAAGTATCAAGTTCTTGATTTTGGCCCAGTTCATGATCACATGGCTCATGAGTTCAAGCCCCACGCAGGGCTCTGCACTGACAGCACAGAGCCTGCTTGGGATTCTCTCTCTCTCTCTGTCCTACCCCAATTCACACACATGCCTACACCTGCTTGCATGTTCACTGTCTCTCTCAAAAATAAATAAACATTAAAAAAATAAAATGTAATTAGCTATACATTGCATATTTTTATTCATTATATTCTGCTCCTTAAAAAATATGTATATATGCATATATGACATATCATTAAATGGATTTTATTAAATCTAACTCGCCAAACTTAAAAAAGAAAAGAAAAGAAAAGAAAAATACCTGGGTCAGGCAGAAACCTCAAAGTTGCCTTTTGGACAAGAGTATACCTTCTCCCCAGGGGGCTGGCCTCCTGAATAAAGCTCTTTTTCCTTTCCAGTCAAAACTTGTCTCTTGAGTGTTGGCTTTTGGGGCGATGGGCAGTCAAACCTGGGTTTTAGTAATACATATGCTTTATTCTTTAAAAAATTTTTTAAGTTTATTTATTTACTGAGAGAGAGAGAGAGAGAAAGAAAGAGCAAGAGTATATGTGTGAGCATGGATGGGGGGGCAGAGAGAAAGAGGGAGACAGAGAGAGATCCTAAGCAGGCTCTGCACTGTCGGCACAGAGCCCAATGCAGGGCTCAAACTTACGAACTGTTGAGATCATGACCCGAGCTAAAACCAAGAGTCAGCTGCTTAACCGACTGAGCAACCCAGGCACCCCACAATACACTTTAATATAAATTACAAGTAAGTAGGTATAAAAATTGTTAACTTCCTGAAAGGACATAAAGAAAATTCTAAGACATCAAGCAGCAAAAACTTCCAAAAACTCTTAGCAGCTACAGAGCTGGATGAACAAAGAGGTTTGAGGGACACCTGGGTGGCTCAATTAAGCATACAACTTTGGTTCAGGTCATGATCTTGTGGTTCATGAGTTCGAGCCCTGCATGGGGCTCTGTGCTGGCGGCTCAGTGCCTGGAGCCTGCTTTGGATTCTGTGTCTCCCTCTCTCTCTGCCCCTCTCCTACTCACACTCTATCTCAAAAATAAACATTTTTTTTTAAAGAGGAGTTAGAACAGTGAAAGGAGGTGCTTAATTGAGAAAGCTCACAGGGGGCAGAGGACTGGTATGGCTCAGTTGGTATTGCTGTCTCCAACAGTTGTATGGTGAAGCTGGCTGTATGCAAATGGAAAAACTGCAAAGCGCTTTGGGCTGTTCCCATAGGAAGGAAGCGCTTGCAGTAGCTTGGATTGTGCTGATGCTGACACTTCACTCTCTCCCTCTTCCGCCCTCACTCCTTTTTCCCCTGTCTCCTCCTCCCTCTCTCATACCCCTGTGAGCAGAGACTAACTAGGACCAACTGGCAAAGTAGCATTATTTCACAGAGGCCCAGCTCTGAGTAAGAGAGCAGAGCATGGAAGGGGGGGATTTGGGACTGATGGTAACTTGATTATGGGCATGCTTCCTCTTCTCAGGCACACAGCGACATTCCGCAGACTGTTTTGGTAAGACAATTTTGTACTCCAAAGACTTTCAATAGATTCAACATTAATATAAGGTCTCCTTTTCCATATTTAACCTGGAATGTTCTTCCTCAAAAGGAAATATTATTAGCCTTGGAACATCATATATATATATATGTATATATATACATATATATATATATGTATGTATATATATATGATTCACATATATAAATATATATGAAAATTTTCAATAGGCCATATTTAAAGTAAAGGATATCAGTTTCCTATATATTTCAATTTCCATTTTCCTTCTTCTTCCTTCCCCATTCTTTCCTTCTCTCTGATTCATTGAATGAAGGAAGGCTGCTTGATATATGTTCCAGGAATCAATGTTATCCATATCTCAGGTAAGAATGAGCAGAAGGACTTTGCAAAAAGAAAGGAGTGAATAGCAAATTGGGAAAGAGGTGAGAGACGATTACCATGTTAAATTTCAATTCTGGTGAAAAGCAAATATTTAGACTATGAAATGCTTTCTAGAATTCTCTAAAGCCTCCATAAGATGTGTCATAGATGCATTTGGGTGGCTCAGTTGGTTAAGCGTCCAACTTTGGCTCAGGTCATAATGTCACTGCTCTTGAGTATGAGCCCCGTGCCATGCTCTGTGCTGACAGCTCGGAGTCTGGAGCCTGCTTCCAATTCCGTGTCTCTCTCTCCCTCTGCCCCCATCCCACACCCCGCTCACGCTCTGTCTCTTGCTCTCTCTCAGAAATAAATTAAAAAATTAAAAAATTAAAAAGGTGTGGCATAATCAAGCAAGTTTTCAAGGATCAGGTAAGACAGTTAAGGGAAAAGGAAAGGTTTATCTTTATAAAATGGAAAGACTGATATTAGGTCTATTAATTAAAGAATACTACCTGCGGTAAGAGTTTATGTTACTGTAAGAGAAATAAATGAAAATTAACATTCACCTTTGTAACATCAACAAACTAATATTTATATGGAGCAAGAAAATGTTTCCTTATGTTCTCCTAATCAATTTCACACAGGAAAGTTTCAACTACACAGAAGACCTGCACTTTAAAAGGCAAAATGAATAAGGGCTGAAAATCGGCATGTCGTGTTTACTGTGATTTCTCAAATCTGCAATCATGTGCAGAAGTGAGTGCTAAATGTGAACTCTTCTTTCCTCCCCATTGCGATCCATTTCTCTACTATTTAGAAGATGACAGACAGTTAGTATCTACTCAACAGAGCCACAGCAAATGACAGACTGACTAGAAATGAGGTCTCATTTGCCAAGGAAGATTTAGAAAATGCACCATAATTCCATGTAATGTCAGAGCAGCGTTTGAGTCTAGAAAATAACCGTGTATTTTGATTCCAGACATAATTTCATTTTATACTAGATTACAACTCTTCCAAAGATGACCCCCGCAAAGTCCTTAAGTAATCATTTTTCTTCTTCCCTTCTTTTCCTGTCTTACTAAATTTTATGATTGCTCCTCAACATTCCACTGCAAGTATTGCCAATTTTATAAGTCTATAAACCAACAAGAAAAAGGCACACCATCCAATAGAAAAATGGGCAAATTTAAACAGTCATGAAAAGAGATATCTAAAGAGCCAATAAATACATGGAAAGGTGTTTCACCTCATTAGTCATCAGAGAAATGCAAATTAAAACCATACTAAAATATCACTATATAAGCAACAGACTGACAAATTTATAAAATGAAGTATAATATAAAATATTATGAGGATATAGAGCAAGTAAGATTTCCACTAACTCTTGGTGAGATTATGTGTAAATGCACACAACTCCTCTGTAAAAGTGACTGTCATTGTCTACCCAAGACACAGACAATGCTTCCAACTGAAATACATGCCCCAAAAATCCATGTACAAGAGTGTTATAGCAGTTTCATTTTTCACAATAAAAACTGGAAACTTAAATGTCCTGCCACAGCAGAATGCATAAATAATTGTGCCAGGATCAAAGAATGGAGTAGAAAACTGAAATGAAAATTAATAGTATACTGCCATATATTGCAAAATACATGAATCTCAGAACATAATGTTGTGGGGAAAAGCCAGACCCAAAGAATATATATTCTATTACTCCATTTCCATAAAATCCAAAAAGGTAAAAGTATCCCTTGATATTATGAGTCAGGATAGTGGTTATCTTTGGTCAGGAAGTAGTGGTGATCAAAAGGGGCAATGTGGGGCACGAGGGTGGCTCAGGTGGCTGAGTGTCAGACTCTTGATTTCAGCTCAGGTCAGGATCCCAGGGTCATGGAGATTGAGCATAGCATCAAGCCCTGGGCTCAGTGTGGAACCTGCTTAAAGATTCCCTCTCTTAGGCTCCCACCCCTCCTTCTCTCCCTCTGCCCCACCCCTACTTGTATCCCCTCTCTTTCTCTGTCTCTCGGTCTGTGTGTGTGTGTGTGTGTGTGTGTGTGTGTGTGTGTGTCTCTTTCTCTCTTTCTCTCAGAAACAGGGGGAGGGGAGTAACAAAGGAGACATCTAGAGGGCTATTCAGGGTCTGTCTCTTATTCTGGGTGATCTGGCTACATAGGATTGTTCATTTTGTAAAACTTATTGAATTCAACACTTATGTTTCACTCTGTATGTACATTATACGTCAATTTAAAAGTGTATACCTATAGCCTTGTTATTTAAGAAAATCAGATGGACTTGTGATACTGGGCTCTAACCTAGGAAAAAACCACTGATGGCCACTTAAGATAAAAAGCTTGTGACATGTAATATTATGATCACTGTTTTGCAGATGTGGAAATTGTGGTGATAAGGCCACACAGCTAGTAAGTGGAAAACCTGAACCCAGATCTGTCTGCCTCCTAAGGATTATGCAACCATATCACCTCCTAGGCCAATCTTCAGGAACATTCTCTGGAAATCAAGACTAGATCTTTACTAGCCAGTGCATGTTCCTGATACCAGATAAGATAACAGCATTTCAGGAAAAGGCTCCAACTTTTTCTGAGGTTACCATGATTTCAATGCTCTCTTCCTCTACAAATATCAGAGCAGAAATAAATCAAATAGAGCACAGACACACAACAAAAAAGATTAACAAAACTAAGAGCTGTTCTTTTTCAAAAAGATAAACAAAATTGACAAATCTTTCCCAAGACTAAGAAAAACAGATAGAAGACTCAAATGTATAAAATCATAAATGAAAGTGGAAATGTTATAGCTGAAATAAATGTATGTATCCATAACTTTCCAAGAACAAAAGGATATGGATATTACATCTTCAAGACAGGCAGTACCAGGGAACTATAACTAACACCATACATCTTATTTACGTTAGCTGCACATGTCTGTCCCATGAGGATATTTCTCTAAACATATGGAAAATGTTTACCCAATAAAGTTTATTGGCACTACAAAATGTTTATTAAATTCCACCAATAATGTACAAGGGTTCTAATTTCTCCATATCCTCACAAATACTCATTACCCCCCCAACTTTTTTTTTTTTATATATATAACAGCCATCCTAACAGGCAGGAAGTGATATCTAACTGTGACTTCAACTTGCATTTCCCTGATGAGTAGTGATACCTAGCACCTTTCCATAAACTTGTTGGCCATGTGTAGGTCTTCTTTGGAGAAATGTCTAATCAAGTCTTTTGCTCATTTTGTAATCAGATAATGATGGTTTGCTACTGAGTTGCAAGAGTCCCTTACAGACTTTGGCTATTAACCCTGTATTATTGTTTTTCAAATATTTTCTCCCATTCCATAGGTTGTTTTTTCATTCTGTTGATTATACCTTCTGCTGTACAAAAGTTTTTTTAGTTTGGTATAGATACTATAGTCATTATCAAAAATAGTATGAAAGTTCTCCCAAAACTTAAAAAAATAACTACCATAAGAACCAGCAATTCCAGTTCTGGGTATTTATCCAAAAAGAATTAAAAGCAGGATCTGGAAGTGCTATCTACACTCCTATGTTCAATGTCACATTATTTGCAATGGCCAAGTTATGGAAACAACCTATATGTCTACTAGCAGATGAATGGGTCAAGAAAACATAGTACATAATACAATAAAATATTCAGACAGAAAAGAAGGAAATCTTGTCATATTCACGATCATGGAGGACACCATGCTTAAGTGTCACACATAAGCCAGTCACAGAAGGGTAAATACTGCATGATTCCACTTACATGGGAGATCTAAACTGGTCAAAATCATAGAAATACAAAGTAGAATGGTAGTTTCCAGGGGTGGGGGAGTGGAAAATGGGGAGCTGTTGAGTGAATATAAATTTTATCAATTATAACTCAATATGGTTATTTAAAAAACATTAAAAAAAGAGAGATGAGAGATGATGACAAGTACATTTTACATTTTCTTTGAAATACTGTTTTTACGGGGCGCCTGGGTGGCTCAGTCGGTTGAGCGTCCGACTTTGGCTCAGTCATGATCTCATGGTTCATGGGTTCAAGCCCCGCATCAGGTTCTGTACTGCCAGCTAGCTCAGAGCCTGGAGTCTGCTTCAGATTCTGTGTCTCTTTCTCTCTCTGCTCCTCCTCTGTTCACACTATATCTCTCTCTATCTCTCAAAAATAAATAAATGTAAAAAAAAATAAAAAAAGAAATACTGTTTTTACTATAAATCTCAAAGCAACTACCTGAGATCCTTCTTCCTCCCCCCATGGACTTCTCAGGTCCTCATTAAGTGACACCGTCAGACACCACTTCTCCCCTCCCACCCAAGGTGCCCAGAGCCCAAGCAGTCTTCCGGCGTCCAGTCTCGTCTCCCTTCCATTCCTTCTCACACTACTTTTTTCATAGCATATCTGAAATGGATCATGCATCCAAAATAGTGTAATAAATGTACAGTTTAGGGGATAAGCATAAACACAAAAAATCAACAAAATGAATGCCCATATACTGGTACCACCCTGACTAATAAAGTGACATTATTTTGAATTCTTTCATAGTTTCTAATCAATCCCAACCCCATCTCTATCAGAGATATTCAATATCCTGAATTTTATATTAAACATGTCCTTGCTTGTATTTATAATTTTACAACATAATGTAGTTATAAACTAAACATAAACACTAAAACTAATTTAAGCAATATTTTGTTTCCTGTTTTAAAATGTAAATTAAGGTAATCATACTAATTTATTCTGCTGTAAAGTTTCTCATTATGCTATGTTACTAACATTCATCTACACAGATGCCTGTGCCTTACTCCATTTTTTCCACTACTGATCAATATCAATTGTGTAAGTATGTCACAAATTATTCTGTTTTTGATAGATATTTGTATTGTTGACAGTCTTTTTGTCATTACCAAGAGCAATCTTAAGATTACTTTTTTGGAGGCGCCTGGGTGGCTCAGTCAGTTAAGCGTCGGATTTCAACTCAGGTCACAATATCACGGTTTACCACAACCTCTTTGCTGTCAGTGCAGAGCCAGCTTTGGATCCTTGTCTCCCCCTCTCCCTCTGCCCCTCCCCTGCTCTCTGTCTCAAAAATAAACATTTTAAAAAATTACTTTTTAGTGCATCTCTTGAATACACAAAAAATTTTACAGGAATGTATCTAGGAGTGGAGCCATGGGGTCATCAGATATACATGTTTTCTTTACTAGCTAATACCAAATATTTTCCAAAGTAATCAAACCAAAACAATTTCCTTTTGTCCCACATCTTTGCTTAGTATTGTCATTATTTTAGTCATTAAAGTTAGTGTGTAGTTGGGGTGCATAAGTGGCTCAGTCAGTTAAGTGTCTCACTTTGGCTCAGGTCATGATCTCGTGGTTCTTGAGTTTGAGTCCTGCATTGAGCTCTGTGCTGACAGCTCAGAGCCTAGAGCCTGCTTTGGATTCTGTGTCTCCCTCTCTCTGACCCTCCCCCACTCACACTCTGTGTCTCTCTCAAAAATAAATAAATGTTAAAAAAATAAATAAAATAAATGTTAAAAATTTATTTTTAAAGTTAGTGTGTAGTTAACATTTTCATATGTTGGCTGGACATATGTATTACCTCTTTCCTGAAAATATAGGTCATGTCACTTGTACATCTTTATTTTTGGGGGGATGGCCTTTCCTTACTGATTTCTAACGGTGTTTGTATACTCTGAATCCTACTGGGTTGTTTTTTGTTCTCTTTTGTTTTGTTTTTAGTAATCAGTGTCAGAAATATCATTTCCCACTAGAGCTTATCTTTTCATTCTCTATCTTTTGATAAAGAGTAGTTCTCAAATTTTATGTAGATTTTATCAATGTTTTCTCTTGTGATTTCTGCTTTTTAAATCTTAAGAAGACTTTCCCTATCCAAAGGTCATAAAGATTTCTATTTCTTAAAAGAATTTAAGAAATTCTTTTACATTTAAAATCTTAATCAATCTGGAATTGATTTTTGTATTTGGATGAAGTAGGTGTCTCCTTTTTCATGTTTCTCTGATGTAGATAATGGAGTCCCCTCACCATTTAATCAATAGGCCATCCGTGTCCCACTGACATACAATGGGTCTCTGTCATATATCAAATTACCAATCACATGTTTAACTATTTTTGGCTCATTTATCACTGAACCAATGTCATAATAATATTTTAAGATATTACTTATCTACTTTTTAAAATCTGTTTTTTATTTGTTCATTTTTGAGAGACCTAGACAGCATTAGAGGTAGAGGGGCAGAGAGAGGGAGAGAGAATACCAAACAGGCTCTACTCTGCAGAGCCTGACGTGGGGCCTGAACCCACGAAACCATGAGATCACACCTGAGCCAAAGTTGGACACTTAACCGAGCACCCCTATCAAATTAATTTAGTAAAATGCTTTTCCTTGTGGTTGTGACTCCACAATGAAATACTGGAAATATTAATCATTATTTTCATTATGAATTATTTTTCTCTTCCTTGAAATATACTCAAAACTCTTCCACTCATATTTTATAACTCTTGAGACATCTCAGGCTTATGATTTGATATGTCATTCTGGGAGCTGATAAGTGGTTCTCAACCTTGGTTTTACCTTAAAATTGCCCTATACTTTTCAAATCAGAATCTCTGAGGGTGGGATCCAGATAACAATAGTTATTAAAGTCCTCCAGGCGATTCCAATCTACAAGCAGGGCTGAGAATCACTGGCCTACCGTTATATATTCATTAGCCAAACCTCACTGAAAACACTAAGTGAAAAAATAATATGTTTATTTCACTTAAATTTCACTCATTGATATCCTCCTACGTACCAGGCACTGTGTAGAGTGCTAAGTGTTAATGAACACAATCCCTACTTTCAAGAAGTTGACATTAATCAAGTAATTACTGATTAACATGCCTTGGCAAACAGATTAGTGTGCTAAAGGAGAAGTAAGATTTCTCCAAAGGCTACAACAAAGGAACCCCAACTCATGAGACAATCAAGGAGGCTTCCCCAAAGAAGTGATCTTCTAGTGATCAGCTAGGAGCTGATGGATGAGTAGGAGTTACTTAGCAAAATGGGAAGCAATGGGAAGAGAACTCCAGGCTGAAGGGGCAGCAAGAACAAAGGCCCTTCTGCATAAGAAATCAAGATCTTCTTAAGGAATTAAAGAAGTCTAGAGGCTGGAGGGCAGAAAGCTAAGGGTGACCTTAGGAGAAGAGACCACAGATGTAGCAACATCAGACCATGTCAGATGTTACAGGAGTAAGATTTAGTTTTTGTACATAAGTACTTTATTTTTTTAGAGTATTTTGGGTCATAGCAGAACTGAGAGGAAGGTAAGAGAGTTCCTATATACCTTTTGCCTTACACATGCATAGCCTCCCACCTCATCAACACCTTCACGTCAGTGGCACATTTGTCACCATGAATGAACCTACACTGAAACATCGTAATCAACCAAAGTCAATAGTTTACATTAAGGTTCATACTTGGTGGTGTACATTCTAAGGGTTTGGACACATGTATAATATAAGTACATGTATAACAGGTAGTCATCATTACAGTGTCATATGGGATAGTGGCACAACCCTCAAAGTCCTCTGTGCTTTGCCTATTCATCCCCCAACCCCAAACTCCTAACAGCAGTTTGTTCTCTTTACTGTCTCCATAGTTGGGCTTTTTCTAGAATGTCATGTAATTAGAATCATGCAGCCTTTTTAGATTGCCTTCTTTCACTTAGTAATATGCATGTAAGGTTCCTCCATGTCTTTTCATGGCTTAATAGCTCATTTCTTTTTAGTGCTGAATGATATTCCATTTTCTTGGATATACCAAAATTTATCCATTCAGCTACTGAAGAACATCTTGATTGCTTCTAAGTGTTGGCAATTATGAATAAAGGTGCTATAAATATCTGCATGTAAGGTTTTACTTTTTGTGAACCTAAGTTTTCAACTTTTCTGGATGAATACCAAGGAGTAGAATTGCTAGATCGTGTGGTACAGATGGTATGATCTTAAAGATAATATCAATTCCTTTCCCTACATATTCTCATGGCTTTGTAATCTGAATAGTACCCTCAAATATTTCATTTTGCAGTGGACAAGGAATATGAGGAATGCCTAAAGGATCTCAAACAGTAAACCCTACATACTCACCAGTATAACGCCTCATACTCTCCTGTCTTTTCTAATAAACAGTAAGGTTGTGAGTAGGGATAACATCTAGTTCAACTTTGTATATCCAAAATCTAGTATGGTAACTTAGATATAGCTGACATCTAAAAAAGATGTGTGAATTATTGTTATTCAACATTGTTTCCAGGAATGGGAGGACACGTTATTCAGACTACCCTCCTACTTAAAACAAATACAAATATGAGATAAAGTATTTGAAGAAAATTATTCAGGAGTGCCTGGGTGGCTCAGTTGGTTATGCATCCAATTTCACCTCAGGTCATGATCTCACAGTCTGTGGGTTCGAACCCCACATCAGGCTCTGTGCTGACAGCTCAGAGCCTGGAGCCTGCTTCAGATTCTGTGTCTCCCTCTCTCTCTGCCACTCCCTCACTCACTTGCACTCTCTCTCTCTCCCTTTCTCTCTTTCAAAAAATGAATAACATTAAAAAAAGAAAATCATTCAAAGCATAATAATGCAAGAAAAATACCAACACCAAATTTCAAGGCCAAATTCTAAGGGCAAAGCCAAACCTCCTTCCACATGGCTTTAATGAACATCAACTTTCTGTTCCAATTAATTAATCTTCAGTCATTGGAAAAGTGTTTGCACTTTCTCCAAGTCTTGAATGTTCCATCTCACTTTCCAACTTCCATTCACTTCCTCTTAGCAATCTTCCTTAATCCCAACTGGAGGAAGTTATCTTTCCTTTCTCTGGAACTACATTAGTAATATTCAGTTCCATTAAATTGGCAGTTAATCTAAACCTAACTGCTCTACACCACCTTTATTGTCACTCTGAATTTTTAAAATATCTGTCAATTATGTTTTGTTTCTTAACCAAGTTTTATGACTCTGAAGGGCATAGGTTTTGCTACATGCCTCTTTTATCCCTATAGATTCGTGAACCTAGACATTTAGCCAATGTTTGCTTGTATGAGTAAATTTGTTTCTAAATTGTCTCTCAATCAGTGGTTGTCAAAATTAAGCAGGCACCAGAATTACAAGGAGGGTGATTATCACAGATTAAATATGGATTGTTGGGCCCTATCTCTGGAGTTTCTGATTCACTAGGTCTGGGGAAGAGTATCATAGCTTGCTTATCTAACAGATTCCCAGGTGATAGTGATGCTGTTGGGTCCAGGACTCTGATTTGAGACTTTCTGCCCTAAATACTTGTCGAGAATAGTTGCTATAACATGGTTCTTATTCTATGTTTCTACATTTCTACATGGTATCATAATTGATGGAGACATTTATAGGGGATATTGCTCATGAAGAACTAATACATACCTGACTGGTCATTCGGCTGTGATCAGTAGTTTCAAACTCACTTTGGTTTTTTTCTTTCAACCTTTTGGTTCCCGGAGCATAGTATTATAAATCAGAAACATCCTACAGTCATAACAGGTACATCCCTTTTTATCTTGGGATGCTCTGTTATCTTCTTTTGTTATTAAAATTGTAAAACTTAGCGGGGAATTCTTTACCTTCACCAAATGTCCTCAAAATGTGAAAGCTCGTCTTGTCTGCTGATAGTATACTTTTAAGAGGACATCTGTACCTCCTCTGTTTTGTGGAGGAAGGTCATATTTATAGTGTCTCCTGTTGCCTCGATAGTCAGTGGGAATACAAGCATGACTAAAATATGGATTGCCAAGGATATGAATGTAGAGGAAGGTGAACTTGGATAGGGATGGAGAAAATGTTTTAATATAGGGATTTAACCTATGTGAGCTTTCATGAGAATTGACTCTTTTGAAAAAAAAAAAAAAAACCCCACCTACTCCCATGATGCTGGGGGGGACCATGCATTCAGAAAGCCTTCTAAGAATGGATGAGCCTAGTTGATCTCTGAACTTACTAGATTTTCAGTTGTTTCATGATTGTTTTGGCTATGTTGTATTATCTATCAAGTTTTAAATGAAGGTCATATAGTGATAATTTGAGTTCTAAACTGATAGAGTTGGCTTTGAGGAAAAAAGCAAAGTATGAAGTGGTTTTAAACATGCACTGAGCATGAGAGAAAGGTAAAAGAGAACTCCCTTGTTAACATATCTCATTAGCAATGGGTGGTACTATCAAAAATTAATTTGGTTTATTTGTGGGGCACCTGGGTAACTCAGTCAGTTAAGCATCTGACTCTTAATTCTGGCTCAGGTCATGATCTCACGGTTCATGAGATGGAGCCTTGCATTGGGCTCTGTGCTGACAGTATAGAGCCTCCTTGGGATTCTCTCTCTCTCCCCTTTCTCTGTCCCTTCCTCACTTGTGCTCATTCTCTCCCTCTCAAAATAAATAAACATTTTTTAAAAAATTTGGTGTATTTGTATGAAACACTTTGGCTCAAGTTATAGAGTTTGCTTTGTGGCAGGATGCTTACCCTACTGGGATGGTATTTTGTCTAAAATGTTAATTTCAGGGCACCTCGGTGGCTCAGTCAGTTGGGCAGCCGACTTCAGCTCAGGTCAGAATTGTATGATTGGTGAGTTCGAGGCCTGCATGGGGCCCTCTGCCATCAGCACAGAGCCTGGTTTGGATCCTCTGTCCTGTACTCTCTCTGCTCCTTCCTCACTCTCTTTCTCTCTCAAAAATAAATAGATATTTAAAAAATAATTAAAATAAATATCACTTTCCAAGCCAAAGCACTTAGTGATAGGCCAGCTCTTATAGAAGTGGAATGGGGAGGCAGGAAGTGATTTAACTTGTTTTTATAAAGGATCCTGAGTGACAATGATGTCATAAGAAACAGTGCTGTGGTGCCTCGTGACAAAGAAGGTGTAATAATCATTCTCCTTGTGTCGGTTTCCACAGGACTCTCAGGAACATGAAATCTCTCTGGCACCTTGAGGATTCCTCATTGTGAATCCTGGGTGACAACCCTCTTGGTCCTGTTCCAGATATCAGGGTTTTTCTGGAAGGCACTGAAAACCATGGAAGTGATGAGTTGCTACCTTTGAGTGACTTTACAGGCAACCCCTAACTATAGGGAAGAAAGTAGCTGAGAAAAGATGAGAGAAGCCAAAGGCATATATTTAAATCTATAGTTGCTGAGCTTCCGCAGAAGTCTTGGGGAGTTCCAGAAAACACGTGAATAAGAAAATGAGGCAGTGAAGTAAAGGGCTCGACTTGTGACTATAGATGCTACATTATCACGGATAAGCCACAACAATCACTGATGGCCAGTCACTTATAGTCACAGACTGCTTAGACTTAGAGAAGCACACATATGATTATATAGGGCAATGTCAGGAGAAGAATCTAGAAGCCAGCTGAAGATACGAAATATGTTTGTTTGCTTACTTTCTTTACTTTGCAACTAAGTCTCAAGATCATAAGTAACAAAAATGAACACCAATTTTCTAAAATGAAATGGGTCAGGACAATCAATGAAGAAAAAATATCAAAAGAATTACTAAGTGAGAGTAAAAGAACATTATGTATTATTTAACATGAGATAAGCTTAAACATATATATCATATTTTTAAGTTCAGAGGTATCAAATGCTCCTCAGAAAAGGACTTGAGACAGTATGAAAATAATGGATATGAACAGCTGATTAAATATCTCCTCATAAATTTGTTTGTAATCTTCAGATAATGTTTTACTGCATGAAATTTATACATTATTTTAGTATCAGGAATAATGACATTTAGGCAAAAAAAGTAAAGCAAAAATAGGTAACCAAGGAACTTAAATTCTGATGAACAAACTTACACTGTCAATGAGTAAACTCAGAATAAATCATCAGGAGACCACATGATACTGGATTTGCAATTTGGTTATCTGGGCCCATCTCCAGCCATTTTTACCCTTAACTCTATTTCTTTTCTTTTTTATAAGTAATTTCTACCCCTAATGTGGGGCTAGAACTCACAACCCAGAGATCAAGAGTCACATGCTCTAGTGATGGAGCCACCTAGGTAACCCTTAACTCTACAACTCTATTTCTGAGAAATCTGTAATCGTTTTAGATTAATATCCTATGAAGCGGATTTCCTGAGTATCTGGAAAGTCAGTGATTAAGAAGTATTTATTTTAGGATTCTGGGGGGGGGGAGTTGATGCTGAAAGCAGAATAATATAAAACTTCTCCATTTGTGTTAAAGCATTGCACCCATGCATTACATTTAAATAAAAAATAAACATGAAGCCAAGATAAGAGTTCATTATTCAAAACTAACAATGAACCATTTAAAAACTAAGTCAATTAATTGGCAAAACTATTGATTTTTGCCAAATTGCAACCTTTCTGTCAATTAAGGACAAATGATGGAAAAAAATATCTTGTAGCTATAGTAACACAATTTTCACAATAATACAAACAGAAATGCATTTTTCAAAAGAGAAATTTTCTTCTTAGCATCAGATATACACTGATATGCTACACTATTATTATTAATCTACCTGTTTGACATGCAGAAAAGAAATAAAAGAACATTGAGTTTAATAGTAAAGCTTAATTGTGTGCCATTTTTAATTGAAGTTTATTTTAAAAATATGATTCTAAGGTTCTAATATCCAAAGCGTTTTCAACTCCATTTATGCAAAGAAATCAACTACCTGCACTTTGGTCTACAGCATTAGGCTTATAATAAGATAATTATTTGGAGGAAATTTAAAAAAATGTTTTAATGTTTATTTATTCTTGAAAATGAGAGAGTGACAGACTGAGAGAGCGAGTGAGCAGGGGAGGGGCAGAGAGAAAGGGAAATACAGAATCTGAAGCAGGTTCCAGGCTCTGAGCTGTCAGCACAGAGTCCAACGTGGGGCTCAAAGCCATGAACCATTAGATCATGATCTGAGCTGAAGTTGGATGCTCAACCAAATGAGCCACCCAGGCACCCCTACGGGAAAATTTTTAAACAGCCATCTCCCTTGCCAAATTTAAGACTCCGTGGGAGAAGATACCATGTCTCTCGTTTTGTTCAGGTCACTGTCCCTTGTGGCTGGGTCATTGTAAATCGTCAATAGGAAAAGTTTTTTAATTTTTTAAAATATGTAGTTATTTATTGGAGGTGGAGAGCACAAGTGGGAGAGGGGCAGAGAGAGGGGGACAGAGGATCTGAAGTGGGCTCCACTGACAGGATGACAGCAGAGAGCCTGATATGGGGCTGGAACTCATGAACCATGAGATCATGACCTGGGCAGAAGTCAGAAGCTCAACTGGACAGAGCCACCCAGGTGCCCCAGGAAATTATTTTAATGACTAAGTTCCTGTACTTTCTATTTACTACAGTTTTGACAATAGTCATAATTCCTTGTTTTTATTTACTCAATAATTTATCTTCAAATATATCAGTTTACATGTAAGTATTTACAAGAATTAGAGCTTCTGGTCTATATTAAAACTCTACCAAGCAAAGAAAAGGTTAGTCTATAGAAAAGCAGAAGTCTTTATCTGAAAAAAAAACACCCTAAATATCTTCCTTCCTAGTGCCTCATATTCCATAATTTAAGAATTTCTTTCCATTTCTCTACATTGCTTTCCCCAATGGTCTTATTTTAGAAAGCATATTCTCTAGGGAGTGGACGTTCAGAGTCTAGAATATACTAGCACAAATTAGTTTTGCCATTTCACTTTTCGATTGGATTTCCCTGGCAAAAACTCTAGACTGAAATGATCTTGGTTCAATTTTTAGTCTCTTGATTGGTAGTATAAAAATATATGCAGGATACACAGGATGGAAGACTTAAATATAGTGGGGGAGAGGGTCATCAAAGGTTTTAGGCACTTCCTATTTGATTTATAAGTCTCTACTTTAACGATTTTATTCAGTAACATTTTCAAACATTTAATCTTCTCATATATATCCTGGAGCTGACTGATTGAAGTTGTTAGTAGCTGAACCTTTCTGACACATTTTTTTGATAAAAATTTTATTGACATACAACAAAAATATAGAAAAGTGCTCAATTCACAAATGTGCGATTCAATGACTTTTTGCAGTTAACATACACATATAACCAACATCCAAAAGACTAGAAGCCTCTCAAAAGCTCCTCTGGTGCCCCCTTGCACTCAGTGACTTTTCACGCCAAATGTTAGTTTTCTGACACATTTTCAGTTAGCAGCTCTCTATAGAATGTGTGGGCCCTTAGAACCTATGCTTCCTTAGTTTTTGAGCTTTATCCAAAATTATGAAAAACTGAACACAATCTCATTTGACCTATCTATAAGATTACAACACTGAAACTCAGAATAATTCACAGATCCACCAAAAGGAGAAATAACTAATTTATGCATGCCATGTTTGATATTTTTTTCTCAAAACCATATCAAAGAATTGATTCCATCTGTTCTGACTACCTCTTCCATAAAAACTGGGGAGATTAGTTCTGAAATTTGCTCCTGGAAGTAATCATTTTCAGAGACAGGCTCTAGATAATTCTTCACTTCCACTGAGTTAAAGAGAAAAGACATCTGACTTCTCTACACTACAGATTTAGAGAACTGGATCTACAAGAGACCTTAGTGACCATTCCATCCAGGCAACCCAATTTATGGATGAGAAAGTAGAGGCTCCCCAAAAAGCAAAGTGTTTTATCACAATATTAGGTAGGACAGACCATTCCCAGGACCTAATCCTCCCATATCCAGTGCAGAGTTTTTTCAAAAGGGCAGACGGAGCTGCTACTAAGGAATGAGATGTTCTGAATTAAAGCTAGCTAGGTGAGCCTGCTCCTAGCTCTCTAAGCCTTATTTTATTCAACTTTACAATGAGTTGTTGTACATATGTGGTACACAGGTAGCACTCATGGTTATTACTGTTGCCAAGAGAAGGAAAGAAATCCAGATGTGACTACAATGCCTCAAACATGGGGCATCAGACCTTTTACACAACTCTTAAGGATGTCATAATGGGAATGGGGGCATGGAATTCATGGTCTCTCAGCCTTGTAAAACATTCTGTAGTTTCCCGTAAAACCCATGAACAAAATGTTTGATGAAAGTAAAACAAGACCAATAAATGTGTTCCTTGGTCACTAGCTCTAACCAACAGATACTGAGCTATGGCTCTCAAGACACCTCAGAATGATACCTTTGGGAGGTGGAGTAAAAACTGATTATAAATGGATTATAGTCTGGGTGATTGCCAGAATGAGAGATTATATCCTACCTGCTACCTCACATATGAAAACGTGCGGGACTCTTCTCTCTTGATTTGGACACCAGCACAATGAAGCCTAAGAGGAACTGATTGGTATACACAGTCCATCATTCACTTATTTTTTTTTGTAGTCAGTTTGTTTACCTAAGTTCCACCATTAAATCTTATCTCCTGCATGTTATTTTTTCCCTTTGTATTTATCTTGCTAAAATTATCTTGATTAATTCTCATTATTTTAAACTATCAAGACTATTTTTGACACTGGTTTAACATCTGAGAATTGATCTTCGTATATGTTATGTCTTCTTCTGAGTACTTTTATATTTAATGGGGTAGAAGAAAAGGTAGGATACTGTGAGACATCTAAATTTGCTTCCATCACACACATTCCTCAATGTGCTTTGGATATAGCCATTCAAACACTTACAAATCTGCCTAAGTGTACAACTAGCCAGTTTGTCTATTACCCTCTTTTCCATCAAGACAAAGTGATAAAGAATCTCAGTTTTCCCCTACAGAAATAACAGGAAGGCTCAATCTCCATGAATTTCCCCAAATATAAGCATAATTGCTAAAATATCAACTAACTGATAATAGCAAATCACTTTAAGCTACTTCAGGTAAGGTACCTTTTTCTAAAACTTTTTTTGGTCTCCAGCTTTCTTTTGCTAACTTCGAAAAATAGAAATAGTCCTGAGAATGGTAAATCCTTTCAGGTCTAATTCTTATTTTAATTCAGACACGCAAGCCCTGAAATAAGCAAAGCATTGAAAGTATCACTGCTCAGGTTTACATACCAGAAAAAATATTCTACTTCACCCAATCTAGCTGCCCAAGAAAACAATGGATTATTCCATGGGGTCGACATCAGGTAAATGGCATAAAGTCCTATTACACAGTTCTCAAAGGAAGCACTTAAATGTCTAAACATCATTCTGACTCAGTAAATAAATAAGAGCCTAGGAATGTGAGAACTTTTCAGCTCACACAGAGGCTTGCTAGTTAAACATTCTCTCTGGGAGTTTCAAGACACCCATCTGCAGCTGTTCCACTTTTTACTGGGCTTTATGCAACACATGCTATGCAGAGAAAAACCGATGTGTTCATTCGGGTGCAGAGTAGTACTGCGGCATACTTTAGGAAAGGGAAGACAAAGTGACCACTGAAAATGGATGCAGTTTCATGGGCGTCCATGTGAGAATTATACGGCAACCCGTTTCTTATTATCAAAAGCCTCAATTCATACAAAGAATGTAGCTTGATTATGGTACACTGAGATATTTGGATAAACTTCAGAAATGTTATCTGAAACCCAAAGGAATTTTGGTTACTGGTTTTTGGTGTTTGGTTTGTTTGTTTGTTTGCTTGTTTTTTGTTACGCATAGCAGTTCTTTTCCTCTGTCATCTCTTAGCTACAAATATATCCTTTTGTATTCTACAATGCTAAGACAAGGACTCTGAAAAGTCTATTTTCCAGACTCCTTTGCCAGTTGGCTTCCCAATGGATTCAACTAATAAAAGATGCTTGAGAGGGACTGGAAAGTAGAGGTAAAGATCATCTTTCTTATCTCATACCCCAGCACCCATAGTTCCTTTCAGTTTAATTTCTCTTTGGCATACACAGAAGCAGCGTCACTGCACCTACTCCAAGGAACCAGAAGCAGCCAGGTATTCTTACCCCCTAAGAGATCTGCACTCCAGTTCTGCAGAACCCCTCCTCTGAGATCTTAGGTTACTGGAAAGAGCTGAGTGATAACTGAAGTCTGAATACCAATTCATCCAGTCCCCTCCTCCTAGATCTCAGGACCTGGTTACCCCAAACTCTTTCGGAATCTCAGACACAGAGGTGGTAGAGGCTTCTTGCAATTATTATCTGCGTTCTTTTAGCCCTCCAACACCTGTATATTCAATTCCTTGGATCAGATTCCTTCTGAATACCTAGTGGTTCGTTTCTGTTTAAGGAACCACATCATAAGTGGTAAATTATAAAATGACTTATTTTTTTCAGAACACCCTCTAAAACATATCTGAAATATCTATCCTCAGTAACAAGTAGTTTTGTGCATATTTGGGACATTCATCATCTGCAAGTGACCGAGTCAATGAAATGATTATCTGAGCTTTAAAAACCAAAGAGACAGGGGCACCTGAGTGGCTCAGTCAGCTGAGCCTCTGACTTCGGTTCAGGTCAGATCTCACATTTGTGGGTTCGAGCCCTGCGTTGGGCTCTGTGCTGGCGGCTAGTTCAGAGCCCGGAGCCCGTTTCCTGTCTTGTGTCTCCTTCTCTCTCTGCCCCTCCCCCTCTCATGCTCTGTGTCTCTCTGTATCAAAAATAAATAAAACATTAAAAAAAAGTTTAAAAAAAACCAGAGACAGATTTGCTCAATAACTATAAATATTTGAGGCAGAGAAATCTATTTCATTAAAGATGACTTGGTAATAAAGTTTGTTCTTGCTGCTTATGCAAATATTTTGCCACTGAACAAAATTTGCTGGCCACTCATCATGAGTAATGAGCCCCATACTGACAGTCTGGGTGTATACAAGCCATTAGAAGATGAGACTGATGGGAAATGATGTTCGTTAGCTGCCTCTGTGACACCTGAGCACTTTCAACACACGTTTCTTTTTTTAGTTTATTTATTTATTTGGAGAGGACAGGGCAGAGAGATGGAGAGAGAGAGAAATTCATGGACGCTGCAGAGCCTGATGTGGGGCTCGAACTCACAAACCATGAGATAATGGTCTGAGTCCAAACCAAGAGCCAGGTGCTTACTCTGCTGAGCCACTCAGGTGCCCCACAACATATGTTTCTTTAGTTTATATTCATATTAGTCTATAAGGTAAATATGATCTCCATTTTATGGAAAAGGAATATAGGCTGCAAATAAATTACTACCCAAGGTCATGTAGCTGGTATAGCAGAGGGAGAACTTCAATTCAAAGGTCTTTTTATTTTAAAAAGTCTTATTATAGACACATTACACTCTCATAAAAATCACTTAATATATATAACATATATATTATATATATAATCGTGAAGAGTGAAGACATGGTCATTTAGCTTGTGATCATCACATATTATATATTCTCAAATGTAGTTTCACTAGTCGAAATCAGAGGGTGAAAGGTATAAGGAAATAATTTAATACATCCTTCTGCTACTAGATAAGTCTTCACGTAATGCCCAGGATAAAGTTATGTAAACAAAAAAGAAATAATTAGTGTGAGAGAGGGGACAAGAAACAATTAACAATTTAATTGGATTTTGTTAAAGAAATGACAGACCAAACAATAAATAGGGAAACAGTACAGTTATCTGGGTAGAATAGAAATAATAACTGATCAGGGACAGAGACGCTGGGATTTCAATTCCCATTTCACCACTGACTCACTTGGCAACATCTGACTGCCTGTTTTTCACTTTTCCCAAAAGAAAACAGAGGGAAGATGATATGATAGCAATGCTCTATATCACTGGATCATTGTGAGAAATAACTATTCAAAGAAATTATTATCAAGTACTTAGACAATATCAAATACTACATAATACAGCTTATTATATAAAACAATTCAAATTTCCAGGGCACTGTGATGACTAAGCTTTAAAGTGATACTTTGAAAATAGGACAAGATGCCATGTATAAAATTTCGTGAGGAATTTATTTCTATTTGCATTCTAGTTGTTCTAATAGGAAAGTCTTGCTTACATAGATGGAAACAAAAAGGAACTGTGCAAGCATTCAGTTGTTCCAGTTCTTCAGAGGCCACTGAGCTAAGCTTTATTGAATCAGATGCCCTGAATGTTAAGTTTTGTCCAACTCGGCCACAACTCTACAAACAAAGCCAAAGGCCCTATGCAGACACTCAGAGGACAGTTGTCTGTGAACCTTTTACAGGAGGGCTCCATGATACCTCAGCAGGCACACAGCAGGCTGGTAGGAGACAAGCCTCAAACTAGAAGGAATAAGTTAGCTGGCATGCAGGCAAGTCTTTGACAAAAATAATAGCTCCCAAGTAATGAATAATAGTAATCTGAACCAGAATATAAACAAGTCTTAACGGAAATGAAAACCTGAAACAAAATCTAGGACCCAACATGTAATACAACTCACTGAACTCAGAATCTAGTATAATGTTAGAAAGATGCTAAAAACAAATACTTGGTATCATTTGAGAGAATGGGCAGCTGACAGGAATTTAGATGCAATAGTAGCATATCTTGAGAAGTAGGGTTCCATCTTGGGAGACTTATCTAAGATAGAAAGATGTGGATCCAAGGCCTCAATTCTGGAAAGTAAAGCTAGTTTTGTAAAGAAGAATATCAGCTCTGATCAATAAGCTGGGATAGAGGGCTTTGTCCCTTCAATGCTCTAGAAAGCTGAAAGACTCAAGTAGATGAGTAGATGAACCTCTAACCTCTCAATGGGAGACAGAAATAATTACATTCCACAAGTGCCACCAAGGTAGTGAGAATGCCTAGGGTCAGTTGCTTTTTTGGTCACCTGAATCCCCCACTGGATTTGTGGAGGGCCATTACAAGCCTCCTCTTTGCTCTCCCATTAGGTAATTAGAGGAACGGCCTACTGCTTTCTCAGTCTGGACTGCACTTACTCCAAGGTCAACGATAAGAAACCTGACAATTTATTTGTTCAGCTGAGCTGGAACCCGCAATGAAAAGGAGATTGACACAGAGTATTCTTTTTTAAGTGAAGGATATTTTTATAACATTTAAATATTCCATTGAGTACTGAATTTTAAAATACTAGAAAGAAGTATTACCTTTAATTAAGCAAACATTTTTTAATAAAGAGTTAACACCATTGACCTAGCAAGGGGCCAAGAGGAAAGAAAGATATACGTTTGGGAAACAAATGCACACAATTCATTAACCAGAGAAGGACTGCTAGCTGAAAACATTTCAGCAAGTTTCATGAAAACTTTGGGAGAAGCAGGCTAGAGGGGCTCACTCTTAGCCAGGAGAGAGGCTATGGCACATAAACAGAAGTCCAGCGTCTCTTAATGAAACAGTCTCCCAGTGAAGTCTTAAAACTTCACTTTGACTGTGGGCCAAAGTACTTTCTCAATTTTTCACAGACACTCATTTAATAGATCTTCAAAAACAGCCTATGAGCACTGGGTGTTGTATGGAAAACAATTTGACAATAAAATATTATGGAAAAAAAATAAATAAATAAAAAATTTAAATATAGTCAAGTAAATTAAACGATTTTAATTTATTAAAATTAATTAATTAATTAAACAAAAGAATTAAAAAAAACAAAAACAAAAACAAAAAAAAACAGCCTATGAGAAATGGGTATCATTTTTATCCCCACTTTACAGATGAGCAAACTTAATCATAGAAAGATTAAGTGAATGGCCCAAGGAAACACAGATACAAAACTGTGGTACTGAAGTTCCAACTCAGGCACCCTGACTCCAGAGTCCACATAATTAACCAATACATTCTTCAGCCTATTCAAAAGCTGACGCTACACTGGCAATTCTGATTAGGCAAGTGTCTTCAACATCTGACTCCATAATGATGATTCTTATTGTAGGGACAGTTAAAACATATCTATTCAGATAATCTTGGCAAAAACCATGGTTGAGTCAATAATTAAATTTAATCACCAGATAAAGCTTCAGATTAATGCTGATATGCGTTTCATTAGTAGATGCTGTGAAGCAAACTTTGATCTGTCTTACATTCAAATCATGGAGGAATGGAACTCAAATCCAGTATCTCAGAAGGTCAGATGGAAACAAAATATTGCCCAAATATCTGTAGCCACAGGAAACCTGCTGAATATTAATCAGTGCAAATCTCAGAGGGATTCAGAACTCCCATGCCAGGTTAACCAGCGACCATAGTTTAGGTTCACACAGGATTCTGTGTCACATGGTCCGAGATTATCAGTGCTCTTACTACTCAGTAACAAAAACAGCCTCAGAATGAGGAACTAAGGACACAAAACGGTTAGAAGCGGAGATGTGGACTTCAAGCCCATCAACTGATCTCTGGGTGTGTTTACTCTAACGCCTGCTTCCCTACTCACTTTAGTTTAATGTCAGCCAAAAATGATCTTAAAAGAGGGAATGAAGATAAAAAAAAAAATCACAGGACTCTCTCCTTAGAACAAGCTTCAGCACTGAAAGCTAGATGGTAACAACACTTTTTAGCTCATGATTTAAGGAAAGACTACTTAGTATCATCTTTGGCAATACTAACAATTTATAACTAGGTAGTTGTAGTTATTCAGTGTAAATAATTCACTGATGTAAAATTTACACTCTAAACTTCAGGGACGATCTGGGGGAAAAAAACTGCTGCCACAAGTATTTGTAAATTGTGTTTCTGTAAGTCAAGATTCCTGGCAGGAAACACAAATCATTTTAGTTATTTTACGAAAGAAAATATTTAAATCAGAAACTGAGGTTATGAAATCACTGGAAACCCTGGAGTAGCAGGAATCAAGGGCCATCACTGAAACTCTTGGGTTTAAAAACAAGCCACCACAGATGTGACCCAAGGGTTAGGAGCCTGTCTCTGGGCAACTGTCTCTGGACACCCACAAAGTTGGTTAATTCAATTTGAAACCCTAATTTTAACTGCCACAATTTTTTCTAGACACTCTTCTGGCTTCACAACCTCTGTAGTCCAGCAGAAACAGCATCTGGAATTTGGCCCCTGCCTGAAGTCTGAGTTCTAAATCGCTTATGAATTAATCCAGTTTAAGGTGAGCTAATTCATAGTTAGAATCCTAGCTGCAAGGGAATCTGGGAAATGTAGTTTGCCATCTTTATCCTTTGCACAACTGTATGGTGTATGTGTGTGTGTGTGTGTGTGTGTGTGTGTGTGTATATATCCAAAAAAGGTGGGAATGAATGTGGAATTCCAATCATATTCAGCATGGTGTTATGTTTAGTAATTTAATTAAAGTAAAACCACATCTTAACCAAGCTTTTAAAAAACCCAAAGTATTATACTAAGACTCTTGGTGTTCACCATTTCATGTAAGGAGAGAGGGGAGGGAGAAGAAGTGTGAAGAAGGAAGACAAAGTCTGAGGAATGTCCCGTGCATTTCTACTGTCCAGCTGTGGAGCATGGAGAAGATCCAAAAACAAAAGGATTTTTTAAATTATTCAAATTTTAAACATTAACATCCCTGGATGAAGCCATATTTTAAGAACCTATCAGTTTTTAATACCTCTAAAACTAATCGCAGAATTGATGGCAGAGTACAGGGGTGGGCTTCAGAAACAAATGCCATCCATTTTGTATTTCTGCCCTAAAGGAAATTTCAATGCTAAGTGTAACTCAGAATGAGGCTCAAATACCAGCACCTCTACTTCTGTGATCTTAAACAAGGTCATTGGACTTCAAGTAATTTTGCATGATAAGACTGAAAATATCATACTTACGGGGTTTTCTGGTGATTACATTAACTAGTTTTATAATGTTCCCAATATAAGCACCAAATGACAGGGTGAAGATAACAAATATAGTAGTGATTCAAAATTCTAAGAAATTCCAGGAAGTAGAAGAAATTGGGCCAATCACTGAGCAGATGGGACTGAAGTTGGGGTTTTACAGGTAGTAGAACCAGCAGCAGGACTTTGTAGAAAGAGGGAGTAAGTTTTAGAGGTGGTGGATGGGAAGGAGATGGTGAGTAGCTTGTAGGGCCATCACTGGAGGGAGAAAAAAATAAAGAAGAGACCACGTAAAATCTCCTTGTAACATGCTACACTTGTCAGACTTTGTGATGGTATTTACTGATGGAGAAATAATGAGGAGTTCTTTTCTGTGGAGTGCTTTTACAAAGATATCCCTGGTCTCTCTAAGTTGCTTATAGAAAACAAACCTAGAATTTTTTTTTTCCTTTATGAGGTATAGCATACTGGAAAATGTCACTGTTAGCTATGTAATATTGTCACTGTTAGCTATGTAATATTGTCATAACATATAATGGGGATGTTTATGACTGAAAGAATTCTCTTGGTGTAACTGATGCCTCTCATGTACTACTTAGGCAACTTATTTGTAAAATCGGATTCTGGGCACGCACTAACACAGAGAGCAAGAACCTGGGAGTTGCACTGGCTGTCTCAGATTTCTCCAGGCTTTACCTGCATCTAGCAATTGCCTATGCCCTTAGAGTTATTAGAAAACTTTGATACAAGGTAAAATCTGTAGTTCTAGGGAGTCTGGTTTAACTATCTGACTCTTTAAATTACCTCAGGAGCACAAAGAATTCATATAGTGGATAGCGGGTACACCCATTGAAGCAAGGACTTGTACTCATGTAACGTGAGACGGTCATTGGAAAAGAAAGTTGTAATTGAACTTTGGAGAGTTTTAAATTCAAGGGTTTGGAATTTGGATTGCATTTCATATTAAGGGAATAATAGTAGCAATGGGTGAAATAGGATGACATAATGTGTTAATCCAGTATGCATTACTGTATATAGGAGAATAGGAAAGAATAGGAAAATAGGAAATATAAAATACAAAAATAGGAAAGAAAAGAATAGAAAAGAGATGAGATTTTAGGTAAAGGGTCTCGTAGATGAATGTAATAGTTCAGGCAAAAGTGCTGAGAACACTGTAAAGGCTTGTACAAATGCTTGATATATTATAATTAAAATAGCCCTTAGAGGTTTACTGACAATACAAAATAAGGAGTTAAAAATAGTTTTTAGGGCTCTTTGAAAGGTGCTATCTGGAACAAAAACAAGTAAGTTTAAAGTTAGCTTGACAATGGATAAAATTTGAGGCTCAATGAATCAAAAGAGCAACTGGAATACACAGGAACACACACACACACACACACACACACACATTCTCTCTCTCTCTCTCTCTATCTATATATATATATATTACACACACACACACACATACATATATATACACACACACACACACACACATAATCCATGCTTGCAAATGTAGACATGCAAACATACAGTCAATTTCATAGTGAAAACTAGCTACCAATGTAGTTGGCCAAGTCCTCTGAGAGTATATACGATAAAGAGCGAATTCATGCCTGACTTAAGGGGTCAACCCAAAAAAAATCACAGAAGTGGTCCCACCGGTCCTCCTCCTGTTCTTCCTCCTCTGGTCACAAAATGGGACAAATGAGGGCAAGGACGGATTTTTATAATACTGACCTATTCTCAGCCATGCTTTCTCTTGCCAGACCCCAGTAAATTAGTTCTTCCATTTGTTTTAAGGGAGGAAATGCCTGGTGTTTGACATTCCAAATATCCTTTGAAGCATGATATGCACCCTAGTAACTCCACACTCCAACTGGGGCACCTATCTCTTCACTCAAACCTTTTTATGACCATTCTTCCATAAAAAGCAGATCTGTTTAAAAATAGTTCATACTTTCCAAAGCTGATTCATCACAAGTGGGTCTCTCTCTACTTGGTGTATGAGGACCAGTTGTGGGTATGGGGTGTTGTGGTAAGCTGAACAATGGTTCCCCAAAGATATCCATGACCCAATTCCTGGAACCTATGAATATATTCCCTTACTGAGAAAAATAGAGTGTCATAGATTTTCCAGGTGAGTCCAATGTCACTACAGGGGTCCCTGGAACAAAGAGCCAGTAGAGTTAGAGTGACAGAGAAGATATGATGATGAAAGTACAGGTTGGAGTGATGAGAAGAAGGGAATATGAACCACTGAATGTATGCAGCTTCTAGAAGATGCAAAAGGCAAAGAAAGTGATCCTTCCCTAGAGCCTGCAGAAGGAGCCAAGCCTGCTGACACCTCGTATTTAGCTCAGTAAGAATGATTATAGGCTTTCCACGTCCAGACTGTAAGATAATAGATTTGTGTTAAGTTACAAAGTTTGTGGTATTTTGTTATAGCAGCAATAGGAAGCTAAGACAAGTTTGTAATTATTTTTCTATCAGCTATGTCATCTTGGTTAGAAAGACAGCATTTGGCTTACTTAAAAGAAAAGAGGTACAACATGTCTATCAACAGATTGTTCCGATATGTATGAAGTTATCTCTTATCAAGGGTCAATTTTACAGCCCAAATACTCAAATTTTAAAACCTGAATATAACATGATTCTTGCTACTTTTCCCAAGGGGAGAAAATACTGCATTAATCTATAAGAAAGTTCCCAATTCATAAGCTAACCCAAACTTATCTTTTAGAATCATAGTCCTCACCCCAGGTAATCATCACAGCAGAAACTTTTCAGAAATATTCTCTGGGATAACTCAGAGGCAGTATGATAAAAAAGGCCCAAGAAAGTGTTGTTAATATGGCAGCTGAAATTTTAGTGATAACTTTTGAAAGAAAAACTCCAGTTGACTTGAGGATGAAAGATCACTTTGATCAAGAAGAAGTAGCTCTCAAATGGGGCTAATTTATCCGCTGGGGGTCACTTAGCAATGTCTTGAGACATTTTTGTTGTCACAACCCAGGAATGCTGCTGAGCTGAGCATCAGACAATGTGCAGGAAAATCCCCTTCCTCACCAGAAAAGAATTATCCAGTCCAAAATATCAACAGTGCTGAAGTGATAAACCCAGGCACAAAGTAAGCAAGCTTGTGTGACCATGCTTATTTTTCAGAAAAGAAAACAAGAGATAAAAGAAATGATCAAATTTATGCCATCTGAGTCCTAATCTGATGCCTCTCTAAAAAATATCTCTATCAATAGAGAAAAATGTATATACTCTCATACATATGGAGTGTACATAAATGTAGTCGCCCTTTCAAGAGTAGAATAAAAATCCTCAGCGTATGGGGCGCCTGGGAGACTCAGTCTGTTGAGCATCTGATTTCGGCTCAAGTCGTGATCTCATGGTTTGCAAGTTTGAGTCCCCAAATAGGGCTCCCTGGTGTCAGCCCAGAGCCTACTTTGGATCCTGTCTCCCTCTCTCTCTGCCCGTTGCCCACCTTTGCTCTCAAAAATAAAGAAATATTAAAAAGAATCTTCAGGGTAGCCTTCAAAAAGTTCTAATGGAAATATGTAACTTATAGAAAGAGTAAGCCTTTCTAAATAATTCTAGCCATCTGTATCATTTGTTTATACAAATATCTTTTGTATAAATATAAGCCTCACTTGAGAAAGAAATAATAAGCCTAACTTCAGAAAATCACTTAATCACTTGCAGATTTTATTCTTGAAGGAAAAAACTGACTTATTTGTTCATATGGATTTTGAAATTCTATTCCTATGTGGGCCATTTATTTTAATCTTGGATAAATAAATTCAATCTTATGCAGTTACTTATACTTAAGGGGAAAGCACAATCGTGGTGATATATTATAGACACTGCTGTAAAACTAATATTGGGCATAAAAAATTTTGTAAGTTAATGATAGCATATAACCTCAAAAAATAATGAGAAAAATAGACAAAATTAAATTTCTTATCCAACTAGTCAGGGAAAATATCCTTCCATCCCTTTATTTAGGAAATATTTATGATCATATACTGTTTGTCAGGGTCTATGCTAAATGTTTGGGAAATAAAAATGGGCATCATGGTACCATCCAAAGTAAGTTCACAATTAGATGGAGAAAAGGAATTGGAAAAAAGAAAAATTTCCTAAACCCTAATAGTGGTATTTCAAGAGAGTTTCCATGGAATGCAGACTCTTAGAAGCTTAATTATGCAGGAATTGTTCTAGGGAGGGTTTCTCTGGATCAACACCTACAGAAGAAGGGAAGGAAGAGAGATGTGACAGAGGGAATGTGTGGTCTATTACTCAGTCTCAACAATGTCCTAAGCTGATCCCACCATGGGAAGCCCTGGAAATATAATGGCCCTTCAGGGTGGTCCTAAATTGGGATAAAAGGATCTTCAAAATCACAGTGTAAACAAGTCATGAAATGTATTCTGCCCCTAAGAAGGGGGCAAGAGTTTGGGTGAGGCAGCTCTTTACAGGTGAGGAAAATTTCCAGAGAGCTAACAGCTGATGGTTATCAGTGGAAGCATTCTCTACGAAAAAGGGGAGTAAATCATTCAGTCCTAAAGGAGCATTTGGGTGAAAAACAAAGGGTGTCCCCAAGTGGTATGGAGAGAGAGTGCTATGGGGCTTAGTTGAAGACAGTGAACTCATTGTGTGATGTGGGAAGAAAACACAAGTTGAGTATAATGTTACTGAAGAAGTATTTAAACTAAAACTTGGGCCGTGGTAAAGATTATTTCAAGTAATAAAGCTAGGGAAGCACTTTCTAGGCAGATGAAACAGCATGTAAAAAGCAATGGAATCAAAAGACCAAAGCATTAACCAGAGAAAGGTCTAAGCTTAATCCAAGTGGAGCTTAGAATGTTAGAGAGGAAGAAGATAAGGCTAAAGAAGGGGCTTGGGAAATAATTTTAAAAGACCCTTGCAAAGGCACCTGCTCAGGTGGTTAAGCATCTGACTCTTGATTTTGGCTCAGGTCATGATCTCATGGTTTGTGGGATCGAGCCCCATGTCCAGTGCTGACAGCATGGGGCCTGCTTGAGATTCTCTCTCTCCTCTTCTCTTTCTGCCCCTCTCCCATTTTCTCAAAATAAATAAATAAACATTAAAATAAGATATGAGAATTTTTATAACAGAGGTTAAATTTGAGAAGCAGAAAAATATCTACAATTAAATATACTAATTATGTATATGCTGAAGTATTTTAGACTAATAAAATCCAATAAAAATAATCTTTATTTTGATTTTTTTGAGGCAGAGGAGAGGTAGAGGGAGAGAGAGAATCCTAATCAGGTTCCATGCTCAGTGCAGAGTCTGATGCAGGGCTCGATCTCATGGACCCTACAATCATGACCTGAGCTGAAATCAAGAGTAGGATGTTTAACCAACTGAGCCACCAGGTGCTCCTAAAAGACAAGAGATAAAATATAAGCTAGCACAACAGCCTGACAGGAAGACTTTGATGGCAGAGAGATATTTATCTACTCAACCAATGAATATTTATTGAGCAGTTTTAGGTTGGCAGACCTAAGAGACAGACCCGGGAATGAAGAGTCCTATGCAAGTGATACTGTAAGGATGCACTCTCAGAGACGGGTGAGAGAGTAGGAGACAAGAGATGGAAAGAGGAGAACTGGAGCCAGCTCTGAGATTCAGCCTGAAGTTTAAGTTGCACTTCCAGTATTCTCACAGTCTTTGGGTGAAGCTCACCCAGAGTGGCTATGTAAACCCTAGGCTGTTCCAGCATTCCAGTAGCCAAAGGATTCAGACAACGCATGTGTTAAAAGTAAAGCACAGGGTGGCTTGGGGATAGGCACAGAGAAATGGGAGAAGGAATTCTAGGGGATCTGCGCACATCTAGGGAATGTGAAGACACCATTCACATGGGCACTATGAGGATAAGGCTGAACAAGAGAGCAAGTGTTCCTGCACTAATAAAAATGCAGACTATAATCAAAGAGACAAAAAAACATTACCAAGATAATGATGATTTATGTAAAGTATGATAAAGTGAATTAACATGTAAAATAAAGAGAAAATAAGGAGAAAGAATCTTATTTAATGTTATAGAGTCAGGAAAGGCCTCTCAGACAATGGGATATTTGTACAGATATAAGAAGCTTGACTCCTAATGAAATAAAAAGAGAGCTAGATAACAAGGAAATATTATTTTACAAAAGGGGGTAGGACAAAATCCAGTAGAATAAAATCTATATTAAAAGCATAAAAAATCAGGGGCTCCTGGGTGGCTTAATCAGTTAAGCATCCGACCTCAGCTCAGGTCATAATCTCACAACTCATGAGTTTAAGCCCTGCGTTGGGCTCTGTGCTAATAGCTCAGAGCCTGGAGCCTCCTTCAGATTCTGTGTCTTGGGGCACCTGGATGGTTCAATCAGTTAAGTGTCTGACTCTTAATCTCTGCTTAGGTCTTGATCTCACAGTTATGAGTTCAAGCCCCATGTTGCCCTCTATGCTGAATGCAAAGCCTACTTAAGAGAAAAAAAAAGGCAGCAAATTCTGTGTCTCCATCTCTCTCTCTCTCTGCCCCTCCCCTGCTCACACTTTGTCTCTCTGTCTCTGTCTCTCTCTCTCAAAAATAAATGTTAAAAAAAAGCTTATTCAAAGCATAAAAAATCAATTACATAAAACAGAGACTACAAGTCCAACATAGCAAGCTCCCTTGGATAGTACTTACTCTTTTAATGTTTATTTATTTTTGAGAGTGAGAGCGAGAAAGAAAGAGCATGAATGGAGGTGGGGCAGAGGGAGAGGGAGACACAGAATCCAAGGCAGTCTCCAGGCTCTGAATCATCTGCACAGAGCACATGATGTGGGGCTTGAACTCACAAACCATGAGATCGTGACCCAAACCAAAGTCTGTTGCTTAACCAACTAAGCCACCCAGGCTCCCTATCCCTTAAATAGTACTTTAAAACTCTGAATTATAATGGCCATGCATAGAGGAACAGGAAACCAATAAAGCCTGGGCACCAAGAAGGATGGGGATACAGATCAAAGACTCGACATGTGAGTACAGTTCCTTCAGGAGCACACCTTCAGAGGGTAACCTAGTGAAAACTGGTAGGGCTGTATGTCTGCCTTAGCCCTGACTTTGCAGAGAACCAGTGGGACAGACAAAATCCTCAAATGTTTAACCACTTGTCTCTACTCAGGTGGATTTGGGGACTAAATTCACACTATCTCTATGGACCAAAAAGTCTAAGATGAAAAATTAGAATTACATGATCCTGGGATGAGTGTCCCTGGGTTCTTAGCAGAAGTAAACACAAATCCTTGTGGGAACAATGCACTATAATTATAGGCACTAAACTTCTAAGAAACATGAGGTCACAATACAAAGGAAATCACTAAATCCATGAGTATGACATGTAAACTATGAGAGAGAACTGACAGAAACAGCAAAGTACAAAATTAGAACCAGTAAGATGGGAGATTTTGGTTTTAGTAGATATAGAATATAACATAAATTGGCTTAATGCATTTATAGGACTGAAAGATTAACAAAAGAAGAGATATAGAAATCATCAGCATTTCTCATGCTGTCCAGTTTGAGAAACATGGGGTTAGTTACTTCCCAAACATATTTTAAATGCTTAGGCAAAAAACATTATTGAGATACACTTGTAAACCAGATATTGCTTGTTGGTTTTAGGAATCACCCTTACCCACCTATAACTCTCCCTTGCAGGACAGGGGCATAAAGTCTGGAAACTCTCTCATTACCAGCAGTTTCAGCTGCTGAAACATTGGCTAGATCAAGCCAATGAAAAGCACCTGCAAGAGATTTGGATGGCACAAGGCAAGGAGAACATTATTTTTCTCTGGCAGCCATATCTGGGAGCATGAGCATCAGCAGATGGTAGATTTCCCAAAATCCATCCTCCTAACTTTTGTTCCCCAAGGCTTCAATGGTTGTGTGAGCCTCTAATTCCCAATGTTAAATCGACTCCTTTTGGAAATACCCAGAATAGTTGCTGTTTTCCTGAACAAGGCTTCGCTAGTGATCTAAGAGGCATAGTCAAGGACATGAGGAATGAGTAACAGTAACCCCAAGGAGCTTTTAAAGGGAGTCCTGACAGCAGTGATTTATAGTTAGAGCTGAATTTTGACAATTAGATTAAATACTGAGATTCAGAAACATGGGATCAGTAATGGAACAGCTGAGCAAACTCTGCTGAGCCTCTCCTTGATGCCAAGACAAAACAGGCATGAATAGACAGATTCTGCAATATAATTAGTGGAATTTTTCAACTTATAAAAAATGGATCATCATAAATATTCTAAAAACCTGGACAAGATGTCAGAATCCCATCAAATTAATGTGATCACAAACAAGATGATAAATTATGAAAATGTCAAGCTTAAGAGCTAAATCACTGCCAAAAGTTAGGCTTACTCCTATAATGAAAGACTCTGGGGCCATGTTAACTGATGACTCCCTTGTGATTATTTCGTTTTCTGGATTTAACTATTTGTACTCTTTCAGATTTAAGGAAACGTGGACTATTTTCAGATGCCACAAATGTTGCTGAACATTGGCTTGAGAGCTTAGGGAATATACCCCAATTTTCCTCAATATATGCACTCACAGAAACAAGTCAACTCTATACTATTCAGGCTTCTGGGTTACAGAGTCGTTTTTTGTACAAAGAAACAGTAAAACATTTTAAGCTTTTAGAGTCTTCAATCACAAAGAACATATAAATCACTTGGCAACATACTCATATTCCACAGTTACTACGTTTTGCTAAACAATATTTAAAGGATTTCTGCAATTTCATTTTGAAATTGGTTTCAGCCTACTTTAATTTATACTTGGACATGATATCTCAGCAATCATGCTGCATACTCAAGAACTCTAGTAAAATGAGGTTTTAAAAACATTTTAGTACCAATAATTCTATTTTTCATATCTCAACTCCATAAACCCTTGAGAAACTGCACTTGGTATGAGACATGAGACCACCAATAAGCACTGTTCAGCTGAGTGTATGAATTCATAAGGTCATGTAACTGTTGACAAGTTTTCTTCTTCCC